>NC_081417.1:132487579-132787579 GCF_949786415.1 Peromyscus eremicus
ATACAAGGAGCATCTACCAGGCCGAGAAGAACCGGGTACCAATGACCCTGGAGCCGACTCACCTGCTTACTTCACAAGCACAGTCTAGAGCAGTGGTCCTCGGCCTTCCTAATGCTGCCACCCTTTAATACAGTTCCTCATGTTGTGGTGACCCCCAATCATAAACTTAGTTTCACTGAAACTCCATAACTATAATTTTGCTACCATTATGAATTGTAATATAAATATCTGTGTTCTCTTTCTTTCAGTCTCCTTTTAAATATGTGTTTTGTGATGGTCTTAGGTAGTCCCTGTGAAAGGGGCACTGGACCCCAAGGGGGTCATGACCCATAGGTCGAGAACCACTGGTCTAGTGGAATGTGGTTGCATCAAGGGTGGATGAATTGGATCATCAGCTTTGCTGACAGAGAATCGGGCACTGTAGTCTTCCTCATCCCCAACACACAGCCAAAAATACTCAATGCAGAAAGTGACCCAAACGAGAGAGGAGCAGATGAAACAGTATGCTGCCCTGGGGTATTTAGAATGGGTACTCCACTGACCCTGAACCCCACAGAAATGCAAGCTAATATTCTACGAGGATTGAAACCAAGCCAGGGGACAGCCAGGCCCACAGGACATAAGGCAGAGAGACAAAGAGCCATTCACAAGATGACAGGGAGGGCTGTGGAATCCTGAATTGTCTGAGCTGGCAGGGCCCATCCTTTCTTCTTTGCAGGTTAGGGGACAGTCACAGAGTGTTACCCCATCTGGGAAGCCTCAGCTGCACACAGGCTGGCAAGCCCATAGCATCCTGTGTGTATTCCTTGAGGAAGGGGCCTGTGCTATTGAGATCCCTCTGTGGAGCATTTGTTAACCTAGGAGGCTGAGCTGTGGTGGTTACAGGATGAGGGATCTCCTTAGATTTTTGCCCCCCTTAACATTCAGCACAGAACTGCCATCCTAGGGAAGACCTCACAGAACTAAGTATAAAACAAAAGGGTGTCTAGTGTCTGGAAGGTGGAGCACATAAGAAATGGAACCAGGAAACCGAGAATGTTCAGATAAAGTACTGGTGTAGCAGTGGACGCAGAACAGGAGAGGAGAGACCTAGGAGCTCAAAGTTAACCACCGTGGACCTTAAACTCTAAGTAGGACAGGGAAGATCAGGTTTGGATCAAATGGGACAGAATCTGGGACCTCAGCCAGTTGCCAGGGCTTGTTGGTACAGTGTCTAGGAGGCAGGATTCAGGGAACCTCTTACATTGTGGGAGTGTGAAGAAACAGCTTGTCTCAGGAGAGAGAGCAGGAATGGGGGGCTGGGCAATACTTCCAAGAGAATTCTGCCTCAGCATGGCCTATGGTTTAGGGAAGTCCTGTGTATGGAGAGCTCAGCATGGCCTATGGTGTAGGGAAGTCCTGTGTATGGAGGGCTCAGCATGGCCTATGGTGTAGGGAAGTCCTGTGTATGGAGGGCTCAGCATGGCCTGAGTTGTAGGGAAGTCCTGTGTATGGAGGGCTCAGCATGGCCTATGATGTAGGGAAGTACAGTGTGTGGAAGTTTGCTGGAGTTCATCTCACACAGACTTAAACCTAGGGCTAGGCAGGAAAACTAAAGCAGAGCTCTGTGCTCTGGACTGAGCCAGCACAACAGAGAGGAAATGAGAGTCCAATGTGTAGACGCTGTGCCTGCCCCCAGGGGCACTGGTGTAAGCTCTGCCTGCACTATTTACTAGCCCCTAGTGGTTACAAAAGCAGCTTCACGGTCAGGGTCTGTGTTTCCTCATCTGTGTAACAGACAGGAAAACAACATCGCCTGTCTCATGGGGTGGCGGGGGCCAGGGGTAATGAGAAAGTACATGACCTCAAAACACACACACACACACACACACACACACACACACACACACACACACACACAGAGTGAGCACTGTATAAGTGCAGATTTTGCCCTTTTAATGACACTGCTTCTCACCCTCATCACTATTTGACCCCCTTGGCTGGATAATTCTTTGATGTGAGCGACTGTCTTGTGCATTGTTAGGCATCCTATTGCAATGTTATTGTTGGGCACTGAGCTGCAGCATTGCAGCATCCTGGCCTCTACCCACCAGATGCCAGGAGCACCCCCAATTATACAAACCAAAAATGCCTCTAGGCATTGCCAGGTGTTCTGTGGGGTGTGAGAAGCAAAATTGCCACAGCTGAGAAGGCCTGTAGCATGTCATTACTCTTGTGCTGGTTGATCTGCAGAGAGTTCTGTGGGAAATGCAGCAGCAAGGGTGGGTGAGCCTGCCACGGTCAGTATCTCTCAGGCTCTGGGTTCACCTGGGCCTGGCTGGAAACCCATCAGAGAAGGTCAACCCTGACTCTGGGCAGGAGCAGCTAAACCCAACCAGAGCTTAGAGACATTGCCAGCTGGGGTATTGTCAGTCGGCGTGGCCAGGACTGGCTCAGAGAAACCTTTGCGGAGAGAAGAACAAGTGCCCCAGAAAAGAGTAACTTCCAAGTGCCCATGTACCCTGTCCTGGAACATCTGGACATCTGGACCTAGCAGGCATAGGTGGGAAAAAGATGGGTTGGGAAAGCTGGGGGATGGGCGGAGTTTGGCACTGTACAGCACCTACTGTGTGCCAGACACCACAGTTCTCCCTAACTTTCCAAACAGGACCCTGACACTAATTGACTTAGTCACAACCAATGTTAGTGAATGTGTGTCTCACAAAAGGCACTTTTCAAGGTGCTGAGAAGACACAGGGAACAGACACACAGCACTCCCTACCTTTACCAAGCTTCCTCTCTAGTGGGAGAAGACAGGCAATCCTGGAAGAGAGTGAGGGGGGAAGTGAGGCAGTCACACCTGGTGGGGAAGCAGGGGACTTGACTTGGTGGCCACTGTGGGAGGGTGGATTCCACGGAGAAGGAGGGCTGAGGGCCTAGTTTCTTCTCACTGCTTGCCTTGAGCTCACAACAGAGCACCACAGACCCAAACTTGGCCTGAACCAATGCTAAGGTCCCAAGGAAGGATGTGCAGGTGAACAATATTCTTCCCCGCTCCAAGGCTCTGAGAGCTGCCCAGAGACTCTCGACTCAGAGGCAGCCGAGCAGGTGTTGACACGCACCTGGACCCTTCTGTTTCCACTCGGCTGCTTCAGGACACAGCAGAATAATGAAACAACAGATGAACCTGGGATAAACCCGGGTAGGTAACGGGATCTCCCTCTCCATGGAGATCTCCAACAGGCAAATTCAAGAGTGAGCCAGGGACCAAGTCCTAAACAGAGGGTTCAGGGCTTTATAAATAGCTGGGGAGACAGGGAGACTAAAAAAGGAACAAGCTGGTGGGGCTGGGGAAGGACTTTAATTAAAATACACCAAGCTGCTTGTTCATGCTTTCCCAGCTCTTGGAAGCCTAGAACTCTCCTCCCTGCCAAGTTTCTGGGAGCTCCCTAGATCCAGCAGGAATCAAAGAAAGATAGGAGAACAAGAGTGTGTGACTCGGGTCCTGGGTGCCCCGAGGTTGGCTTGTTTGACAAAGGGTAACACATTTGACATGGGTTTCTCAAGGTCATGGGCACCTGGCACCTGTGTGAAGCCAGCACCTGTCATGTGCCACTCATGATAGTGGCCTAAGATCTGGTAGTGATGTCAGCGTCAGTGAGAGAGTCTGGAAGGATTCTGGGAGACGGCCCTCCCCATCTGCTAAGCTGGGACAGGTGTGGGCGCTCAGTTCCGAGCACCTTCCCCAGGGCTCTGGTGGGAACCCTCAACTGTGTGATCATCTCCCCTCCAGGCTGAGGATCCCCGAGGTCAAGGATGGCTTATGAATTCCTCCCAGTGTTTCCAGGGCCCAGCATGATGCCTTCCCCACATTAAGATGCAAAAACTATCTGCAGAATGGGCATGAAAACCCATTTCCACCCCAAACACTTCGGCCTGTTCAGACCTTAGAGAATCCAGCCAGCCACCCAGAGCCTGCTACTCTGTTACCTCTGGACAACAGATAAGACTTCACCACCTGAACTTTCCTCCTGCTGTCACCCTGGGGCAGCTCAGCACCTCCCTTCCTCCCGCCCACCTTTTCTGTACCTTGTCCATCAATTGGAGATAGTACAGGTTGATCAGCTCCCACAGTGTTTCTTACACCTGCCCCCTTCCTGCCCCTTCCCTGCTCGTGGAGTTCAGAAACCTCTTGCCTGACTCTACCTTCCAACTGGTCATCTTGTTTCCTACAACCAACTTCACATGCCTCGACCATAGATTAAGATTCCCCAAAGCGGTTGGGCCCTGTCTCTTCTCTCTTGAGAAACCTTCTCCTGTTCCTCTTGGACCCCCCCCATTACATGCACACACCCACACACCCCACACCCCTTTGTGCAGAATTTCTTCTCTGTCATTTTTATTCTTCCTGTCCTATCGCATTTTCCCAGGGGCACCCTTGGGGCACCAAGGCTCTGGCCTTATTGTCAGCTCTGATTGTCTTTGCTCACATGGCATCATCTGCAGGGAGAGTCCTTCCCTGCCATGACCATATGGCTATGTCCTTTATTGTTAGATTCAGCACAAAAAGCCTCCCCTTCTAGGAAGACTTCCTAATTTCTCTCATGCACGTCTGCTGTTTGTAGAGACCACATCCCTTCCTGACTGTCCATAGCATGTAATCTTTACTTCCTCTGTGATGTCTGGATGGGATCCATTCTAATTGCATGAACTGTTCCTTGAGAGACATAAGCAAATGTCTGCCCACCCCCACCACACACAAATGGGGAACCATAACAGATCAAAGCAGTGAATTGATTCCATCCAGATCTATCTTGGTGAGTCTGTGAGTTTCCTGGGCTTACTTACAAGAACATGGGTGACCCCCAAACAGCACCCAAAATCCTCAACCCCTCATGGATAACTGAACAGCTGCATAGATGGAGTCACCTCCTCTCAGTTAACCTCCGCCTTCTGTATACTCTAGTACATTCTGAGACTATGCAGGCCTTGGAAAAGTACATACAGCTGAGAGGGGTAGAGGATGGGTATGCTGGAACCTCAGGTGGGGGAATAATGATCCTCCCCATGCCCTCCTATGAGGGACCATTTACAGGCTTGATCTTGAGGGTCTCTTGAGGTAGCCACACTGGCCTGATTAAGGTGGTGATGGCTGTTGTGCCCTGAGTGTAGGACTCCACAGCAGTTGTCATGTATGTATCTTGACCCCCTAAAGCACCTCCAAAATTTATTGATTGTATGCTCCCCTAGTAAAAGTGTTTTTATGAATACATCCCACCATGCACACTTGTACTGTGTGGATTACAATACTAACATTGATACATACTAACATGCACACTAAGAATTTATAGAAGGGTGTGCTAGGGATGGGAAGGAACTCTATGGGTAGCCCTGATAGTCTCTTCCCTTGCCCTAGCAACTGATGTGGCATTCTAGGTCTAGGGAATGAGGGTGCTCGGGCTATGAGGACATGGCAACTGTTTGTGAAGATCCAGGCAACAGACAATTCCCTAGATGGCTGCTTCTGTCCACTGGAATGAGGACAGCAAGGCCAGAGAAAGTGTGGTAATTGGGGCAAGGTGCAGGGACCCTTGCTGGGAATGCCAGCTGGCCCGGGATTCTAGGCTTTCCCAGATGCCTGCCATGTCCTCAGGGAGCGGAGCCCAAGGATCAAGAGATGATTGACAGCAGTGTGTCCCCTTGGGCAGGGGTCTCCACTAGCACTGGCAGCTGTTGGCAGAAACACTAATGTAATGTGAAAAGAGGGTCTCCAAGTCCCATGGTGTTTGACAGATAAGAAGCATGAGCCCCAGGGAAGGGACAACTCCAAGGTGACCGTGACACTTTCTGATGTGTGAATTCTCCCCTCACTTGGCATCTGCATTCGAGGCTACTGCTCACATGCTCCCAATCCCTGCATTGCACAAGCAAGCCTGTAGACCAGCAGTCCAGTCCAGTGCAAACCAAGCTGCTGGGGAATTCAGAAAGGAGAGGCAACACTCACTCCTGCTCAGCTTCCAACATGCCTGTGCACACACATACAGAGGCACATGCATGCACACATGCACACATACATATGCATACTGCCTTAGTTACTTTTCTATTGCTGCAATAAGACATCATCATAACCAAAGTAACTTGTAGATGAAAAGAGTTTATTGGGCTTACAGTTTCAGAAGGTGAGTCTATGACCATCATGGTGAGGAACATGGCAGCAGACAGACAGGCATAGTATTGGAGCAGTAGCTGGGAGTTCATCCTTATCCACAAGCAGGGGGCAGAGAAAGAGCTAGCCAGGGATGGTGTACACTTTTAAAACCTCAAATCCCATTCCTGTGACACACCCCCTCATCCTTCCCAAACAGTTCCACCAACTACAGACCAAGCATTCAATTATATGAGCCAATGGTGACAATTATCATTCAGACTACCATAGTTACATATACATACATACTCATACATGTACTCATACATATGTACACACATGACATCCATGTACTTGGGTACACACACTGATATGTTCATGTGTGTACACATGCATATGTACACATGCTCATGCATACACAACTATGTACTCACACAAGTGAGTATATATATATATACATGTGTAGGCACACATGCACTCATTCACACAGTGGGGCTTACCAACATGTCTGCATAAGGAGTGGGACTTCTCTGAGTGTCATAAATCATCTTTTGAGTGTCACTGTGGTGGTCAGAGTGATGGGCCTCAGCACTCCCATGGCTAGAGTGGGTACGGACTACACATGAACGGATAGGTAAAGTGGGCAGGCAATTGAGACGGGCCTAAGGGCCTTTGCCTGCCCACCACGGCTTTCAGATCTACACAAAGCTGCTGAAGGTTGTGGGACCAGGCGCCTGGGCTTTGTTGCCCGCCACTCCTCTGCTCTGGCCTCTCTTGAATCCTGAAGTGACCTCTTACTATGCTTTCACCAGACTGGGTGACACTGGGGAGGGGAACCAAGGGAGGGCTGGGCTATTCCTGGTACATCTGTAAGAGGCAATTCCCGAAGTCTCAGGTCTCTGTGAGGTCACCAGGCCCAATACCCCAGCGAAAAGAACCTTACCCTTTTGGTTTTTCTACCAGTGAGGGGTTCCTGAGCACCTGCTGGTTATCAGGCCCCAGAAAAGTTGCTCTGGGAGATGAAACCAGGGTCTGTGCTCAACTCCAGCATGGCCAGGTTCACACAAGAGTGCAGAGCATACGGAAATCTTGGGTCTAGGGGTGGGTTGTTCCCTGTCTACCTGAGAGAGACGGGTCCTAGCAGAGTGCAGACCCCTGCCCTGGTTCTCTTAAAGGAAAGGTGTCTAAGATTAGTGAAATGTCTTTGAACTGTTTTGAGCTGTCTGCACACAGGAGACAAGGCCAAGAGGCAGGATGAAAGCTGAGAGAGTGAGCATGCCCTGATATGTGCTACAACAGGGATGAATCTTGAAAGCTTATGCTGAAACAGGGAAACAGAGCAGATTCACAAGGGCATGTATCATAAGAGTCTGTTTGTATGAAATAGCTAGAATGGTTGCCATGGTTTAGGGACAGAAAATCAGGAAATGACTGGCAATGATTAATGATGTTCCTCTGGGGGAGGCAGTCAGAAGAGGTTCTAGAATCAGGCGGCAGCCATGTTTGTACATAGCGAATTACTTAGTACTGCTGGAATATTAATCTGCTAAGTGAGTTTTATCACAATAGAGCAAAGGTAGAATAAGGGAGTCCTAGAGACTCACAAATACCTTATTTCTGAGTAAACATCTGGCCAGGGCACTGAGGGGGCGGCAGAGGCAGACCCCTCCCCTGGTTCTCTTAGAGGAAAGGTGTCTAAGCTTAGTGAAATGTCTTTGAACTGTTTTGAGCTGCAGAGAGAGATCTTCTAACAAACCAGTCACCATTATGCCCTTTTTCACTTCATCCCAAATGGCAGCATAGCTGCAGCTTGTGTGCCCAACATGAGCTGCTCTGCGGGGCTGGAGACAGAGCTACAGTGTGAGCACACTAGGTATGTGAGCACACATCACAGCCCCAGCGCTTCTAGGTTGGATTTTGCCCCATTTTGGAGGTTCCTAAAGCCCAAAGCTCAGCATTCTCAGAGCCTGCGTTTGGGTGGAGCCAAAGGTGAGAATGTCTGCAAGCAGCTGTTACCCTGAAGTCTGGCAGGCTGTGCATAAGGAAGATCCTGGTGGACGAATGTGTCTGCAGGTTTCTGCTCCATGTCCCCCTCAGCCCATCTCTACAGATTTGACCAGGGTTTGGTACCTTCCCTCCTTGTTCCCCGTGTACCTATTAGCCTATCAGTCCTCTGGCTGGGAAGGATCCTCAATGATGGCTAGACACGTGTCCCTCAGAGCAGAGTCCTGGAAACTGAGTCTTTGGAAATGGTCCTCAGACAGCACAAAACCTGCCCACTGCAGGATGGGCACAAAACCTGCACTCTGCAGGACAGGCTTCCTTGGTTGTCAGGCCTGGTCCAGAGTGCCTGCTCCAAAGAGCATTTGCTACTCCATTTGCAATTGCTTTCTTAAAGCAGTGTATTCTCCAAACAATGCATCATTACCCCTAAAGAGTAGAAAACAATGGGTGAGATGCTCCACACAGCAACCCCCAACCCACATGAAAAGCTGGGTGCAGTGGTACGTGTTTGTAATCCCAACGCTGGGGAGGAGATAGGCAGATCCTTGGGGCCGGGCCTTGCTGACCACCACTCTAGCCTAATTGTTGAGCTCCAGACCAGAGAAGGACCCCATCTCACAAAACAAGGCAGGTGGCTCCCGAGGACCACTCCTGAGACTGACCTCTGGCTACGTAAGTTATACACACATATACAAGCACCCATGCACACAATACACCACCACACAAATATGCACATACACGAAGTAAATGAGTAGATGAAGTTTTAGAGAACACAAATAGCAAAGAATGGGATTAGCCAATCAAAACGTCTCTACTCTGAGATAACTATTATTAAGTATGAGTTTGTAACCTTACAGGTATTTCTCCTGTGCAATGCATGTATTACTTGTTTATTTATCTATCAACAAAGGTTTATTGAGTGTTGACTGTATCTGGAGCCAAGAATACTAGAGTAAATGATAAGGTGAAAACCGCTGTTCTCTGTTGGGCAGAGTTGTGCACATCTGTAACCAGGCACCTGGGAGGCTGGGACAGGAGGATCATGAGTTTTAGGCTATACTTGGCTACAACGTGATGCACACACACAGAGCCCTCCTCAAGCTTAAAGTCTATATATTTGTGTATACATGTTTTTCAAAAAGAAAATAATACATGTGCTGGCTGTAAGCAATCTTTTCCCTCTCACAGTCTATTATGAATATCTTTCTGTATATCAATAAATATATGTTTATGCCATCATTTTAATGACTGTGTAGTATTCCACAGGATATAGTTATCATCATCATTGCTCAGTCAGTTGTGGACATAGAGAATTTGCTGTGAGTTTTTACTCTTATAAAAGACTGTGGTGATCATTATCTTCATCTGGTGATTTTTGATGACAGACTAGCTACTATTGCATTACTGAGACGAAATAACGACAGAACAATTTACCAGAGGAATGAGTCCCTTACCGCAGGAAAGGCACGCCAGAGTTCATTCAGTGGAAGCATGTGGACAGGGCTACTGGCATGCAGTGAACCAGGAATCAGTCTCTAGAACGAGGGGCCAGGCTAGTACATCCATATGACATGTGCATCAGTACAACATGTATATTGGTATTCTGTGATCACTGATATACTGTGCTAATCAGTATATGTGCTATTCAGTAACATGTACATCTATATGATGTGTGTATCAGTATAATGTGTGCATTGGTATACTGTGATAATCACTGATGATATATATATATATCTCACTGTGCTAATCAGTATATGATGCACATCTGTGCAGCATGTATGTCAATATGACATGCACATAGGTACAGTGTGTGCATTGGTATACTGTGCACACTGGTACACTGTGATAATTAGTAAATAGTTCACATTGGTATGACATGAGCTTCTATACAGTGTGTTTATTGGTATACCATGTGCATTGGTTCACCATGTTAGTTGGTACATGGAACACATTGGTATAGTGTTACATCAGTGAAGGATGTGTATTGGTACAGTGTGTGAGTCAGTACAGAGTGTGCATCATTACTCCTTGTAAAATGGTATGAGGCACATAGTTTATAGTCTATGTACAGCATGTGCATCAGTACATTCTGTACACAGGTACGCCATTTTAATTGGTACAGGTTGTGCATCAATACAGCATACACCTGTGTGCACTGGCAAAGTATGTATATCAATATATTGTTTGCATCAGTGCACATTGTTCATCAGCATTGCATGTGTATTGGTACAGTATACAATGGTACATTGTTTGCATCTGTACAGTATGTGAGTTAGTATACTGTAGGCATCAGGATAGAGCAGTGGCTCTCACCCTTCCTAATGCTGTGACCCTTTAATACAGTTCCTTATGTTGTGGTGACTCCAACCATAAAATTCTTTTCATTGCTACTTCATAACTGTAATTTGCCACTGTTATGAATCATAATACAAATATCTATGTTTTTCAATGGTCTTAGGTGACCCCTATGAAAGGGTCATTGGACCCCCAAAGGGCTCTCGACCCACAGGTTGAGAATGACTGGTATAGAGAGTCATTGTTAAACTGTGTGAATTAGTGCAGCTTATGCGTCAGTACAGCTTGTACACTGATAGAATATGTGCATTATTATACCATGCACATAGGTACATGTGTGCATTGATACAGCATGTGTACTAGTTTAGCATGTGTATTAGCACAGTGTGTCAATAGAGCATGTTAATTGGTACAGCATGTGCATTAGTATACTATATTGATTGGTACATTGGTAAAGCACATGCATCACTACATTTTATGCATTGATACATCATATTAATCTGCTCACTGTGTTAATCTGTGTGCATCAGTACAGTGTGTTCATCAGAAGAACATGTTCATCAATATACTGTGTACATAAACGCTATATGTACATCAGTACACCTCATTAATCAGTGCACTTTGGTACAATGTGTGGATTGGTATAGATTGCATGTCTGTACAGTGTGCATCAGTGTACCATGTGCTCTGGTACATTGTGTGTAGTAGTACAATATGTACATTGCTACAACTTGTGCATTGGTATAGGATGTGTGCATTGGTACATTGCGTGTGTCAGTACACCACATGAATTGGTATAGCATGTGAATTGATCACATGTGCAGCAGTACAATGTATGCGTAAGTACAGAGGTGAATTGGTACAGCAGATGCCTGTGCATTAGTACAGTATGTGAATAAGGACAGTGTGAATGGTTACAGTGCATACATTTAGTTCTGTGTTCCTTTTTTTACACGTGTAAGTTTAGGTCTCCAGCACCAACTCAAGATACAGAACCATCCCATCACCTAAAGGGCTCCCCCTTGCTACTCCTTTGAAGTCAGACCATCTCCCCACTCCCACTCACAACCATCCTAACTGCCTGGGAACCCCTGATTTAGTCTTCATGTTTATAAGTCAGTCATTTCAAGAATGTTACATAAATTGACTCAGATAGAAGATAACCTTTGAGGTTGGCTTGTCCTGCTCAGCTTATCACCCTAATATCTGTGCAGATTCTGGGCATCAGCAGTCTGTCCCATTTTGTCACTGGATAGTACTCTATAGTATGGATGTACCACAGTTGAATCAGTCCCCTGTATTGGGGCTGTGGATGGAAGTTTGCATTGGTGTGGTGTAGATGTCAGTAGTGTTCATGTTGCATTACATGTTTAATTTATGCTTTGTTCTTTTCAGTTATAAATTTTCAGTTACTAATTTTTAAGGCTTTTTAAAGCAATTTTTTTTTCCAGTGTAGCTGTAAGCGTTTACCTTCTCATGAGCAGTGTGTGACAGGCCCAGCTTCCTGCACCCTCATCAGCATTGGGCTTTGTCACTGTCCCTAACTGTGTCTGCCTTAGTACTGCTGTGTGGTGGTCATTAGTACTTCCCTGCTGCCTAGTAATCCCGAGCGTGGTTTGCATGCTCTGCCAGCTGAGTGTCCGCTTCCATGGAGTGTTTGCTCCTGACTTTTGCCTATTTTCTAATTAGATTGTTTGCTGTTTTTGTTTCTTTAGGTATTGAGTTTTGAGAGTTCATCTATTCTGGATACGACTCCTGTGGTTTGGGACTATGTTTTTTCTGCACCCTGTCTGTTCAGATTGTAGGGATCTCTGCACAGCGGTTTTGTCTATTGCATTTTTCTTTAATGGTCGTTCTTTGAATGTCATACCTGAGAACTCTTCCCTGGGTCCTGGATCTTGACAACTTCCTCCTTCGTGGTCTCTGATGTCCTATGGTTCCCAATGGCATGATGAGATGACATATTTGGGTTTGGTTTTGTATAGAGAGAATTGTGTTACATTTTCTTCTGCTTATGCGTGGCCAGTTGGCCCAGTGCTAACATGACCTTCCTTCATCTAGCTGCTGTGGCACTGGCCAGAATTCAGTTCTATAGTGTGAGGTCCTGTTCCAGTGACCCGTGTGTCTATCTGCCTAATAATATGTGGTCCGGTTACCTGAACTGTACCATACACTGCACATTCAGGCAATGATTACCTTGGTTTCATTTTCTCTTTTTTCAACATAGCTAGATCTGAGCTTGTTCCTTGGGAAGGTGCTTTTGGAAGGCTTGGGACAACATGTCACCTAACTGTTCCTGAAAGGTGGTGCACATCTAAGCTTCCACTCACAGCGGAGGGAGGGCTGCTGTTTCTGTGCACCCACACCACCGTGACTGTTAGCATCCTCTCTAGGTTTCTGGCTATCTGATAACTGAAGACTCACAACACAACTTCAGCTCACATTGGGCTTCTTCGTCACCCTGAGTCTAGGTAGCCTGCCAGCATCTCTGGACCTAGGGCATGAAAGTGTGGCCCTGTGTGATGAAAAGCTTCAATTTCAAGTTCAGAGCAGTCTCCTCCAGACAAAGCAAGCTGGTGCGTGTGGTACCCACTGCTGACTCCACTTCCCTCTGCAGGCCCTGTAGTTCCTCTGTGCTTATTCTCTCATCTCCCAGGCTTCTGGAGGTGAAACCATCCTCTCAGGCAGCCACACCTGACCCAAGCTGCCATTGCTCTACAGAAAAGCCCAATGTGCCTTCACAGTATAGTCACTAGAAGATCAGTACTTCTCACCTCCCTCATCACCACCCAGCTCATGTTACTGTATCTCCAACTGTAGCCTAAATTCTCCATGTGGCCCCTAGGGTCCATCTCAAGCCATAAGCCTTAGGGCTGCACCTGAACCAGAGTCCCTTCTCTGTTCAAAAGCCCCCTTTCATGTCTAGAGTAAAAGCTAAGTCCCCCACTGGGTTGTGGGGCCTGCATGACCTCAGTGTCCATGTCCCCGTGTTCCCTGCTTGCATAAGTACTGTGTCCTTGTTGGCTCCCAGACATACTCATCTACTGCTTTCTGTTTTCCCAGTTTTCCCTGCCTGCCACATCTTCCCGGGTCCATGTACATCTCATGGTCTCATGTTTGTCCTGCTGTAGGTCAGAATCTGCACCACGGTTCTATCCTTGCTGCTTTCTCCTCACAGCCCTGTCACCAACAGCCATGTGTAAGGTACCTGTTTGTTTGTGGCATGGTTACTGCTCTTCCTAGAAAGAAAAGGTGTGCCCTTTTGCTTAAATGCTGCTTCCACCAGGGCCCACTACTCTTCCTGGTCCCTGGTGGCTTCTCAGGGAATATCCCAGGAATGGATGAACAGTCACCTAGGAATGAATGAATGATGAACTCCCTGAAGGTTTCTTTCCTTAGGCAAACTCTGCTTAGGACCTAGAGCCTACTGCATAGAGCCTTGTTGCCTCCCTGAGGCTACAGTCTGGACAGGGCCCTCCCCGGTGATGCTCATGCTGCAAGCCACAAGAACTGTTGGCCTGAAGTGTGGGCATTGTCTTTTCTGTCTTCCACTGGATTATCCCCAAGTCACTTAGGCTGGGGTAGGTCCTGGTGTCTGTGTTCCATGGCACTGATACGAGGCTGTCATCTTTCCCTGATGACCCCCATCTATTTTTAGATATTGGTAAAGGCACCCCAGTTCCTTCATAACCCACTCAACTGCCCAGGGAAAATGCCTTCAGGCTCTGTCCTAGTGATAGCCACAGACTGTGTGCTGACCAGCATGTGAAAGCTAGAGAGTCATCCACAAGACGACTCCTCCTCATCTGCCCCGACCTTCACATGCTGAAGTCATCTGGAAGAACAAAAAGTGAGACAGGAGGCTGGCTGGCTCCATGGACTCATCGCCAGAGGATGAGATCAAGCTCTCAAGAGGAGGAAGAACTCACTAAAGGTCATACCCTGAGCAAGGCACAATGGGACTTGAACCTGTGATCCCACCTCAGCCTTCTGCATGGGAGGTGGAGAAAGAGGGCCACTGCCCTGGGTTGGAAATGCAGTGCTGGGGAACTAGTCTAGATCCTAGGCCACCAGTGAGACAGTGTCCTACCTGTCCACCTGTCACCTGAGCATGATACCCACTTCTGAACTGCCCTGAGGACCGAGTCTGGCCACACGTGTGAATGACCAGCCCTGGTATGGCTTCTGCTGTGCTTCTCAACAGTCACAAGGACGCCACGTCCTTGTCCCAGTGTGACCTCGGGGTGCTCCCTGATCAGGGGATTCTCAACTTCCGTGAGGAGGAAAGAGAGAGAAGTTCTTTCTGGTTGCTTCCAGGAAGCACTTACACCTGAAGGAGCAGGTGGGCCTCATGTGATGTCAGCCCCTGCTCACAGCCAGGCTCTTCCTCTCCCTGCTCACCACATCCTCCTGGGGTTTTCAGCATCACACTCAGGGGGAGGCACAGGCTGAAGTTAAATATAGCAAGGCTCCTACTCGGGGCAAATGCGTGGGCCGAGCCCAGGGTGAGGGGGCGTGAGCGCCTGCTAAATTTAGCAGACTGACTTCCTCTCCTAGCCCCTGTGTGCCCTTATGCAAAAAATGTTTGTCACCTGCTCTCTGGGGAGCGTGTCAAGGTGAAGATGAGGATTTAGAGATCCAGCCTGAGTCAGTCATGGTCCCTGGCCTCCTCATGCTCACGATCCTGGTTGCTGCCATCGTTTTACAAATGGAGACCACCAGACCCCTGAGAGGCTAAGAAACTCGTCCAGCATCTGCGTAGACACAAAGAACTTCAGGTTTCACACTGGGACCCATGACTTTTTTGAGCACTCCATGTACGGGGTTGTTTTTGCGGGAGTGAGGGGGTTATCCTGGCCAGTTTGCTGACCTCAGGTGCAAAGACCACAAGAGGGGCTGGAACTGGGGCTCAGTTAGTAGGGTGCTTTCCTGGCATGCACGGAAGACCTGGGGTCCATCCCCAGCACTGTATAAACTGCATATTGCATAAACCTGTAATTCCAGAACTCAAGAGGGGGAAGCAGGAGGATCAGGATTTCAAGGCCATCCTCAGCTACAGAGCAAGTCCAAGGTCAAGGCCATCCTGAGAGACACGACATTTGGCTTCCACAAGGGGAAAAGATGTCTCAAAGCCTTTCTACTTAATGCACAGTTTTTTGCATGTGTGTGTAATATATGTACGTAGTGTGCAAGTATGCATGTTCCCATGTGTGGTGGTACACGTGTTTGTGCAAGTGTTCCTGCTCATGTGTACAGAAGCCTGGGGTTGATGGTAGATGTCTTGCTCAGTCACTCTCCACTTTATTTATTGAGGCGGAGTCTCATGCTGAACCCCAAGCTTGCCGATTCTGTCTAGGTAGCCATCTTACCCCACGGACCTCCTGTCTCTGTCTCCCTAGTACTAGAATTGCAGGTGGCTCCCAATCCTACCTGGCTTTTACATGGGTTCTGGGTCCTCATGATGTCACAGCCAACACTTCATTGACTGAGCCATTTCTCCTGCCCTCTAGCCTTGCAACCAACATGCAGCCCCGCACCTCCTCTGCCAGCTTAGGATCACCCAGGCTGAGTAGCAGTTCTATCCTAGCTCTGCCTGCCCCACCTCTGGCCTGCCCGCCAGAGCCCACGCTTCCACTCAGTTCCCAGGTGATTCCTGTAGGCGCCGAGTGTTGCCCAGTCATTTAGATTCTGGACAAGACTCCTTCTCTTCATTGTCCAACTTCCGTTTATTGATCGGTGGCTTTCACATTTGTAGCCTGGCATGAGCAGCTAGGACAGAAAACAGCAGCTAGTGTCTCTCAGTGTTGGCCAGGTGTCTGGCAGGGCAGTGGAGGTCTGTTCATCTGTTTAATCTTCACGAAGACCCTAGGAGGTAGACTTGTGTGGTTTACAGAGGAGGGGGCCGACTGGAGAGTTGGGTGACACATTTGGGTCTGGGCACTTGTGGAGAGGCAGAGTCAGGGTTCTTGCTCAGGATCTGCTCTTCACCAGACAGCTGCTGCTTCCGCAGACTGAAGAGGACTGGGACAGCTCGGCCCTGGCAAACAGTGCTGCCTTTTGAACTCATTTGGGCCTCAGGCAACAAAACCTCTTGTTCAAGGAACACTTCAAATGGACACTGTGAGGGTCACCCCTCTCTTAGCGTCCTCTGCAGGCTCTGCAGAGCATAGGCCGAGAGCTGCTCACAAGTCTAAATTCTTGGTTTTGAAGATGAAGGGATAGGGCCTGGAGATGCAATAGGCTGTTCGAGGTCAGATGGCTAATGAAGGCAAATTTAGTTAGGGCTGCACGGGGTCCCGGGAACTTTGTCTGATGGGTGTGGCGGGGATGCCATTCCAGAGAGCACTTGGCCTGTTTCTGTGATGCCATTCCATAGGGAGAACCACTTTGTTCTAGTGGGTCGAAACAGTCTTAGTACTGAAGAAGCTCTCATGTTAATCGCTCTCTCCTCTCCTCTCCTTTCTTCTCCTCTCCCCTTACCCTCCTTCAGACAGACAGACAGACAGGCGCGCGCGCACACACACACACACACACACACACACACACACACACACACATCTGCCTCTTTGCTTCCATGTCCAGGTTAACAGATGCCCTCTGCTCAGGGGTGGTCTTTCTGCATCTCCCAGCAGCAGAAAGAGGGGCCCAATTAGGGGTCTGAGAAATGGCTGTGGATGCCTGAGAGGTCACCTAGTCACACAAGCCAAAGAAACCTCTTTTACACCCTGCCTCCCAGGTGTTAGTTAGTGTTCACTGTCTGTAACTTGGAATCAGGTGGAAAGGTGGGAAGATGCCTCCATGGCTAAAAGTAATGATCCCAAGTGGAGAAGAAAAGCGTGGATGGTGGGGGTCCAGGGGTATCATTTCTGTGTGAGTGGCAAGTGTTGCTGGAGTAGCCCTCTTGAGCATTCCTGCCTTGAATCCTTCATGGGGACACTATGCTCTGAGCTCAGCACAGCACTGAGTAGCCCTGGGGTTCTGCCAGGTGCACTGGGGCCTGAGAGTTCACAGAGCTTAGATGGGTCCAGAGCAGAGAAGAAATCCAGATAGCAGAAAGGCTTCTGGGCAGCTCAGTGGACCCAGCTGGTGGCAGCAGAGGGCATGTAACATTCAGGTCAAAGGCTCGGGAGAACACGCAGTGCATTTTAGTCCACTAATGTGACAGGCTAGAGGTGTTGCCCGTCTGAGCCTCTGTCCTCCACTGCAGAGGTGACTGGGTAGCATCCACTCTGCAGAGGTGGAGTGAAGAGAAGCTAGCTGAAGCTCTGAGAATTGCACCTGGCAGGTAACAAACACTCAGTGACTATCCACTGCCCTATTGTTGGGATGATAGCAGCCATGATGATGATGATGGTGGTGATAACAGTGAGGCTGGTGAGAATGATGATAAAAGTGATATTTATAGTACCACACCACCATTGCTTCCTGCAGGTGGGTGGACCACAGTTTCCCATTTCACAGTTGAAGGAAATGGGTCCCAGAAAGAGCGTGTATGTTGGGGTGTGTGTGGGGTAGGGGCTCTTCATGGTCAGGGACAAAGTGATGTGACTTTGGTGTGTAATTCTTTCCATGACTTCAGGTCTTTCGTCACCATGCTGCCCTTGGCTCCTTTACTGTCTTTCCCTGAAGCTGAGGACCCCTTGGCTGGTGTTCTGGGATCTCAGCATCAGTCTAACCCTTTCAAGGCCCTGCTCTCACCTCACCATATGGTTGTGCCCAGCACCTGACTGGTCATAGGGAGTGTCAGGACATCAGCTGCATGAGAGTATGAGCAGTTTCCCTGAGTCCTCAGAGGTGCAAGTCCCAGAAAACCAGGCTTTAACAGACTTCCTGACAAAGGGATCCCACCCCACTTTCTGGGAAAAAAAAGAAAAGCTTGTGTGAGTCAGACATCGTCCCCAGTGCGGGACAAGTGGCCAGCCTCTGAGGGTCATCAGGTGCACACTTTGAAAGAAGGGTGATACTGGACATCCAGAAAGACGCCCCGCTCTATCTATATAGCTGTGTTGTAAATACTCAGGAAATAGATTGTGATATAAACTGATGTATTTTACCCAATAGCTACTCACCAAGAAGTGATTGGTTAACTGATCATTGATTTGTTTATCCATCTCTCCAGTATGCCCAGCCCTTTCCTAGGCCCTGGAAATTTGTAACACTGAACTATTCAGAGGAGGTCCTCCCCTGCTTGGAAGGAGTATGGTAGTTCCTTTTCGCTTAGCTGTGACCATATACCTGACAAGAGACAAGTTATAAGAGGAAGAGCTTTGTGTGTATGTGTGTGTGTGTGTGTGTGTGTGTGTGTGTGTGTGTGTGTGTGTGTGTGTGTTTTAACAGTGTGAGGGTATAGACAGTCTATCATGGTGAGAAAGGTGGGACAGTAGGAGTGGATGGAGGCTGTGGGGGCAGGATCACGAGGTTGCCCGCTCACATCTCAGTGGCCAGGAAGCAGAGAAGAGGGTGTCCATGGTCCACTGACTTCTTCATTTCCCTCTTTTTATTTAGTCAGGGCACCACATCCAGGGTGGCTCTGCCCTTTTTCGTTAAGCCTCTCTGGGAACACCTTCACAGACATGTCTAGAACTGTGTCTCCTAGGGGACTCTGAATCTAGTCATGTTGACATGAAGATAGATAACTGCGGGCAGCTTGCACCAGGTGGAGAGGTGTGTGACGGTGACGCTCCCATAAGCCCTTCGCGTGCAGTTTCTAGACAGAAGCATGGTGGCATCTTGACAAGCAGCACTTATCACTCAGAACACATGGCATGTTGCAATTTTTAGCACATCTGGCTCCTCCCATCTACTGTCAGTGGCACCCCCTCTATGCACCCTACTATAGTCAATGAGCCACCCCACACATCCACTTACACTTAAAAATCCCCCTTTAAGAGGTGATGCTGCCCCATCAGAGGCATGGCATGATTTTACTTAATCCTCACCACAGTTTCAAAAGATTAGTTATAATACCAGCCCCCATTTTACAGATAGTGAAACTGAGGTGTAGAGATGCTTGGCAACTTGTTCAAGGTCACACAGTTGGGTGATGACTTGGAGCCCAGAGCTGGCTTCAGAGTCTGCCTTTCTCACTGCTGGCCTCTGCAGCAGCTGGAGATTCCAGGCAGCCAGGGGGCTGCAGAGGACACAAATCAGGATAATACAGTAAAGGAGGTCAGACTGAAGGGGAACATTTCCTATCTGTAAAGCATGGTGCTGGCCACAGGGCAAAAAAGAAAGAATACAAGTGCCTGCAGGCCATATGCGGTGCTCAGCACATGGCCACTCTGCACATCCCATCCCTGTGGGAGGGGGCGTATACACTAAGTGGTATGTGCTCTAGAGAAAACCTCTGCCTTGTAGGGAAAGAACACCTGGCTCAGTGCAGAATTACTGTTCACAGAGAAGTGACTCACCATGAGACAGGCGTATGGAAGTGAAGAAAGGTAATGTTGACTGGCCAGACACGGGGCAGGGCAGCCCTCTTTATCTCCATGTTCAGCCAGTGCAAGAAGAATTATTAGCCACTGTGCTGTGTGTCTGAGCCAACAGTGGAGTATGCAGGGACTTAGAAGTGCTCCATGGCCTGCATGTGGTGGCTATTAAATGTTGAGTGCATGGATGGATGGATGGATGGATGGATGGATGGATGGATGGATAGATGGATGGGTGGATGGGTGGGTGGATGGGTGGATAGATGGATGGGTGGATGGATGGGTGGATGGATGGGTGCGTGGATGGGTGGATGGGTGGATGGGTGGATGATGGATGGGTGAGTGGGTGGATGGATGGATGGATGGGTGGATAGGTGGATGGGTAATTGGATGGTGGCTGGAAGGAGGAAGGAAGGAAGTACAGATGGAAGGATGGAAAGATGGATGGCAGGAAGGAAGAGAAGGACAGACAAATAGCTAGGTGGACTGACAGATAAGATTTGGTGATCACCCACATAAAGCAGGATATATTCCAGGTCCAATCTCCAATGGTATATCATAAGAACTAAATACCAGGTAAAACTGAATTCTGAAAAGTGTTCATTGCAATCTAGAACAAGGAAGCATTTCTTGGAGTTTTTCTTGGCCAACCAACATGAAGAAATGCTCTGGTCCTCAGTCTTAGTGTATCATAAACAGCTGAAGGGCAAAGCTGAGACTTGCTGAGCATCCACTGTGTGCCTGGCATCCTTTGGTTCTCCATGTAACCCTGCATGGGATGAAGCAGAAGCTGCTACTGTAGGTAAAGTGATGGTCGGTTCACATGTTCATGACTGAACTAGAAGCCCAGGCCAGAGCTGCCCATTACTAAGCCCCGGGTTGTCCAGCACTCAGCCGGAGAGCAGCACAGACAGGGAAGTGCTTCTCCAGATCCTGTGACTCAGCCTGTGACTCATCTGTGTGCTGGATTCTCTCTGTGCAGTGTGAGGACTGGTGAGAGACCCCAGGCCAAGGCAATGGGCTGAGGAGTAAAGAGAAAGGAACCCAGGACTGTTTCTACTTTGGGACCTGCAAGGGCATCTTAGTCAGCTGCAGGACCCATTAGTCACTGACTTGGGTGGGTGGGAGTGTGGAATGGGTCAGGCTGTGGGAGGGAGCCAATACCAGCCCCCATGGAAAGACAACTCAGGACCCAAAGCTGGTGGTGGGAGGATGGAGAGGAGGGGATGGGCAAGTTCCTCCTCCCTGCCACCTGTTCTGTCTGACATGATGCTGAAGGAGACGAGGGCACGATGGGGAAGATGCCAGGAACACAGAAAGGGGGAGGGGTGGTGTGCCTTCCTTTCTTCTCGGTAAACATGCAGAGCTGCCCCCTGACCACACTTCCTCCCCACCCTAGAGTACTGTGTGATAGGCAGCAAGGTCCTCCCTTCTCTGGGCCCTGCTTTTGGCCTCAGTGTGTTGTCTTAAAAGTTAGGAGAGATACGTGTGAGTGTGTTTGATACCAGGCCGCTCTCTTCCTCCTCTGCCTCCTGTCTGAATCTGAGCAAGAGATTGGAGAGAGCCAGCTTCTGGATGGACATAGGCATGGAGCCCTCACTCCTACCAGTTGGCCCTGCCCACCACTGCTTTCAGTGGCCAGTGATGGTCCTGCTCACTTAGAATAAGGTAGAGAAGATCCAGAACAGGGACCATACGTTACGGAGAGGAGAATGGTCCTCCAGAAGCCCCAAAGATAGGAAGACCAAGGCCCTAGGGAGGTCAAGAGTCAAGGTCTGGGAATGAATGAAGAGTCCAGGGCCTGCCCAAGGTCTGTGGGCTTTCCTGCGCATGTATCACCTTTGCCATGAAGTTGAGTCAAATTGTGTGTTGGGGCTTCCCAAGTAGTCCCATGTCAGGTGTCAGAAGCAGATATGGAGGAGTATGAGAGCGCCTAACCAGGACTTGGACCATGAAGGGCGG
The DNA here is from genome assembly GCF_949786415.1 of Peromyscus eremicus. NCBI lineage: Eukaryota > Metazoa > Chordata > Mammalia > Rodentia > Cricetidae > Peromyscus > Peromyscus eremicus. Next base: position 132,509,393 of record NC_081417.1, read on the forward strand.
TTACTAGAGAGCTGCAGAATGACCCTGAGGGATGTGTGCCCAGAGTGAGTCTCTGTGTGTTGCTTTCCACTTTCTGTGTGTCATTCTTTGGGACCCCAAACGCAGTCTTGCCAGGCTTGCAGGGAAGCAGAAAGGGCCGTTCCGGAACTGTTTTTGGTCCTCTCAGTGTCTGCTTTCTCCTCTTGCGGCCTCTCTAGGTTTACAATGTACATCTGTGTCGAGGTAGGAGAGGTGCAGAAGGGCTGTGGGTATCCTGGGTGGCCCTCATCCCGCCAAGCACCCTCAATCCACCTCAGCCGACTGTGCAGTACGCTGCTCTTGGGGTGGCCTTAGAGATGGGGAGGTTGTCAGAGAAAAGAAGCCGGCCGTGGTCAGGAGACCGGGAGTGCCGGGGTGGCAGACCTGTCACTGGGTCCCCTGTCTTCATCCTGTTGCTGGCCAGCAGTGTGTAATAAGGATGGGGGAAGGGAGAATCATTTCAATACTGGATCTACCACTTCCTAGCTGTGTGATTTTAGACAAGTATCTTCAGTTCTCCGGTCCTATTTGCTCATCTCTAAATTGGGAATAGACGACTTCCTGTTTACAGCATGGTGGTGGGTAGGAAAGGGCTGTCTATGGCTGGATGGTGGGTGGCTGTGGAAATACTTTAGAAACCCTGAGGTGACATCATATAGGAATACAGCATGGCTGCCACTGTGCTGGAGTGGGGAAGAGGGACCGGACAGCCTGGATTTGGGCCTTGACTGTGAACATATCGGATGATCTCTGGGAACTGCTGTTCTCCTCTATAAAATGAGCGTGCGTTCTGTCTGCTTGCCAGGGCTATCTCTAACCACACAGTATAGCATTGGGAAGCTGAGGCCGAGACACATTTGGTAATGCAGTGTGGGTTGGTACAGTGGCTAGAGGTGGAGGGAGGGCCTGGGGAAGCCCAGCTTTCTTTCCAGGAAGGGCAGAGTTCGTGGGGCAGCCCTATTCCTCTGACTTAGCTGACAAAGCTGTATTTGCTTCCTGAGTCCAGCATGTGCCCAGCTCTCAGCAGGCAGTTGCTAGGACAGTGTTCAGTTCTACCTCACCATTGCCTAGGAGTGGCTACAGAGACAGGGCCTCCCTCTCTGAGCTCACAGGGCCTGTGGCCATGCCAGAACGAAAGTCATAGACCTCTGACCTCACGGCTCCTGCCTAAGCACCCTCAGCACTTCTCCTCACCAGGCTTCCCGGAGTTCCCCATTTAAGGAGTCACTCTGTGCATGCACATAACCTCTAGTGATGTTGCAATCTGATCCAGGCTGCCCGGAAACCCCCCTGGGCTGCCGAGGCCATGCAGGCTGGGCGTTGCAGCCTTCTTGGGCATTGCCACACTTAGGAGCATCGATTCAGGTTCTATTTTCAGACGTTTTCTGTTTCCTTTACAAGAAGCAGCATGAGGCTAAGGGAATTCAGCTTTCGGGTGGTTGTGAAACTATTCTAAGTGCAGCATCACTGCGTGGCCGATGTCCTCAGGTGTCACGGCACCACAGTCCATTACAAATGGCAGAAAGATACTGGAATCCACCCTCTTGGGAATGGGAGAGCTGTTGTAGGAATTTTCTAGTGGTTGGTTTCTTTACCCTATTTTCAGGACAGTTGGGGGGGGGGCTGAGTAAACTGTGGTATGCCTGCACACCCAACAGCATTCCATCCACTTTCCCTAGACCTTTGCCCCATTATACTGATAAGGAAACTGAGCCACTGGGAGGAGTACCCATCTGAAGCAGAGCAGAAAGCCACAGAGGTGCAGCCGGGAACCTGAATTCAGCAATTGGGACCAGCCTGACAGTTGGATGCTTCTGTTCTGACAGCACATCTAGGTCCTTGTGACATAACTGGTTGAATGACCTTCAACAAGTCATGTGATGCCTCCTTGTGCTCCGGCTTCATTCTCTGTTTTAAGGTTGGGCTGGCTCAGGACTTCTTAGACTTGCACAGAAAAGAAGAAATGCATTTCTTTGGACTTCTATTTCTCCTTAAACATTCTCATACATTACAGAATGCATAATTATTATAGGACACAGTGCTATAATAATTAACATAATAATATAATATATCAGGGTTTATTTTATGCATGTGTGATGGGGTGGGTGGATGTACATGCACATGGAGATCAGAGATCAACCTTCTATGTCATCCCTTGGGAGACATCTACATTATCTTTTGCAGCAGGGTCTCTCACTGGGGCTTGGATCTTGCTAATTAGGCCAGGCTAGCTAGCCAGTGCACCCCAGGGATCTGCCTGTCTCTGCCTCCCCAGCATCAAGATATAAAGATAAGGATGCTTATCTTTAAAAAAAATGTGGGTTCTGGGGATCCAACCATGCTTACACAGCAAACATCTTACCACTTGAGCTATTTACCCAGCCCCATATATCGTGGTTTATTTTAAATGTTAATTTTTTTCTCCCTTACATCTCCAAGTAGAGTCAATGTTTTGAGCAGATGTCCTTGAACTCCCTGGCATGGTGCCCAGGACCCCCACCAGGATTAGAAAACATGGAGAGTTAGTGATTCCTGAGGACTGATCCAGCAAAAACTCCCATCATGTCTGTGTAGTCTGAAGCCTTGGCCAGAGTCCAAGAAGCCCAGGCAGCAGCCTGGCTCTGTCTCCCCAACACTGAAAGCCTTCCCTGCTCCCACACCCTCCTGCAGATGAGGAACCTAGTCTCCCCCCACCCCCACCCCCTTCCCAGGGGCAAAGACTGAATGAACCTGTTCCAATGGGACATGCTTTCCTCTGACGGCCCTGTCAGGTCAGAGGAGAGGGACCTGCCCTCCTGGGAAGAACTGAATTTGAACCCCAGCATTAGCAGCTGTGGCCTTCGTCAAGTCACATGACTGGGCAGTGTGGCCCTCTGAGGGAACTCCTTCATCATAGAGTTACAAGGTTGTAACAGAGCAGAGAGTAACAGACTGGAGTCTAGGGGTCGAGCATGTTAGGATGTATGCTCTATTTTAGGACCACAGAGCAGCACAAATCTGTAAACTATTTCCCCATTTTAAAAAGCCCCCTTTCTGAAGATATCTCCTACCCCATTCACCATAAGCTGGAAAGGGCCTCATGGTCAGCAAGGCCACAGGGAAAGGCATTGATGACCCTTAATCAATTGCAGCTGTTACACAAAAATGCTGGGCTGCCTTCCACACTCCATCTTCTGTTTAATTAGCCATGTGACCTTGGCATGTCTGGGGGAGGCTGAGGGGGCAAATGAGTTGCTGTGAACAACTTCTATGAGGTTCCAACATCAGGGGACTACAGGGACACAATGGGCCCTTTAGCCTAGGACTTCAGACCCAAAGAGAGGGGTATGTCTTAGGCCCTTTGGGAGCACACAGGTACATCTAACCCAGAGAGGCACGAGTCAGGAGGTATGAGGGGCTCAGGGAAGGTACTACAGCAGGAAAGCAAGCCAGGAACCCACCAAGCACCCATGATTCCCCAGACCACCTGCTGTTACCCTGTACTCCACCTGGCAAAGGAGGAACCAGGCCAAAATGCACATTGCATGAATAGGGCCTTCCCAGTGCCGGCTGATGAGATGCTAAAGTCTGCACCCCTAGTGGGTACCCCTACTGTTGAGCCAGGAGTGAGATTTCCTCGGATCTCCCTAAGAAAGAGTTCGTGGCTAAGTATTCAAGGGATAGATGTGGATGGATGCTAGGTCTGAGAGGGATGGTAACCAAAGCCTGGGCAGATCAGCACTGGAGTCAAAGGGCCTCAGCCAACCATGTTAGTCTTTTGTGGGCGGGGGCGGGATATGGAGAAAGGCAGAACTGTGGCTCGTCCTTTGTCTCAGGGCTGCTCAAGAACACATGCTCAGTCTTTTTTGAGTCTTGACTCGGGAGGGAACCCAGCACGGGTCTGGGAGCCCTGGTCTTCTTCATATTGCTTCTGCCCGTGGTGGCTGCTTACCGTAGACCGAAGCTAGAATGTGCCCTGGAGCTCAGCCCTCAGATTACAGATGAGAAGCTCTTCTCAAGATACCTGTGCTGGTGACACAATGCCACCTGGCCAGGTGTGACCCGGTTTCTGAGAGATATGAAGAGCTCGGTGAGCTGCCAAATTCTCTCCCTCTTGCTGAATCCAGGAAGCCTTGTCATTCAGAAGCCCATTTCTTTGGCTCATCACAACCACCACCTCCCATCAGGCAGGGTGAGCCAATTACCATGGCCTGTCCGGACAGGGAAGGTGGGGGTATCTAGGCTGCTTTTCCATAAGACATCATGCCCCTGCCACAATTTTTCAGAACAGAGATCTAGACACCACCACAGCCCAGCTGTGTTACACAGGGCAACCACTATGAAGGCTCAGGGCCTGGGCTCTAGGATTAGAGGTTTGGCACTCCTGAGCAAGCCCATGGAGGGTTAGGTGATACTCATGGGCTCCCAGATGTCCTGGAAGCCAGCTGTACTTGCTGCCTAGTGGATCACAGAGAAGGACCTCCTCAGAGGCAGCGTCTCCTAGCACAGCAGCCTACAAATCATTTCTACAATGAGCTGTCACTTTGACAGTGAGGCTAAGTTGGGTCTGATTCAATGTTGTCTTGTCCCCCCTCTCCCTGCTTTTCTTCCCTCCTCTCCTGCTTGCTTTCTTCTCCCTCCAGCCTCCACTTACTGGAAGCAAAACCTCCAAGCGCATGAATGGCAGGCAGGGAGGGAGGTGCCAAGACAAAGAGCCGACTTTGTCTGGCGGTGAATTTAGATAGCATGTGGGTGGCTGTGGAGCAGCACAGACTCCCTTCATCTGCCTGTCACCCGGCTCCCTTCGCGTTGGTGGAGAAGGAGCGATGGGCTTCATTCTCCAGCAATGTCTGGGTCCCAAATTACAGGGCTGAAGAGAGCCACGCAGCAGCGTGCCAGCCCCAGGAGGGAGGGAGGAAGCGTGAGGATGGTAGAGGAGGGGAAGGGCTGGGGCTTGGTTGCTTCTATCTGAGGGAGCTCCAAGATGGGGCTGGCATGGGTAGCTAAGGCTTCGCTCCCGGCGCCCCCACAAAGCCCTACACCAGTGGGGTCCAGTTTCCCTAAGCTAGGAGACAGTGACTCCTTCCTTGTAATGCTGTCAAAGAGATTAAATCAAACAAGGGAAGTGAGTCTTCATGCCTGTCCTCATCATCACAGCCATCTTCATCACCTCTGTCATCTTCGCCACCATCACAAACACTGATGTGGGTTACCATGTGTCAGAAGTGCCCCGAGGGTTCATGATGGCAGGATCCCCGGAGCAATGAGTGGCGCATAGAAATTATCGGTGCCTGGCCCCCGGTTTCTGCTTTGTCAGTAATATGGGGGCACAACCTGACTGACACACACAAAAAATATTTAATTTCATTTTTACTTCACTTATTGTGAGGACACATGCTACAGTGCATGTGTGGAGGTCAGAAGACAGCTTGCATGAATCTGTGCTCTCCTCTTCCATGTGGGCCCAAGGAATTCAACTCAGGTTGTCAGGCTTGGCTACAAGTGGCTTTACCCACTGAACAATCTTGCTAGCCCTGGGTCTCAAGTTTCTCATCAGTTAAAGGAGGTGAAAACAATACTACTTTCTGCAAGCAGTTCTTGTAGATTTAGTCATGTTGGAGACCCCAAAATGCTTGAAAGAGGTCTCCATCCTGCAAGTGACTGATGAGAACATGGTTGAGGTCAGAGTGGGTTGGAAGATGCTCGGTTGGTCCCACAGAAGCACTCCACAAACACTCTGTCCTCTGGTAGTGTGTGTGTTTGTTTCATTTCGTTTTGAGACAGGGTTTCACATACCTCGGGCTGGCTTAGAACTCTCCACCCTCCTGCCTTAGCCTCTCAGAGTGTTGGGATTACGGGTGTGTGTCTACATTGACCCTTTACTTAACACTCCTCGGTTTAAATGCATTAGTTATTGTTTACTGCCGGGGCCATGGGCCATGGACCACAGTCCTCAACTTCTTCCTCAATCTCCACTCCAGAACACTCAACAGCATTATAGCCACCATGTCAGTAAATTCTCCTCTGTTCTCACAGGCTGCCAGCTGCCATCAGCTTGCCCCTGACAAGGCTCCCTGACACCTCCACCTGCCCAGGCACTCTTTCTTAGAGTACAGCAAGTATCTCCTTCTTCCCTGTGTTTTTGGCTTTGGTTCCCTCTCTACCCCCATCCTGGTAGGCTGAGTGTCTTTCTAAGGTACTCGCGGCCCATGGCTCCTCCCTGGCCGTGGTGTTCCCTCCAGCAGCAGGGAGGGGTCAGCAATCATCAGCGGTGTCCCGCAACAGCCTGGGCCCTAATCCAGAAGCATTTGCCCAGAGCTGGCACTTTGTACATTCCCTAGGTAAAGGCTTATCTCTCACCTTTTCTGGGTCAAATGAGCTGTGTGTACATGCTAACTGGTTCCCTAATCCTGCCTGTAAGGGGTGTCACCAATCCAATCTTCAGGTGTAAAAATACCCTGAAGTCCAGAGAGGTTAACTGGCTGGCAAAGGGCACACCGACCTCGATTCTGACACAAGATCTCCAAGGCCAAAGGCACTATCTACTGAGCCTTAGGGACAAGCCTGTGGGACAACTGTCTCTCAACAGGAATGCATGTGATCCTCTGGGGCTCCGGGAAGGTCTCAGGCACCAATGGCAGTGTGGAGGCAATAACCGCAGCTCTGTGCTGCTTCTGTGGACAAATAGCTGCTGGCACTCCTGCTCTTAGTTCTGGTTCCACCAGCCCAGGGCATCTGCAAGTCTCGGCTCCATGCTGGGCCTCCATTTCCTCTTGGATATGGGAAGGGGCTTGGAGAGTCCTGAGGCCCCTGAGGCCCCTTCCCACAGGCACTGAGGCCTGTGATGTGCAGGAGGGCAGGCCTTGGAGAGCTCCCCAGCCTTGCTGCCTGCTGCCAGGCTCTTTACAGTAATTACCATTTAGTACCTGGGACTCAGACCACAGGCTGTCAGCACCCGGGGTTTCAGCGTGCGAGGATGGACATCCCTTGGCTCTGTCTCTACTCATGTGGTCATCCGGCCCATCACATCACTCAGTCAGTCACAGCATAGCCAGGATGGCCTGCTGCCCGGGACAGCCAGGAAGACATCGTCAGTCACCTGGCAATGACAGAAAAGACCTGGATTCCTTGACCAGCATGAAAATTCACAGCTATGACATTTCATGTGATTTCCCAGCATGCTGTGAACTGCTGTGTTTGCAGAATAGAGCTTGATCCCTTCCAGGTCATTTATTCTATGAGCATAGATTGAGTACTTGCTGTGTACCAGTCTCATGTGAACCAGAGACCAGGGAGGAGGCAGGTTGGGGTGCTTCTGACTCTGTAGGGGCTGAGAACTTGGGGTCTTCTGTCTTCCTATCCGCCCCTGGGGCTCTGCCTAACACCAGCAGGGGCCTCTGGAGCAGAGAGGTCTCAAGACAACATAATGGGGAACTCAGGGCTCTGCTGAGGAATCGGCAGGCTTGGGTAGGAGGGCCTCTTCCTGATCCCCATGCTGTGTAAGGAAGAGTCCCAGAGCTTTGTGAGGGCATGGGTGAATCCAGACAGAAAGAAGCCAGGATCACTGGGACCATCCTGGTAGACAAGGAACCGGTGTGGGTGAGAGTGGGCTGGGTCCCTCAGTCCAGCTCTGTCTTCCCCACCCTCCCCCCTTGCCACCCACCTCCTGTGCTTTCTCGGTCTTTCTGTGGCTCTGTGACACCAGCCTCAGGGAGCTTTCCTAGGCCACCCCTTTAGTCTTCTGCCCCATAGCTGGGGGACCTTGTCACCCTAGGCCTTATTAGCAGTCCCCCCTTGCTAGTTAGTGCTACCCTCTCTGTCCCCCTCAGTTCAAATCCAGATTCTTCATTTCCCAGTCTTGTGACCTGGAGCACATTGTTCCGTCTCAGTTTCTCTCCCTGGAGAATAGAGATGATGGGGTCAGGACCACAGCAGTCAGTGTAGGAGCTCTCAGACACATATCATGGCTCTTGTTCATCTGGTTCAAGCTCTGCCCATCTTAGCAGCCCCTACCCAGATTTCTTCCTAGTCTTTGCACAGGCTATCCCCACCCAAGATCTTCTGCCATACCCATTGCTAGTGACTGTGAGTCTGACATGTGCTTTAGGCTAGGACCTAAAGCACATAATACCCCCCACACACACACACATACCACCACCACTACCACCACCACCACCACCACCACCACCATCATCAACAATAACAACAACAACAACAACAAAACAGAAAAAACTTCTTTTGCAGAAAAACATTCCTGTCTGGTGGAATCATTTGCACGACCAGTATTTATTTGGCATAGATTTGTTACTTATTTCTTGTAATAAGTGACTCCAAACTTGGTAGTTTCAAACATGAGCCATTTCTGTGGGTCAGGATCTGGCACAGTGTCTCATGAGGCTGCAATCAGGGAATGGGCCAGGGCTAGGTAGTGTGGCTCTACCGGGGGCTAGAAGATGCCACATGTCAAAGCTATTTTCTGGAAGAGGGTCTCAGTTCATCCACAAGCTGCTCAAGAAGACAAAAGAGAGCCAGGTGGAAGCCATGCTACTTTTTATGACTTAGCCTCAGAAATCAGGCTGCCAGTTTCCTGTGGATTGTATAGTCACCCTGCTTGGTATAGACACTTGGAGATGAGGATCACTGGGTGGCATGTTGGAGCCTGGCTTTCCCCAGGAACTGCCATGAGGTGACTTCCCTGAACTGTTCAGTGAGTGCTGAGTGAGAAAGAAAGGCGAATGCCACAGGGCCCTCTGGGATGTGGGGGTTCTGATGCCGGTAATCTGGAAGAGCTATCTAGGTTGATGAGCTGGAGCTGCGGGGGAACAAGGAGGATCCCCAGTGTTGGAGATCATCCGGTTCCCCATATCAGCCCCTTTATCAGCCCCACATCAGCTTGAGTCCTTATTCCACCAACACTCAATGCCAATTGTTTCTGTCACCCATACACACATTATCACCTTTTCCCCAGAGCTCATAGCTGTTTAAGAAAGGGCCATGAGTCATTCTAGGAGTGGTGAGTCCCTTATCCTAGAGGTGTGCATGCTGGGAGCATAGTGGGGGGGCCTATGAGAAGCTACAGGGGACAGCTTTTAGACCCCCTGCTATCTTGGTGACTTGTCTGCAGAAGCCAGTCCTCATTCCTCTTCACAAATAGGGCCTATGCAGGAAACCTTGGCTCATCCCCGGTTATTTGAATGGCACTCTGGCCTATGGAAGCTGTCACTTTGCCCCGCCCCCAACCTCCCACCTGTGGGCCTAAGTGCCCGGAATCCTGGCTTCCCGCCATGCTGCCCACATCCCACTTGGGAACCTTCCCAGGGTAATTAGGACCATTAGAGGCCTCCTAATGCCACCTGACCTCAGACCTGGGATAGTCCCACGCTGGCTGCCCATGCATTATTAACAGGCAAAAAGCATGAGAGAGATGGGTTCTGCCCCACTGGCCCTGCACATTACTTTGCAGCATGCCCCTGGTGGCCCACATTTTCCCCGTCCCCCCACCCCCGGGCTCCTGCTCCCCAGGAGTCAGTGCTGCAGGGCAGCTGGCTCTTCTAGCACTCGGTACCAGGAGCACGGAGAGGCTGGAAAGCCAAGCAACAGGGTAGCTGGACTGTCTGAACTGTGTAGGGTGGGAGGTATCAGGTTACCCCTTACCTCTCCAGGGTAGGAGGGGAGGCTCCAGGAGAGAAGCAGCCCTCTCAAGGTCACAGTGACAAGGCCAGGGCCTGGTGCTTGGAGCTTCCCACACATGGAGCCTTTGGTTCTCTGAACCAGTTCCTCTCCAGAAATCTCAGTAAGGTCTCCCAAGGGGACAGAGGGAATACTGCCAGCACAGGAGGGTCCTGCAGTCTTCCAAGAGGGCTTATAAAGAAGAAAGGAATCCCAGTGGACAGAAGAGCGTGCCCCATTCTGCAGGTGCAGGTCCCCTGGTTAACACACTTCCTCTTCCGACTCCCAGGACTATCCACTCCGTACAGAATCAGATGGGCTTGCGTTTGGAGTCCCCGCCCCCATAGCTACAGTGTGTGGGTAGGTATGGGTGTGAGTGTAGGCACACGTGCCACAGCAGGCATGTGGAGGTCCAAGGGTGACTCTTGAGAGGTAGCTTTCTCCTTCCATCCTCTTGCCTCTGCCCCTTTGCTGTGTACCCCAGGCTACCTTGTTCTCAAGCTTCCAGATGATTCCTTGTCACTGCCTCCCATCTCCCCCTAGGATTTCAGACATGTGCTGGCTTTTCACACGGGTTCTGGGGAGCAAGCACCTTTACCCACCAAGCCATCTCCACAGCTGACCTGTTCTTAAGTCCAGAGAACTAGAGGAATGGGGGACAATGACCAGGAGTCCAAGGACCACATCGTGTATTCTGTTCCCAACCCCAGCCTTGCTACTTACAAGCCAGTGGCCCAAGTTAGGATCCTTCTTCTCTCTTTTTCCTTCTGTAAAATGGGTGGAAGGTGGGAAGGAGGAGATTCAAATCACTTCAAGAATCTTCCAGCATTAGAGTCTTTGGGGACTCATTCAGACTCGAAGGTTGATGACAGATAACAGATCTTTCCTAACAGCAAGTTTGGGAAGGGGGTGAAGCATGAGGAGCACCTAGGCCCTGATATAGAAGGAGGGGATTAGGACAGCACTTGCCAGCCAGATTTCAGAGTTTGATCAGCTTCATCCTCACATAGCAGGTGCTAGACCAGGAAGTAGAGCGAGCTGCTGAGCATCCAGAGCCTGGGAGAGCAGGAACATGGCCAATGGCAACTCTGCCTCCCTCACCTGTAACAGGTGTAGATGAGATAGGAAGGGAGGAGTGGTCAGTTTCAGCGCTCCTCCAAGTTTAGGGAGCTCCCTTCACCCCATCTCATTTCATCCTCACATTTTCCTGGAGTGGGTATGGTTAGAATCTTCATTTTATAGTGGGCAGTGAACAGAGCCTGGAGGGCCGTGGGATAGAAAGCCCAGTTCTGGAAATTCCTGGATGGCAAGAGTGAGCGCTACATGGTGGGGACAGCCTGGTAACCCCCGTCTATTGTGGGCTGTGACAGGTGACTGAGAACAAGACTAAAGCCACGTGGGGGCCACGGGCTGCAGCTTGCCCCCAAGCAGCAGCTGTCCTTTATGAAAATGAAGCCCTTAGCAGTCCACAAAGGCACTGAGGAAAACCCCCCTACTGCCCTGGGACCCAGCTGGGCCTCGTGACATCTTTGCCCCAGCCTTGCTCATGCCTAGGATCCCTGGCTGGACCAATTCATAAGAACCTGCCCCTGCCCTACAGGGTTGGCGGGGGTAAGGATGGGGATTCCCCGTATCTGTCTGCAGACAGCTGTGGCCAGGGCAGAAGTCTGGCTGCAGAAGGGGGCCTCATGTCTGGAGCTGACAGTAGCAAGCCCTGTCCTGACCCTGTCTGAGCCCTATCAGTAAGGTCTTGGGTTAAGGACATGTCCCCAGACCTCATCCATCACATGCTGATCCGCAGCCCTTTGCCCTATGTCCTGCCTCCCTGCTGTCTGACACCCAGAACACACACACACACACACACACACACACACACACACACACACACACACAGAGAGAGAGAGAGAGAGAGAGAGAGAGAGAGAGAGAGAGAGAGAGAGAGAGAGAGAGAGAGCGCAGAGTGCCCCAGGCCTCAGTGTAAGCTGTTGTATGGACCTGTTCCTATCTTTACGGTTCTTAGCTCCTACTAGGCCCCTCCTAGACTGGGCAAATGGTTTTGTGGTCAGCCCCCATTTGAGGCACGCTCACTGTGCTGAGTCACCTACCTGAGAGAGAGGCTACCAGAGAGGAGGCAAGCAGAGAGCCTGGGTACAGAGTCTATGCACAGGAAGTAGGCTGGCACTTCATCAGCCCAGTGTTTGAGAGCCCACAAAGCACAGGGTGGTCATGGAGTGGAGAATGTGTTGGGGAGTGTCTGTCTAGGCAGTGAGGGGTTGGGTGCTCCTGCCCCAAGTCCCACTAGGCCCACACGAGGACGCTGGCTGAGAAAACTCCCAGCAATGCTGTACTGGTTTTGTAGGCAGAAAACAGAGACCCTTGGGGGTCTAACGAACACTCCAGGGTCCCGCAGAAGGAAGTGAGTTGGAAAGACTCAGGCTCTGTGTTCCGTGGTCCTTCCAGGTCTGGGACCTGGGCCTCCTCTACCAAATCTGCTCTGGCCCAGGTGACAAGGGAGCAGTTGGCCAGCCAATCCCACCATGTCCGGTGGAGAGGAGAGGAAATACCGGTCTGTGGGGGATTCCTCCCTCAGTGCCTCACCCACCCACTTCCTCTGGACACTCTCATTTTCTCTGTTGCTTGTTTGGTTTCTGCTTTTCTCCCCCACCCCCCACCCCCCTTCCTTTTTCTCAAGGTCACTTTCATTTCTCTCTGTCAGTGTGTCCCCCCACCCCACCTGACCCCAGGGGGGCTGCCATCAGTGTGGGGAAGCTGAGCTGGCTCTCAGAAGACCCAAGAGCCTAGCCAGCCCCGGGCCTCCGCTCCCCCAGCCCACCCAGGCCTCGGGCTTCTCCCCGTCGGTGAGGTAGAGGAAGACGCCAGCCTCAGGATGTGAAGGGAAGTGGCATGTGAAGTAGCAGTACTTAGGAAAAGCAGCAGATAGCAGTCCTTGGCTGCAGGCATGCCTTGGCGTCAGCCTCCAGCATACCTTTCTAAGTCCCACACCTGGCCAGAGGTGGACGCTACATCCTCCTGGTTATAGCCACTCAAGCCACATAGAGTCAGCTTTGCAGGGTGGGCTTTGTAGTTGGTAAGGGTCCCCAGACAGGAACAAGTGTCTGATCCCACTCTCACCCCAACCCCGCCCAGAGGCTTCTACTTCTCCTCAAAGACTGCCAGTGGCAGGAGCTTGGGGCTACCCTCGCAGCCTGTCTACTATTGGACAGCTGTGCTTGCTAGAAAGTCCCTCCTTCCACTCAGCCTGCCTTCCCTTCCTCCCTCTGTATTTGGCTGCCCTCAAAGGGATGGTCTCCTGTCCCTCCTCTAGATGTTTGACAATTGCACGGGCTCCATACTGGCTATAATCGTCTTGTTCCAGTCAGGGAGACAGTGTAACAGAATGACTATTTATCATCTTGGAATCAGAAGCCCTACTCCCCCGGTTCAAATTATCCCATGACTTATTGCTGCCTTTGCGGTATCAGGGATTTTCTGATGTCTTGTTGTTCAAGAGCAAACACCCATGCATTATTCAGCGACTGCTCAAAAACCCACTCTCACTCCCCTTCTCAGCTATGCTGCCTGCTAGACCCTCCTTAGCAAGTTTGTGGCAAGACTCCCAAGGAGCCCGGGCTTTGAAATCCAACCTGTGTTCAGATCCCAAGTGCACCCTGACTCTGACTTGAGCTTCCAAAAACGTTGAAAGAAAACTGCTGATTTCAAGTATAAAAATGGCTGATTGATGGTAATGCTTGATTAGTGTGTTCAAGATGGGTCGCTGGTTTGACTTCGTTATCCACCCCTATCTGGGGTTAGCTCGCCTGCCTGGGTCAACATTCCTGATTATAGGCAGTCATCACTGGGATATCAGAGTGGCTCCTCAGTCCTAAGAGTCATCACTATAAATAATTTCACAGCAAAAGTTAATCTTTGTAATATATTTTTAAAGGAAAAACAAAAGAATACTAGGTAAGAGATGTACTTGCTCCTGGGTCTTCAAATGGCCCTGGGATTAGTCACCACATTCTGTTTTCATCTTCAGGATTGGGACAGAGTCACTTGCTTTCAATGCTTATCTGACTTGGCCTGGAGTTCTGGTAGTGCTTACTTGTCTTTGGGGGCAGCTAGGGGAAAAGACAGAAGGCCACTGCCCCCTCCTTTTCCTGGTGGCTCCCCTTGAATAGGCCGGTGGGTTAGTTTAGGGATCATAGGCCTGTGGGTTAGTTTAGGGATCTACCAGTGCTGTGTGTCTAAGGTTTCTGCGCAGCTGTAGCTCCTCTTTAGAAGGAGCAGGTACCGTCGGCCACAAGCAGCAGCTGTTCTGGGGAATTCTTAACTATCCCTTCCCTTCCTCCTTAGGCAGGGCCACATGTGCTTGTGAAGGTTGGCTGTCCCAATGGGGCCACAGGGCTCTCTGCCTCTTGGCAGTGTTTCCTTGCAAGCAATCATCTTTCCCTTGTCTCTAACGGGGTAAGACTATGACAGGGCTGAGAAGACAAGGGGCTGTAGCCAAGGCCCCAGAGCAGAGGTCTGGCTACATTCCTGCCTGTGCTAGGCCAGAGAGGTCTGGAGACTGGGATCATAGGCTGGTGTTGTCTTTGTATGTACAAGCTCATCCGGCTGGGGCTTTGCATTTTCAGACCAAAACGGTGAAGAGGACTGAGTCTGGATTTCAGTCCTGTCTTTTGCATTCTCTGTGGGCCTTTGGGAAAGTTCTTGAACACTCTGAACCTCAGGAGACAAGTGTGGCCCACCACACTTCCCTGGGTTGGTTTGAGGTCATTAGTAGGAAAAGTTCATAGATCAGCATGTTGAAATGGAGAGTAAAGACTTAGGACACTTCCTAGTCTTGATATAGTGCACATCTGGGGACATTCACCAAGTAGAGCTGCACAGCTGGACTGGAGATCACAGCCTCAGACAAGATCATGCAGGATTTTACACTGGGGGGGGGCCTAATGTGAGGCCTGTGTGTATGTCAGGGGAAACTAGGGCTAAACTTGCTCCACCTTCTTTCCTTCCTTCCTTCCTTCCTTCCTTCCTTCCTTCCTTCCTTTTTCCCTTCCTTTTTCCCTTCCTTCCTTCCTTCCTTCCTTCCTTCCTTCCTTCCTCCCTTCCTTCCTTTTTTCTTTCTTTTCAGGGCTGTGGTTGAACCCAGAGCCTCATGCATGCTAGACCAGCACTTTATCACAGTCCCAGTCCCACCCCCTTACTCTCTATCTGGCATCACACACGTAGTTCATCAAAAGTCACCCAAGATCTGCCCCTCACCTATTCCTGGCTCCTGGTATGAGACATCTCCTGGCTCCAAGCAGGACATCTCCAGTCTCCACTGTAGCCTCAGAGGGGCCAGAGAGAGATACGACCAGATGTGAAAAGAGCTGTTGGGGATTGTGGTGTCACTGCTCTGGGGCCTTCTGTATTTCTGACTGTGGAGTCATATTCCATCTCTGCCCACGGCATTTAGCAGCGGTGGCCAGAAAGAACAGTCCTAAGTAGTCTGTGTGTGTGTTTCCATTTCTTCCCTCTCCTTGGGGCTACTAGCTGGCTTCCAAGGGGCACAGTGGGGCAGTAGCCAGCAGTAGTCAGAGCATGCGGAAGGCTGGTCTTAAAGCTTTCTAACGAAGGGTGGGCCTGTTTCCTTTGGAGAGGCTTTTGAAGGTGACAGAAGATGACAATGGAAGGGAATGTTACGGCCCACTCCCAGGACATCCTCGTGCCAACCCTGCAAACCTGCAAACACTCTTAGGCCACTCCTGAGGCTACTGTGCTCCCAGGAAAGACTGAAGGCTGTGCCAGCTAGCGACACATGGAAGATGTTGGGAAACCTGCTTACTATAAACCTCTAATCCCATGAGTCTCAGGCCTGCGGGAAGGCCAAGACGCATGGCCAGCTAATGTCACTCACATGATCTGAGTACTTTCCAGCCCTCACCAAAGTACAGGACAGGAGAGCCAACCCCTTACCCAGCCCTAGCCCCAGTCCCTGGAACTTCACAGCGACTCCCTCGGCTCAAAGACATTGAGAGCTGCCTCTTCCCAATTGGCAGCGGAGAACAAAACCATTATTTTATAATGATCTCAATGACTCTTATCATGCCCTCGGTGCCTGCTCCTGCTTCACAGTTAATGAGTGCTGACAGGCACCAAAGTGAATTGTGTAGCAGGGCACACATGTTAGCAAGGTGACCAGAACAGGCCTGTGCTGCTGAGACTGGTGGCACACGCTTAGAAGATGCATGTAAGGGTGCATGCATGTGAGTATCTGTTCGAGTTTGTGTGTGAGTGTGTGAGCATGTGTGTGTGAGTGTGTGAGCATGTGTGTGTGTGTGTGTGTGTGTGTGTGTGTGTCTATTTTTCTATGGCGTGGGTACATTTTCTGTTAGCGAAATTGCTCCCAGGTCCTGATGCTGATAGTTAACATTCCGTGGAGTTCCCTCAAGGATTTCATGGCTTTCAGTCCTGCAGCGGAGTGAAGTTGGAGATGAGGCAGGAGACAAGACTTCCTGGAAGGAAGGAATGAGATGCTCCTCTAATCAGGTTTTATCTATGACCCCACACATCATGCTCTCTTCTGTAATTCAATGAAGTATTATGGGCTCAAGGTCAAACGTCATGTGGGCTCGCTCCTGTCACTCCCAGCCAGCACCTCATCTTACCTGGATTTGGATTTCTATGGATACTTCTAATAACTGCCAAGGTGCTTCTTCTGGCCCGTCCCTTTCTAGATCTTTCTAGAACACAAATCTGGTCCCAGCATCCCATGCTTAGCCTCTCACAGCCTCCAGGGATAAATGCCAAATTTGTTTAGTTGCTGGCAAGGGCCCTTGGAAATGCCTGTCATTGTGTCTTTTCCAACGTTTACAGCAGCCCACCCCACCCTTACGCCTCTGGATCTTTCAAATGTGGTTCCCTCTGTGTCCTGTGTTTAACATCCTTTCTCATGACCCACCCCTCTTCTCCCATTTTCACTCAGTATTAGGTCTGCCTCCTCCAGGAAGTCTTCCCTGACTGCTCTGCCCATTCTCAAGCCTGTCCTACCAATGTGCTGCCAAATGTCCTTGTTAAGGCCTGACACACTACAATCATCTTTGCTGATCTGCTCCCCAACTGGACTATGAATACCTGAAGAATACAGACTACCCTACTATATCCTAACTGCTACATGAGACAGATACTCAAAACAAAACAAAACAAAACAAAACAAAAATCCTTGAAATTGGAGAAGTGGAGGGAGGGAAGGCAGGTAGAAGAACTAGACTTCCTTTGC
Organism: Peromyscus eremicus; assembly: GCF_949786415.1. Lineage (NCBI taxonomy): Eukaryota > Metazoa > Chordata > Mammalia > Rodentia > Cricetidae > Peromyscus > Peromyscus eremicus. The sequence goes on from NC_081417.1 coordinate 132,526,326, forward strand.
TAATGTCATGATCTGGTCAGGGCCAGCACTAACATCTGTAGGAAGTTCATGTCAGTTCAGCAAATATTTCATAGGCAGCAGCTGCATCCCTGGCCCATTCTAAGAGCCAGAGAAGTCAAGGGGTAAAAGGTGTAGAGGGAAGCGAGACAAAGCCACAGCTAGGTCAGGCTGCATGGGGTCCCCAGTGCACGGGAGATGCACTCCAGAGCTGCTGGGACTCAAGGAAGGAAGGATGTGGACCAGTGGGCCAGGGAAGGGAACAGGAATTTCCAGGGGAGAGGTGTCCTTCTGGGCTCAAGGCCCCTCAGTTCCTCCTGTGACACCTCACTGGAAACTCATTAGAAATGAAGGCCTGACATTGCCTAGAGTCTGGTGCAGGAAAATGTCTATGCTATGCCCTCAGATGAAGGTCACCTCTCCTTGTTCCCTGTAGGATGAATACCCTCTGTTAAGGACTAGAGATCTGTGTCACTGAAGGGCAGCAGAGGGAAGTGTTGGGGAGGTGTACTGAGGCCACCAGGCTAGGTTCTGACTCCAGCTGTTTCCATGAGCAACGGTGCTGCTGTGGATAAATCTCTCAACCACTCCGCTTGTTTCCTTGCTTGCTTGGAGTCATGAATGGGGCATCTCCACAGCACTGCAAGTGTGAGATGAGTTGCCGGTAGGCCTGGCACAGTCCTGGCCTGGCACAGGATCCAGATTATGTAAACATTAGTTGCTAGCACTGGTGCTTAACCAGCACACCTGCCTATACCTCTCATTCTGGTTTATGAGCGTTTAAAACTGTAGTAAGAGCCTTTAGCGTGAGCCCTTCCATGTGATCACGAGTCACATGTGCAGTGGTTGTATTAGCGATGCACAGCAGCATGCCTCTAGAATTTCTTGATTTGCTTCACCGAAATATAGACTTATATAGACTCCTCATCCCCTTACTGCCTGCTCCAGGCACCTCCATCCCGCCTTCTGCTTGTACAAGTCTAGACAAATGGAATCATGCAAGAATATGCCCTGCTGTGGTTGGTTTATTTCCCTTAGCGTGATGTCTTTCCTCGGCTCTCCTCACCTTGTCACGTACTACAGGACATCCCTTCTTTGTTAAGGCCGTGTCTTGTTTTGTTATGGGTATAAATACACACCTTCGGATAGCACATTTTCCTTATTGGTTCATTCTCAGTGGAGCTTTGTGTCCTGCCCTGTGACTACTGGGATCCATGCTGCCAAGCATGCAGCCACACAGCATCGCTTTGAGAGCCCATTTTCAATAGATACCCAGCAGAAAGAGTGCTGCCTGATCATGCAGAAATTCCATCTTTAGGTTTCTGTTTTCTGAAGCCCCTGTATCCTTCCACAACCCACCAGTAGTGTGCAGGGTTCTGATCTCTCTACGTAGGACCTTGACACTAGAGGCTGGCTTGGGTCCCGTCAGCGGCTTGCTGACTCCTATTGTATTCCTAGGCTCTAGGAAGGTAGTGTGTTGATGCTGACAGTCACCGCGGTGGCTAGATGACTCTGCTGTTCCTTGAATGTTCAAATGGAGTCAGCCAGGGAACAGACCACAGTGTCAACCATCTCAGTGGTAAAAGTGATGACTGCTTTCCCTTCTGCTCTGCTGCTCTTAAATGTGTCTGTGGTGTCACCAGGGGCTTGCTCAGAGGTGGCAGGTCAAGCTGTCAGACTCAAAGAAATCCCTGGGTGTCCTAGACACAATAGTAGTGCCAACCCTGCTGGTGGGTGCTGCCATGTGGTGATGAGGAAGAGATGCCCGCCTCCCTCTCCCCTTGCCACCTACAGCAGATGAGAGAGCTGCTTCTGCCCCTCACTAGATGCAGAACCAGGGAAAGAGGACCCTGCACCTCACCTGGGCAACACGATAGAGCTGACCCTAGTGATGGAGGCATGGGTGAGCTGGCCCTGAGAACATGAGTGTGAAAGACCAGGCCCCATTCCTCATCTACCATATGGTGGTGTAGACAAGGAAGAAAAGCCCCTCCCCAGGCCCCTCAAGGCCTGTGGTAGGTAGAAAAGCCATCTATGAGGTCACTAGAGTGAGAGAGCTGGCTCTGCCTGTAGCTAGAGTTTTCCTGCCTGGTCCACAGTCAGGACAAATCTCTCTCACCTGCCAGTCCCACAGCCGCTCAGACCCAACCAAGTAAACACAGAGACTTATATTGGTTACAAACTGTATGGCCATGGCAGGCTCCTTGCTAACTGTTCTTACAGCTTAAATTAATCCACTTCTATAAATCTGTACCTTGCCATGTGGCTTGTGGCTTACCGGAATCTTCACATGCTGTTTGTCATCGTGGTGGCTGGCAGTGTCTCCCTGACTCAGCCTTCCACTTCCCAGCTTTATTCTCCTCCTTGTCCCGCCTATACTTCCTGCCTGGCCACTGGCCAATCAGTGATTTATTTATTGACCAATCAGCAACACACTTGACATACAGACCATCCCACAGCACTTCCCCTTTTCTTTCTTTTTTTTTTTTTTAAAGGAAGGTTTTAACCTTAACAAAGTAAAATTACATATAATTTGGGAATTTGGGTGTAGCTTCTCTTACTACTTCCTGCTGGAGGGGGGCACTGTATCTTATGGGGACACAAAGAAAATTTTAGGATTATGGAATAGTCCATGAGGCTGTATTGTCTGAGCCAGTTGCCTTCAAACGATTCTGGATGTTGGATCATCTGGTCCATGGTGTCATTGGAGACCTTTCAGGGGGTCTTGGCTGGTCAAACCTGATGTATCTTAATCTGGAACAAATCCATAGCCTCTGGCTTTCTGTGGGAACAAAAGCAGAGTCTCCTTTCCAAAGCAACACATCCTTAGATCCAAATTTTGAAGTCAAGGTATCTTTAAAATATACATATTGGTTTAACTCAACATCTTTTATGATCAAATGTTTTTCTGCAGTTAAAAATCCCAAAGACAACACAATCCAGATTCTCTGTGTAATATTCATCTTTACATGGCTTATTTTTTATATTAATTTTACTGTCTTTTTAAAGACTTTATTTTTTAAAACTATGTATTTGTTTATGTAACTGTATATATCACCTTTTTTGTCTCTTTCAAGCCTACGTATCTTTTACACACATTGTAAACTATTACATCTGAATCTGTCTTATTGTGAATCTATTGCTTTAAACTGCAGCAGCTGTGGCTGCTGGCTCCGCCCACCTCAGCTTCCCAACATGGCGGTGGTACGTTTTCCGCCAGCTCTGGGAGCTATCGTGGGTCTATGCTTTTATCCAAGCAGCGTGTAGCCCAGAAACCTCTTTTTTTGTTTTGTACTAGCAAAGGCTAAATCCACCACACAGCTTAATGTGCCACTTGCAGAGGCCTCATTTCTGCCATACTGCAGGTCAAGCGTGCACTCCAGGAACCCACCAGTAGCTCAAACCGGCAGCTGCCGCTCATTTGAGAGAGAAAATAAGGAACTGTTTTTAGCTCTGTTTTAGAATCTTTTCTCAGGTTTTAGTTGGAAACTCTTGCCACCACATTGGACGCCATTTTTAGCTAAAGTTTTCCTGCCTGGCCCACAGTCAGGACAAATCTCTCTCACCTGCCAGTCCCACAGCCGCTCAGACCCAATCAAGTAAACACAGAGACTTATATTGCTTACAAACTGTATGGCTGTGGCAGGCTTCTTGCTAACTGTTCTTACAGCTTAAATTAATCCATTTCTATAAATCTGTACCTTGCCATGTGGCTCGTGGCTTACCGAATCTTCACATGCTGTTTGTCATCATGGTGGCTGGCAGTGTCTCTCTGACTCAGCCTTCCACTTCCCAGCTTTATTCTCCTCCTTGTCCCGCCTATACTTCCTGCCTGGCCACTGGCCAATCAGTGATTTATTTATTGACCAATCAGCAACACACTTGACATACAGACCATCCCACAGCACCTGCCTCTCATCAGCTGCATCACTAGGCAGAAAGCCCCTATACCTAACCTAGGCAACATAGTAGAGCTGGCCCTGCCTGTGACCAGCTGAAGCACCAGAAAGAGGCAACACAGTAGAGCTGGCCCTGGTGGTGTAAGTGTGGCTGAGCTGGCCCAGAGGATATGAAAGCAGGAGAATCAGCCCTGCCTCTTGCTGCTTACTACATAGGGTGAGCTAGCTGGGGCACTACTAGAGAGCTCACCTTGGTGCTAAAGATAAAGGAGCACTGGTGGGTTGACCAACCCAGCAACCACCCAGACCCAGAACCAGAGCTATGAGTTGGTCCATCCCATCATCCGCTTCATCTATGAACTGCTGGAGCATATGAAGGGGCTGGTCCTGCAGTCCCAAAGTTACAGGATCTCCATGACACAAGACAACACCAGGATATCCAAGAGGAGCCCCAGTGAGGGCCTAGTATTAATAGTGTAGCAAAAACCAGAGCCCTCAAACCAGACCAATGACTCATTGCAATGAACACTTGCATGTAACAATATATGGACTAAAAGATTGTGTGGCTCACTATGTCACACCACAGCTTCTACAACGAATCTTTCTTTACTTTTAAATTTTACCTGTGAGGGGATTGCAAGGGTAGAGGATGGATGGGAAGGGATGGGGAGATGAATGGGATCGAGATGCATGATGTGAAATCCACAAAGAATCATTAAAAAGTTAAATTTGAAGAAAAAAATGAAATCCCTGGGGATCTGTCATGGATGGAGGCCTGATGTTTAAAGGTGGACAGGGTGGACAGGGAGAGTGTAGGAAGGGCCACTTGACTGGCCCCAGGGCCAGACTATGTTGTGGAGAAGGCTGGCCTCTGGAGTACAGTGTGGAAGTCCTAGAGTGACTGGGAACAAATCACTTGTCTCAGCTGCAGTTCGTGGCCTGTGCAAGTTAGGGCAAGAGAGACCAGCTTGCTACAATAGGCTGGGAACAAGGAAGTGCCAGGTTCAAATCCTGAGGCCACTGTGGCCCTACAGCCTCCCCCATGTTGGTCAATGTGAATTGTGCATTGCTCCAGAACTCCTGTCAGTCTAAGGAAACACCAAAGAAATCTCTGTGTATCTGTTCCCCAAGGCTGGTCACCTGTCATTACTCTCTGTGACTATGGTTTGAGTCCCCAGAGACAGACATTTCAAGAATCCAGAGGCTTTCTGATGAGGCTGGGCTCTTGGTAAGGACAGGGATACCCTGAGCAATGTAGGGCAGCTAGGCTTTGGGAGGTAAAAGTGATGGGGAGGAGTCTCAGTGTTTTAGACAGCTGGGTTGCTCCTGTGGGTGAAGGAATGACTATTGGAAGTCAGATGAAATTCTGATGCAGGCTAGTCCTAACCCTAAAACTGGAGCTCCCTGGCTGCTACCTCTGAGCCTTGCCCCCCCAACTCAGTGTCTTTCCCTTTTCTGCTTCAATGCTGTTCTCTCACTAGGTCTGCTTGGTTAACTCTTTCTTCTATCTGCCCTTCAAAGCTTCTCTGTCTAGTCCAGAGGTCCTGGGGTGCCTGGACACCCTCTGTATCTCTCATCTATGGCAGCAGCAGTGTACTGTGAGCCTCAATTCCAGACACCTGGCCATGGTCATTTGTTCTATCAGAAGTATGCTTCTATGGCTGGAGAAGTTGCTTAATTGGTAGAGTGTTTGCCTAGCATACATGAAACCCTACATTAGATCCCCAGTGCCACATGAACTGGGTAGACAGAACAGTATATGCCTGAATCCCAGGACTCAGGGGACAGAAGCAGGATGATCAGAAATTCAAAATCATCCTTGGCTACATAGTGAGTTTGAGGTCATCCTGGACTACATGAAGCCCTATCTTAAAACCAAAAGACTATGTTTCCTATGACCCCTGCTTGAAGGGCCCCTGCTCCAAAGCCTCCTGTGAGGCCCTGGTCTATCTAAGTTTCCACCCAGCCAAGAGGGGGCGCTCTTTAAAGCTTGCCTCCTGGTCCCCAGCTAAAGCTCACTGGAGCCTTCCCTGATCCCTTTTGGCCTTGGCTCCTAGTGTCTGTCATGTCCGATCACATCCACCATGCTGTTTTCTCTAAGAGGGAGAGAAATGAGCCTTGTTCCCTTCTGTTGGCATGTCTAGACGGCTGCTCGTGGGATAAGCCTGCTATCTGGGCCAGGCCAGCTGCTCAGATCCCAGCAAGTCGCATCTCTGTCATCTAGAAACAGTGTTACCAGTGTCCTTTAAGATCTACTTACAATTGCAACAACAGCAAGCATCTGGGGCGCATACCACAATAAGTGCTTGGCATGTTATCTTAATTCCCGCATCAGCCATTGATTTGGGTGCATTAGCAGTCCAGTTTTCAGATGATAAAAATGAGGCTCAGGAAGATCCCATGACCTAATGAGCCTGGGGTACAAGACCAGTCTGTCTGCCCCACCCCAAGCCAGCAGTCTCTTCTGGCCTGAAAGCCTGTAGTCCTGGCCCCACCATTGGCTCTCACAGGGCAGAGAGCATTCAGTGCATGAGGTCCCAGCTATTCATGGACCAGGGGCTGCTGAACGTCCTGCCCTCTGTGTTGTGTTGAATACTCTGATGCCAGCTGTTATAACTTTGATTCTGAAATCCCTAGATTTTGCCCACAGATTCGAGAACCTAGAATCTGTGTTCTTGGTCTTCCTTAGATTGCGGGCTTCCCGAGGGCTGGGGAGATAGCTCCATTAGTGATGTACTTCCTTGCAAGCATGGAGACCCACGTTTGATGCCCCAGCATTTATTTTAAATGGTGGGTATGGCAGCAGATACTTACAATCCTGGCACTGGGGAGGCAGAGGCAGATGGATGCCTAGGGCTCTCTGGCCAACAAGTCTAGCCTACTTGGCCAGTTGTAGGCCAGCGAGGGACTCTGTCTCAAAAGCAGAAACAAAAATAAGGTGGACGGCAGCTGAGGAACAGCACCAGTGGTTGTCCTCTGGACCCTTCATGCACAGGTACACACACTCCTGCATATGTGCATGCACATACAATGCAGGCTCCCTGAGAATATCTGGGTCTCTCTGTGGGCTCTGCTCTGGGACAGGGCTCCATGCAGCTGGAGCCCATTCTGGGGTAGGTACCCTGTCAGTGTGTGTTAACAAAATAGCTGACTTACCTGCCACCCTGCTTTTCCCTACAGTCAGTGCCTGACCTCTGGCTAGAGATCATGCCCTGAACTGTGTCGAGTGGCCCATGTTATAACAGACAGGCCCTGGACCAATGACAAAAAATGTTCCCTCGTCCCCACTTGCTCTTTCCCACCCATCTGGGTCTCTCTTCTCCCCTAGAAGTACTAGACGAGGAGTCTGAGAAACACACCACACTTTCCCTGCCCCAGGGCCTTTGCACTGGCCAGCACTTCCATCTAACATGTTCTTGCCTTGCCCCTTACTGCCTCCAGGTCCCTGCTCCGATACCATGCCATGGAAGTTCACCCCTTAGCCAAGCCTCCCCTGCTCCTTCCTTTGCTCATTCTCTCTGCCATCCCTCAGTTTCTATTCTCTTCCCCAGTGCTCCTGCTACTTGGTAATGTCTCTGTTTAACTATCTCTTCCCTGTGTGAATGTAAGTTTGGGGAAACCGAGGTTTGGGTTGTCTGATGCTATTCCTACAACAGTGCTTGGCTCACAGCATGCACCTGGAAGGACTGGTTAAAAGGAGGAAAGGGGGACAAAATCCAGGCTTCCTAGGGACGCACCTGCCCAAATTAGGGTCTCAAGAGACAGGGGCACTGGGGACAGCTCTCTGCATTTCAGCCTGAGCTCCCAGGAAGCCCAGCTCTGGCACCTCCACCAAGGGAAACCCAGCCTGGAATTGTCTCCCGAGACAGCCGGTTAGAAGGCAGCTGGTGGCCTATCACAGGAGAACAGTTGGGTAGAGGCTGGCCTCACGCTGCTGAGCACGTGTGCTCATTCTCCACAGCAGGCTGCTTGATGCTGGAGGTCTGTGACTGGTCCCTAGACAGCCCGTAGAGAGGAAGCCCATCTGTGATGAGAAGCGGAGAGCAGCCTTGCCTGGCTGGCTCTGCCTGGCTTCCATTTCTGCTTGCTCACCTCTCACTGCCCTGCCCAGTGTTACCTGTTCGGCATAGCTCTTTACTGTCCACAGAACACAACCACTAAGCCAGGCATTTATGGCTCCAACACAGCCCTGCCCAGACTTACCAGTGCACCATTACCTGTCCCCTCACCAGGGCTCTGCTATCTGTCCAGAAGGCCATCCCATCCCTCCTCTTCCAGGAAGGCCTTTGTGACCACACCTTCCATGATCTCTCTCTCCTGGAATCTCCTAGAGATTTGGAATCATCATGATGCTACACACACACACACACACACATACACACACACACACACACACACACACACACACACACGAGGGGGATTTCATACAATATATTTTGATCATGTTCTTTCCCCTCCATAGCTCCTCCCAGCACCCCCACCCCATTTCATTTTCTTTCTCACATAAACAAAACAAAAAAGTGCACGCATACACAAATGATGGAGTCTGATTTTTGTCGGTCAGCTACTCCTGAACATGATGCCTGTCCTGAAATGTAGTTGACATACCCACTGCCATTAACATGAAGCTACTCTTGTATACAGTAGATACCCTGGCCTGTGGGAAGCCCCAAAGAAAGATGAAATGGACTGGCCCTCTATCTATCCTGAGATGACCAAAGAGGTCATGAACATAGATACAGCTTGTAAATTGCAAAGCCCCATCTTGTGTAAGCTTAAGCCTCTCTCTCTGGCCTGGACTCCAGGATCACCTCATGATTAGCTTCCCATGCACCCAACTGTCCTTTCTCCTGTGGTCTCTTAGCCATGCACCTTCTGCTTTCCTGCCCCTTGGCCTTCATTCAGGCCATGCCTCCTGGAGATGGACCTTCCCTCCTCATCCCCGTCCTCAGACCTGTACTGACAGCTCATTTCCTCTGGAATTGGAAGAGCCCTCCACAAGCAATGGGCCACTAGTGTCCCTCACCACACCCATTTCTGTGTGCCACCATCTCTCTAGTACTTGCCATTCTGGGTTTCTTTGAGCAGATGCTCCTGTGAATTTGGACTTGAGCTTGGTGTAAAGTACACAACAAAGATGCTTTACCTCAGGACCCACAGTGAAGCTAAGTACTGAGGATGTCTCCATGCCCATTTGGCACCTTAGAAACCCCAGCTGACTGAGCCCAGCCATGGTCCTAAGAGCCTGTCACTTTCAGAGATGGTGAACACCTTGCTCACACAACAGTATGTGACAGAGTCTGTGTGGGGATCCTGGATTGGCTGACTCTGAAGTTATCCTCCCCCATTGCATGACTTTGACAGAGGCAAAAATAGCAGATGGATGCTTCTAAAATGTGCCGCCAATAAACTGCCATGGGCATCTTGTCTGTCTTTTTGCTGTTCCTCTCTCCTAAGGGTGAGCTGCATCTCGGCTCTGCCAAGCAGCTGGCAGGTGCACAAGGGTCTGTGGGTCTCTGTCCACCTCTCCGAGCCCTCTGTGGGTCTCCTCCGGGACCCTTGGCCCCAGCTAGACTTCTCTCCAGCAGTATGAGGGGAACTGCCACCATGTTGAACCACCTCCCATCCTGATTGATAAATGTGTCTCATGTTCTTCTCTCCTGGCCATCTGCCCTCCCTGGTGGTCCCCTGGGAGTCCACCAGGCTCCTGAAAGCTCTGAGATCTGAGAGAAGATGCTATTTGGGGGCCATCTGTTTGAGAGGTACCTCCGGCTGGGGTTCCGCAACTAAGGGAAACGATCCAGGCAGTGGGGGTTGGGGAGGGACTGCCAGGAAAGGACAGCAATCGGGCCTGAGAGCTACCTTTATTCGGGCACAAGGCCAGACTGTGCCAGTTCTCTCCAGAATTAGGCAGATCCTTGAGATGCCAGGCCTGGCTGATGTTTGGACACATTGCCAGGGCAGATGGTGCCAGAGGGCACGGGGAAGATGGACTGAACCTTACCACTTTCCTCATTCAACCCCCCCCCCTCTCTCTCTCACACACACACACCACATACACACTTAAAATTGGGTTGCCAGTGACAACCTGGCATATCATCTTCTTTTTATATTATTCTTAGCCCCTCTGTTGCCATAGCAACTGAACAATGCTTTTTAAATATAGCAGTTAATTTTTTCAGCTTCAGCAACAAAGTTCTGGTACTGTCCAGAAGGCCAATGGCTGGTTTCTCTCCATGGTGGCAGAACTCCCAGGCTCTTCTCCCTACAGGCTTGTCCCCTAGTGTGAGCTGGGCCTAGAAGGCCTTGAGGCTGGCAGGGACCCTTTGAGTTCCCTGTTTCCTGATCTGGCCACCTTCCAGCGCTAAGGGGTGGTAAGAAACACTAGGTTCTGGAGTCAGCAACCCTTTGCCCCTTCTCCTTTGAGCCTGAGTGCCATTAGTCAAGGACAAGAGCAGCTGCTGAGTGACAGGAGCGGAGAGGCACCATGCCACTGGAAACGCCCACATCTCTGTCTCTGCCTCCTTCCTGTTTCCCTTTCTCTCCACACCTTCCCTGCCTTTCTCCCTCACCTCCCTCTCACTCCTGCTTCTTTCTCCTCCCCTCCTCCCTAATGCCTTGAATTATTGATAGTAAATTCCCAGCCAGTAACATCAGAGGGTTAAAATCCATAACCAGCCTCCCTCCAGTCTCCCCTCAGAACACCCTCCCTCCCTGAGCTGGTGAGCTCATGCAAGTCATCAATCATACATCATGGCTTAAGAACCCATGCCCCACAGTCCAGCCCCTGAGCATCCAGGGCAGGAGGGAGCCAGGGAAGCAGCACTCTTGGAAGGACCTGCTGGCTCTGAAGCCCTGAGGAGGGTGGTTGGAAGGGCCACATTCAGAACACTCCCTACCCAATAACCAGAGGTACCATTTCTGGTGCTTTGGGCTCCCCAACATCCCACTGAGTGCTCTCCCTCCAGGGGAGTTCATCATCCACTCATTTCTCTGCATCCCAGAGCTCAGTGTGGCAGGGCTTTAAACAACACACAGCAAAATCTTGGATACTCAGAAGCCATCAAAACACACCATAGGCTGCCAAGAAGGTAGTAAGTTCCCCGTCACTGGAAAGGGGAACAGGAGACAGAGCATCCAGGGAGCAAGATGTTGGGGGAAGGACTGTAGGTTACAAGTTGAACGAGCTCATGTTTCAACCCATCACTCTGTAGTGGCAACATCTATAACGGCAACAGTAGTGTGGAAGTCACCATGTAATTTTGCAAAGCCTGGGGCACAATTATGATCCTCATTCACAAATGCCAGTAAACTTGCCCAGGATTACTTAGATAAGAAGATAATCTGAACCCAAGATTCAGCCTTGTTTGATAGACCAGTGTGGCTCCCTGCTGCGTTCAGGCAGGTGACTAGGGCTGCCCACTGGGAGCCAGTGATCATGTGCAGGACCAACAGTAAACACAGACAAAAGAAGAGAAGAGAGGAGAGGGGAGGGGAGGGGAGGGGAAGGGAGGGGAGAGAGGAGAGGAGAGGAGAGGAGAGGAGAGGAGAGGAGAGGAGAGGAGAGGAGAGGAGAGGAGAGAAGGGAAGGGAAGGGAAAGGAAAAAGAAAAGAAAAATCCAAGCCTGGTGCTTCAGGCCTGAAAACCCAGGTACTCGGGAAGTTGAGACAGGAAGTTAGCAAGTTCAAGGCCTTCCTGGGCAACTTGGTGAGATAGTCTTAAAAATAAAAGAAGATATGAAAATGACTGGGGATGGAGCCCTGGGTTCAACCTTCAGTGCTGGAAGAGAGAGAAAGAAAGGGAAGGGGAGAGGAGAAGAGAGGAGGAGGGAGGGAGGAAGAGAGGGAAAAGTGGAGGGAGGGAGAGAGGAAGGAAGAAGGGGGAAGGAGAGAGAAGGGGAAGGAGAGGAGAAAGAAGGAGAAAGAGATGCTGTTGGGGCTATAGAACACTGAGACAGGAGGATGCTCTGGGCTGGGATGGGGCATAGAGCACCAACAGGGGAATGATGCAGGATGGGGCATAGAGCACTAACAGGGGAAGGATGCAGGATGGGGCATAGAGCACCAACAGGGGAAGGATGCAGGATGGGGCATAGAGCACCAACAGGGGAATGATGCAGGATTGGGCATAGAGCACCAACAGGGGAAGGATGCAGGATGGGGAATAAGAGCACCAACAGGGGAAGGATGCAGGAGGACCCAGTGTCTGTCTGTCCAGAGCTCCGCAGACCAGAGGCTCCAGCACACACTGCTTGCCTCTCTTTATGGCATCCTCCCAGTGGCTCTTCAAGAACAGCATGTGTGACAGATGCTCTGCTGGACTTGTCAAGGTCACACAGCTCTGCAGTGGTGGAAGATTCTCAGCTGTCTGATGCCAAGACTTCCATAAGGCAGGAGGTGGTGAAGAGAGGACCCATCTCACCCCATTGTGAGTGGGGTGGTAGAGGATCTGCCTCTCAGTCTCCACCGTCTGTCCTGCCATGAGTACAGCCTGGAGGTGACAGCTCAGGGGTCTCCTTGGTGCTTTCCTCCCTGAGGAGTATGAAGGAATGGGAAAGAGCTGCTGGGGTTGTGGGGGTAATGCCTGCTGTGTGGATAACTGGGCAGATCTTGGCTCTGTTAGGTTCTCAGTGGCCCAGGGGGTAGGTCAGCTCAGAGTTTGGCTCTCCATTCTCACTCAGCACAGAACATTAATTTGTCCTGCCTATCTCCCTAAAGATGCTAAAATTTTTCTGTCACCATTTGCATGGATCCTGGTCATCTGCCTAAAGTATCAGCCAACCGTAGGCCCCCAAGTCCCCACGCCCCCTTCTCTTGCTTTACTCTAGAGCAGATACAACCCCAGCTTTCTATCCTGCCCCTCTCCATCTGCCCATTACTGTGTCGCTCAGCCATGAGTCTAAACGCCATGAGGGCTGGGGCCAGACTGCTCTCTCTGTGTCTCTAGCTCTTGGGCAGTGTCAGCATAGGCAAGCACAGAACTTTACTGAACGATGCCCCTGTGAGAAAGAGTGTGCCTCCTTCACGTTATCACAGTCCTTTTCCATACTTCCTCTCACACTTGTCCCCAGGCAGGGTCATTGCATGTGCTGGTTCAGCCTCCTCCCTGCCTCCTAAGCTTCCCCCAGCACAGCACAGAGCCCTGCCTAGAGGAAGTGCCCTGGGAATATTTGTTCAAGTTGTGGTCAAAGCTCTTGTCTCCCTGTACCTCAGTTTCCCCATTTGTACACTCAGAGTTTGGTCACCCCAGGGCTTTGTGAAGCACCCTCCATTGTGACATTTTGGGACGGGTCGCCTGCTGAATGGCATTCTGCACCTGCACTTGGGGTGTCGATTCTACTGTTAGCTGCTTGGTGTTCATCCCAACTTCCAGCGTTGGTCACTGTGCAGAGCCTCTCTGCTCCCTGATGAGCAATTAAAGCCCCAGAATAACCCATTGTTCAGAATCAGGTGCCTGGACCCTGTGTTTATCTCCAGTGTGCCGTGTGCACGCGGGTCCCTGCCAACCATGTGGTGAGCATCTCTGGAACGGCTCTAATAGTGACCTCAGGAGTAGCCAGCTCCAAGTGGCAGCAGGAACTGATGAAGAGCAGGCAAGAGAGGGAAACATCCTTTGCTGAGAGCCAGGCATTTGGAAGATGCGCTTCTCCAGGAAGCCATGCCAGAAGGGGATCATTAGCTCCATTATACAGCCGAGGAGTCTGAGGCTCAAAGAGGCCATGTGCCTGTGGGACTGCATCAGGCTCATGAAGCTTCTGAGGGGCAGAGCTGGGACCTGCACATGGGACTGTCTGGCCAAAGCCCAAGCTTTTCTCTGATGCACTCGGCATCTGTAAGCAGTGGTGATGGACAGCCATCACTAACCTGGAAAGCCACGGTCCTGAGGCCTACAGGCTTGCCTTGAGTCTTGTGTGCCTTCCCCACACCCGTTGTGCCCTTTCTCTCAGCTCTTGTCCATCTCACTTCCTTTCTGAAGAAAATTAATTCCTATCGGGACCAGAGGCTGGAGTGCTGTGCAGTGAGAGCAGCCATGCCCGCCATTGTGGAGGGGGCTGGACCGGGGACTGCAGAACTGAGAACGCAGGTGTAAGGACTGACAGCACATCGGGCACATATCACCACTTACCAGCCACATGATCTTTGGACAAATGGGTCATTTCCTGGGCTCCAGCTCCCTTCTCTGTAAAGGACACAGCAGCTAATTGACACAACCTTCTTTGAGGGGTTCATGAAGTCACCGGGTAAGACCTTTAGAGTCATTGGCAGAAGCAGGTATTCCAGAAGGAAGTACAGAATGCCATCCTGCCACAGTCACAGCTGCTCAGTTCAAGGATCAAGGAGAGTAGGATGGGTGGCTGCAGCTGGGCCCTGTAGCAGGACTGAGGAATAGGCTAGGAACAAGACAAGAGCAGTTTCCACACTCGGGGCCCACATTAATAAGTCCCTTTAGGTACCCCATCATCATGAGAGGGAGGGTCAGCCTGTGAGCATCAGGTAGCAAGGGCAGCAGCTGGTACAGGGACATGCTGTCAGGGACAGAGAAGTGCAGGAGGGAAAGTCAGGCCCTTCCTCAGATAGAGCCGTCTACGTGGCTCCGAGGCTATACACCCCGCCACTGCAGGGGCTTACATCCCCAGCTTTGAGCTGGGGTCATGTCTGTTATGCTTTGGGCTACGGATAACAAAGAAGCTGGCTACAGGGAATTTAAAAAATAGGGATTAGTTAGTTCCAGAAGCCTGGGGCAGGGAAGTTCTGAGTAGGTCACATCCCAATGACATTAGTGACTACTCCTCTCTCAGCCGCAGCATTTTGACACAGCCGCAGACTGGCAACAACCACAGGGACAGGATCATGTGCAGGCAGGATGTATGGAAGAAACATACCTTCCTGATACCTCCTTTTACATTTTTTCTTTTTCCAGATTATTTCTTATTAGCAAAGAGACTCTGTTTCAAAATCTCCAAAAAAGGCTTCCCTTCACTCTCAATATGAGCAATAGATCCCATTGGTCAGAAATGAGTCCAGGAAACAGTTTCCAAAAGGTGATATGAAGCCACTTTTGCAATAGACTTGGGCCTGGATAAGAGTTCAACTCACAGGAGCAGGCCTCCAAACACGGAGGAGAAGCAGCATATAATGTTAAGTGTGAATGTCTCATGCTCACACTTGGTGCCAGAACTCCTGGTCACACACAGTCCTCAGCATTAGGGGAAACCATTGGCCTTATTCCCCTTGAGGCCACCAGAATTTGATGTCATAGATTGTATGCCATATCGGCGTAGTGAACAGATGACGTGAATACCACAGAACAGTCAGGAAGCCAGGCTGGAGAAACAGTGCAGAAAGTATCCAGCACCCTGCAGGGACCCTGAAACATCAAGTCATCAATAGCAATCTTACCACAAACGTGGAAGAGGGAGCCCCAGACTTGGAGGGTGGCAACTTGACTCTGACATGCCTGCTTAGTCCTGAACCCTCCCCTCAGCTGAAGGAAGTGGGGAGATGTGATGTACTATTCTCTGAGATTGGGAGCTCTGAGTCCCCAAGTGGGGGATGGAGAGGGACAACAGGCAGTCAAAATGGCAGCAGATGTTCTCCATGGCAGCAATGGCCCTCCAGCCCAAAGGTGGTGTGATTTGTAGTCCCTAAGCTCTCAGTTGCATGGTGGCAGCAGGAGTCACATAAACAGATTCTGTCACAAAGTCCCCTCCATCCCCCTCATAGAGCAGAAGATTCTATCAAATCTTTCTGTGCCATGCTGCTGGGGGACAGCCCATCCCAATTGTCCTGGACACTCTGTTATCAAGTCCTCTCTTCCCCAGTCACAGCCCAGCACCTTCTGAACCTTCCTTCAAGACTACATGAATGGAGCATCTACACCCTCCACACTGAGAAGGGAGGGAGAGGACCCAGGCTTGGCTGTGGCTCTGTTTGCCAGGGTGGGCCGGGCAGGAATGGGTGCAGTTCTTTTGACAATTCTCCCACTGGGCTGCCATCTTTCTTCTCTTTAACTAAGGAAGCTGAGGCATAGGAGTCAGAAACTTTCCCAGGACCCAGCTGATTGGTAGTAGAGTATCATTCCACGTCCATCCCAGGATGCCTCCCAGTCACTGTACTGTCCCCACCTCCCTGTCCTAAAAGGCTCCATTGTTTCAGCTTCATCAGGTATGAGCTTGATCTTAGTCCATATCCAATAACATGTGAACATATGGATGTGGCTGTGTTCCAATAAAGTTTTATTTACAAAAACAGGCGTGCCCATTGGATGCAGCCAGCAGACTGTCCTCTGCCAGCCCACGAGGGAGCTGGACTGTGTATTCAATGTTGTGTCTGCCTTCCCCATGTTTTACAATATCACTTCTCCATGGTGTATGCCCCAAAGTTTTTCACTTCAGTATATTCCTAGGATGGCAATTTTGGGGTGAGATGGAGACAAGCGTCTACCCAGGATCCTAGTGTGTGAATCTGAATAGTTTCTCTTGTGTCTTTGAACTTCCTGGATTGTCATCTGGAATGGGAAGAAGGAGAACAAGCATACAGGACGGTCATGAGGCTTCAGAGTGGTCCCTTATTCTGGGGCTTTGCATAGTGCTTGTCATGTGTCTTCGTTAAGTGGAATTTCTTTAAATCCCAAGGCCTTGGGAACAAAGAAGAATAGATAATAGAGTATCTTTAAAGAGAGGCTACTATAGATCAGTGTCTACCATATGGGAATGAATGAATGAATGAATGAATGAGCAAGGGAATGGAGCTTTGAGGCCAATAGCTCCAGCTCTTCTTGTGTTAGTTTTGTGATCTTGAACACACGTGCCTCCCTGTCTGTGGTCCAACTTCTTTGTAATATGGGTGAAATGAGCAGTATATCAGCACGCTTTCACTGAAGAGGAAACTGAGGCACAGGCATTGAAGTTGCCTAGGGTCTCGCTGATGGTGTATGCTCAGATCAGGGTGCTCACCTGCAGGCTCCTCACGATGCTGGAGTCACATGGATGGAAGCTTCTGGTTCAGTGAATGTTCACTCCTTCCCATGAGCAGGCCAGCCAACCTCTGTGCCTGGAGGAGGAAACTGAAGACAGAGAAATGCAGCATGTCAGAGATTGGCAGGCCGGGAGGTGGCTGCTCACCAGCTGTTGTTTGCCAACTCGAACACTTAATAGAAACTACCTGTGTGGGTTCCCTGGGGAGCAACTGTCCAGAGGGCCACTCCTCAAGCAGTCACCCCACCTCCACAGAGCCCCATCTACACTGAGTGCCAAATAGAGAATTTGCCTTTCACTGCAGCCTGAGAGGCTGAGAGCTGAGAGGATGGTACCTGGGCTACTGGCAATCCTTGGCAAAGGACCTAAAGCCATGGAAGGAGCACTTAGCTTAGCATGAGCCTACTCGGGATAAACTCTACCAGCCACCTGCTGCAGATCTTGTTGAGCTCATTGTCACCATCGCTGTGGACATTTAACCTACCCAGCATTCCCTTCAGGGTGGACCTGAGTGTCCTCACTTTACATTTGAGAAAGCTGAGGCAAATTTACAGCTATGGAGTAACAGGCTGATGGGATGAGGGCTTGAATTTAGATATCTGGCTGTAGCCTGTGATCCTAACTAGCAGCTAGACCGGGGACAGAATGCAGCTTGGGGAAGAGGAAGGGGTTTTAGAGCTGATCTGGCATGGAGCCAGGTAGTGGGGGCTGCTGTGGCCCAGCACCACTCAGCTGTGCTTGCATAGGCACTCACTTCTTCCTAGGGAGCATTTCATCCAGCCAGACACCTAATGTGGGTTTATCGGAGACCCGACAAGGGTCGGCCTATGCTAACCACAAGAGACACATTGTTAGTTGCAATAGTTGTACCTAAGCCTTCCTGGGTGTCAGCTGATCTTTAAGGCACTGTGCATGGATTAGCTCATTTAATCCTCACATCAACTCCATAGACAAACATCACTGTCTTTCCTTTGTAGATGAGATTATGGCACAGAGAAATAGCCTCACATCCCATAACAGCTCCACATGAGAGCCAGGCCTGGGATCCGGTGGGAGCTCTGTACACTTGCATAACTACCCATGCCCTGCTCAGGGTTTCCCTGCCCTGATGTAACTTAGGTTCTTCCTTTTAAAGTAGACATGTTACAATAACACCCAAATGGTTATAATCCAGTCCTATGCTGTGCAGAGCAACTGGGCAATGAGAGTGTAATATGCTTGGTATCATGGAACTAGCAGAGTCATAGAAGCTTGGACCATGTTGTACCATGGCCTTCACTGCTCTGTACCATTTGGCAAAATTTGTCACCCCCCTGAGCCTCAATTTCTTTATTTACAAAATGGATTGTTGATGCCTATTCTATCTGCCTCCAAGCATTTTTATGGAGCCTAAATGAGGTAGCAGATGGGAACAAGATTTCAACGTAGGGGAAAAAAGCAGTGGGCAAGGGCTGGCTACGGAGCCAATGTGAAAATTTAGTGTCAGCTTGATAAATGAATTGTCCTAGTGGCCCTGCAGATTGACTCTGTGAGTGACAAATGGCTCCCTTCAGGAGCTCTGTTGATGTTTTTAGGGTCCTGAAAAGGCTGTTATCCTTGGCCAAGGCCTGTGCTCCCATTCCTAGAGTTATTTTGCATCTGATTTTGTATGATCCTCCAACACTCTTTAACCAATCATTTAGTAATGTCTTTACAAAAGAGGCCTTGTGTTCAGCCCTGCAGGGAGAAAGAGATGAGACTGGAATTGTTTCTGCCTCCAGAAGCTGACGGTGAAAAGAGATGTAATAGTGCTAACAGCATCAGAAGCTACTGGGCATTTACCTGGCAGTCACAGTTCCTATGAGTTAACACTCCAAAACTGTTAAGTAACTGACCCCAAGTTCACGTAGATCTGAAGTTACAGAACCAGGCTTACACCTGAAAAAGAATGTGGGAGTAGAGATAACACCATCACAACACAGGGACATGCATCCTAATAGAGAGGTGGTGGTGGTGGTGGTGGTGGTGGTGGTGATATTGGTGGTGGTGGTGGTGGTGGTGGTGGTGGTGGTGGTGGTGATGATGATGATATTGGTGGTGGTGGTGGTGGTGGTGGTGGTGGTGGTGGTGGTGGTGGTAATGGTGGTGGTGGTAGTGGTGAGGGTTGATGGTAGTCTGCTGTTGCTGTTGTTGATATGATGCCAATGAGAACAAAGCTGATAACAAGAACAGTGGTGATAAGATGATGGCGATAGTGGTGGTGGTGCTGATGATGGTACTGATGGTAGTGATGATGGTACTGATGGTAGTGATGATGGTACTGTTGGTAGTGATGGTGGTACTGATGGTAGTGATGATGGTGATGAGCATCAGGACTGTGACAGCAATGCTGTTGCTGTTGATGATGATAATGTATTCACGATGGTGATGGTGACAGTGATGGTGGTGAAGACGGTGGTCATGTAGTAGTGGTCATGGTGATGGCAGTGCTGCTGTAGATGATGACGACGTTCACAGTGGTCTTTGAAATGGCAGTGGTGGAAATGATACTGGTGAGATGGTGGCGATGGTGGTAGTGAGGACAGGGACAGTGTTGGTATAATGATGGTGGTGACAGTGACAGCACTGGTAATGACAGTGGTGATGATGATATGAATAATGGTCATGATGACAACAGCAGTGGTAATGATGGCAGTGATGATGGTGATGGTAATGACGTGACCATATAAATAATGGTAATAAAGTAACAGTGGTGAGGATAATCCTGTTTCTCATTTGTTGAGCTGCTCTGGGCCAGGCCCTGAGCACTTTCCGCCATCTCATTTAATTCCCATAACTTACTCCTAAGGATGGTGAGCTGGGGAAAGAACACAGCCTGTCCAAGGGTATGTGACCCGTTTGAGTGGGTCTTGAGTATCAGTGCGCTTTGGGCTATGTGTCTGGCAGCTGAATGAATTTCCAGTGGATAACTGGAGATGGCATAGCTCAAATCCATGAGAAGTGAATGGTGTCCTGGTGAGCATGCATGTAACCATTGTTCAGAGCTGCGTGGTAACGTTGTGACTGCCCAGATACAAGTTAATGGCAAAGGGTTGTGTTGCTGTTTTTTTTTTTTCTCAATGAGATGCTAAGTGCTCAGTCACCAACAGGAGGAGCTTTGAAAAATGATTTCAAAGATGGCTCTATGTGCTAACAATGGCAGCGGCATCCACCATCCTGTGCAACATGTTCAAAGTGCTTTACCCAGTGACAGGCGTGGTGGTCCTGTGGGGGAAGGGAGACCACACTCTAGGCTGGGCGCAGAAGCCTGGGGCACTGGACCTGAGCCTTCAGCTGCCTTTCTTACTGAATTCATCCCTGTGAGACCCAGCACCACAGTGGCTAACAGCTTGCTAAGAAGCCATTAGATGCCATTGAGGATGGATGGATGAATGAATGAATGATGAGGAAAAGAAAGAGTGAATTACAATGATGGGTGCTCAAGGAGCCATGAAAGATGTTTTCCCAAGGAGAACTTGACCTTGAGAATTCCATTGACACAAGTCAGGCCTGGGATACCTGCAGGTCTGGGAAGCAGGAAGGTGATGTTCTATTCTGTGAGTGGGATGCTGAGGTGGGGTCCTATGCCCAGGGAACTTGGTCTTGTACCTGGAGTGGCTGTGTGGGGAAGAGCCCATGACCAGGCTTTGCTTTGGATGCACGTTTTAAAGTTTGGCGAAAGTTGACAGATGGTAGAGGCATCACGCTCTACTTCTCTGCCCTGCACAGGCCTCCCTCCGACACAGCCTGGAAGCTCTTCAGAAGCCCTGGCCTAGCTTGACCATGACACCACAGCGAGCTCCCGATAGGTGAGTTCTCCCCATTTCCTTTTGCACATGTGCAACACAGACTCGGATCAAAGGGTCCCCAGGTCATGTTTTACAGGTAGGAGGTAGATATGAGATGTGAGACTTTGCAACAAAGCCACCCAAATGTCAAGGTGGGACCATTATTAGCATTTCTGCTGCTGTCTGTGTGTGGTAAGGAGATTGTCCTGGGAGGAGAGCTAAGAAGTCCATTCTGACTCAGACTGCCTCCACCTCTTGGCATAGTCCCAGAACACCCTGCAGGGCTAGGTGGTGGACTCAGTGAGTGAATAGTCCAGGATCCACCTGACCCAGACCCAGGAGGGATAAAATGGTGCCACAGCCATCTCCTGGGGCTCAGGCTCCTGCATTGTTCTGCTGGTCTTGCATCCACAGAGAGACTGACTGGTGCTGGATGCACCCAGTATGTGTGAGTGTGCTTGGCAGAAGAATCTATGTCCCGTCCATCAAATCATGCTTGAAGTCAGACTCAGACAGTCACCAGCCCCAGGCCTGCCCTCTCATGGCCACTCACCTGATATCTTCTGTTGCCTGCTGGACTCTGTTCTCTGTGTTGTGCATTGGGCATAGAGATGAAAAAAAAATCAGCATTGCCTTCTAGAAGCTTCCATTGCCATTGAGGAAATGGATATACAAGTAACTGCAGTGTACTAGAACCTGTGAAGCAGAAGGGCTCTGCTCTATCTGAACTGGCTACTGGCTATTTGCATATGACCCTTGAGCTAGGTTTTGAAGGATGAATAGAAGTTCACCAGGTACTTCTGACTGTGGGCAGAGAGTCCCCTGATGTCAAAGGCTAGCAAGCGCAAAGCTAGAGTGGCTTGAATTAGGGTACAAGAAGGAGGGTGAGTAGAAGTAAGTCCTGGGGGCGGGGGGGGGGGGGGGCTGCAAGACTTGAGTGTATGACAGAGAGCCAGCTTATGTGTAACAGGACAGGGAACAGCAGCTCTGTGGCTCTGAGAGGGGTTTGGGCTGAGAGCTGACAGGAGGTGCTGGTCTTAGGTCCCACTGAGTAGTCACAGGGGCTCTGGGAAGCATGTCCCTTGCTGGGTGTCTGTGGCCAGGCTTTCCTAGTATAGCAGCCCTTCAGAAAAGCTGCAGGCATATCAGGCCCCATCCTGAGAGGGCAGCGGCTCTGGCCATTGGCTTGCCCTCCTCCATCCACACTGGCTTGCTTCTCCTCTGGCCCCTGCAGCAGCATCAGCCACCTGCCCAGGGCAAGACCTTTTAAGGGCTCAGTGCTGGTATTCAGTCCCTGCCCTCCTCCCCTTCTCTGTATGACCCCCGTGCAGTGAGTGACATGTCACAGTTTCGAAGCTTTACAGTTTCCTCTCTTGGCAGGGGTCCAGACACTGTCACAGCTGTCATCCTATTGTGGAGTAGAGAAAGCGAAAGGCTCTGGAGCCGGAAGGAGCTGCCTCCAGTACTGCCCTGCCTTCCCATGGGGAATAGTGAGATTAGGGCCAACTCAGTCTCCCCAGTCACCGAACAGCAGCCTTTTTAGATGGCTCCAGAATCCAACACAAGTGTGGTATGAACATTGGGTACAGGGCCCATCATGGGGCTGGCATTCACATGATGAGCTCTTGGCTGGCTCATGCCTCTGCTGTGGAGCAAGTGACTGGAAAGACCTGTGAGGTTCAGTTCCAAGGAATCATGAGCCATGAGCACGTGCACCTGGACAGGAAGTGATGCAATGATCTTGGCTTTCCTTGGCAAAATCCACTTACCAGAACTCCAATCTAGATGCCAGCAGACACTAGGATCTGGCCAACTATAGGATGCTGTGTAAACAAGGGAGTGACTGCTCTGTGAGAAAGAAGTCTCGGCACGCGGGAGAGACCAGGCAGGCTCAGAAGAGAGGTCGCAGTGTGCTGCCCAGGGCTGTGGCAGGGAGAGAACTCGAAGAAGGGAGGGAAGGAAGAAAGCATGTGGGCTGGTGCTGGAGGGATGTATCAAGTGGCAGTTCAGTGGGGCTGTGGGAGGGAGCCGTGGGCTGCCCAGGCAGTAAACGGTACAGTACATTCAGATACATGAAAAGCTAGGCTGTGGAAGCCTCACATGCATCGGGGCATTGTTAGCTGGCATTTCTGATGACCTGCCGAGCATGGCTTCTGTCATAGAGGGGCCTGCGGGTTAAGAGGAATGGGGCTGAGTTCCTGAGGGCAGCAGGACAGCCTTGGGAGCAAGAGGCTGGAAATCTCCTGTGGCTTCCTCATAGGGTCACAGGCCTCGACTGCCCTCAGATTGAAGAGGCCTGGGGGCATTTCTGTGTTTGTGCCAAGCACGTGGAACGATACATGTGGAACTCAGGCCCTGTGCAGTCTGTGCTATGGAACCATAGAGATCCAAGATGGTGGATGCCCTGAGGAGACAATCTGAGTCAGGTGGTCACCACGGGGAGGATCATAGATAGCTAGGGAATTCTGAGAACCAACTGTGTGCCAGTTGATTCTTTATGTGGGTGTACTTCCTGCCTGAACAACTCTACAGAGCAGATCAAAACTGATGAACAGAGAGGCTGTGCAACTAGCCCCAGCACACCCAGCCAGGAAGTTGGCTTAGGCAGGTTGGACACAAGCAGACTGGCTCCAGATAGTCTGATCTACACTGCACTGCAGTACAGGTCCGTCTACACTACAGGAACCTACAGAGTTCAAGCCCTGTGTGCCTGCCTGCCTTGCTATACCACACACTAGGAACTCAACAAAGACATGTTCGCTAAAACAAATGCATGTAAACTGGGTTCTGAAAAGAGTAAGCGCAGAGCATGGATGGGGGAGGTGTTCTTGAACAGAGAGGGAAGTTGAGGCAAAGGCCTCAGGTCAGAGACCCTGGGCCGCCAAAAGGCATTGCTGGTCCTAGAGTCTGGAAGGCTGAGAGGGCTGGATGAGGGGATGTCTAAATGCAAGTCCTGCCACCAACCCTTCTCATCTAAGGACTAGTCCCTGCTGCCCTCCCCTCCCAGCCTCCTGTGCCCCACATCCACACCTGTCATTTCTTCCCTCAAAGGTTCCCACCGGCCAGATCACGAGACCCCACAGTTGAGGAAGGCGAGACCACTCAAAACCGCCTCCTCTCCCAGTGTGGGAGCATACACCTGTAATCATTCCAGCGCTAGGAGCAGAGGCAAGAGACTCAGTAGTTCAAGACTGACTCCGTGTGACTTCAAAAGAGAGAGAGGAGAGACTTTTCTAAGCAAGTGGTTGTTCTAGGTAGTTAGGACAGGCTTGGCCTTTTCTTTGGTTTGGTTTGGTTTTTGCACATTTCTTGGGCTGTCCTCTGAAAGCCAGGGTTGGGCTTTGGCTCTGTGGCTTCCTAGTTGGGTATCCTTGGCAAATCAGCCCACCTTTCTGTGCCTCCACTTCTAGCTCCAAAGAGCAGAAATGAAAAGCGTTTATGGAAATGAATAGGGTGGGGTTGGGGAGCCACCACAGTACCAGGCTCAGGGGGAAGTTTCCGGGCTCACAGCCCCTATTTCTCTACAAAGCAAGGGATGCAGATCTCTGATCTATAACATCAGTCCGCCACACAAACCCACACATACATGCTAGGTCCTGGAGGCAGACACAACTTCATCATTTTGTATATTTAACGTAAATATGCAGTTTAGACCCTCTTAATATGTTCTATTCCAGTTGCAAAGTAACATATATTCATAGAGAACATTTGGGGAAAATGACGGGGAAAGGCTCATTTACCTACCTTTCCACATCCACGGTTGATAGAGTCAATTTCTTTCCCCTGTGTTTTTTCTTTCTTTCCCTTTCTTGTTTTCTCTTCCTCCTCCTCCTCCTCCTCCTCTTCCTCCTCCTCCTCCTCCTCCTCCTCCTCCTCCTCCTCCTCCTCCTCTTTTTCTTGTTTTTTTCCCCCCTTGGGACAGAGTCTTTCTATGCAGATCAGGCTGGCCTCCACCTCACAGAGATCCACCTGCCTCTACTGCTAAGTATAAGAATGAAAGATGTATACTACTATGCCTACCTGTACGGTTTTGTTGTTGTTGTTGTTGTTGTTGTTGTTGTTGTTGTTGTTGCTGTCTTTTTATTACAGGTGACCAAGCTCAGGGCTTTATATATACTAGACAAGGGCTCCATCAATGAGTTCCAGTCCTCTTTGCCTTTTTATTCTGAGGTAGGTTCTTGAACTCACTCTATAGCCCAGGCATACTCAAACTTTTCATCTTCCTACCTCAGATTCTGAAGTATTTTGGGTTATAGGCCTGCACTAACTGCCTGACATCTTCCACCTTCTTTCTGTCTGTACATTGACACATTTTTTTAAATGTGTGTGTGTGTGTGTGTGTGTGTGTGTGTGTGTGTGTGTGTCTGTCTGTCTGTCTGTCTTTGGACTAGAGTCTACATTCTGTTTTTTAACCAGACTGGGCTACTGAGCGAGGCCACTGAGCAGGGCTGGCTGTCCCTCTGTCCAGGAGAACTGGAGGCCATAGCTGCATGGCTCCCCGTTCTGCCCTGGTGGCTGGTTGGAGGCATCTGACCTTCGGATGTTCTGTGTCTCTGGCAGACACACAGTAGATACTAATTTTAGCTTGGCTTCTGGGGCCTGCTGACCGTGGGGCCTGCATATAATGGACGCCTTATGTAGACAGCTGCCAGTAGCACAGGAAGAAGTGTCCCACCTTAAAATGTTTCTCGTCACCAGCCAGCACTCTGCTCTCGGAGAACAAGCCGGCTCCCTGTTCCTTCTCCCACCAGGAAGGGACTGTTGTTTGCGTTCATGGCCAGCAGTCTGCATGGAGGGCAGGCGGCCCACCCAGCACACATTGGGAGGCGGCTGTACAAACATAACCAGGGGCTCCAGTTTGAACAGAAACAACTCAGAGAGATGTCCCAAAAAACAGTTGGGCGTGCATGGAGAGCCTTTTAGAGCCACACCTCAACGCTTTGTCAAGTTTGTGCAAAGGGACAATGTCATTCAGTGGCCCACTTGTCCTGTGTCCTGCTGATGTATATTCAGCAGCAGAGTTTTCTTGTCACAGGTGAGGGACCTGAGGCTGAGACAGGAAGCACTTTGCTTGAAGTGATGCAGCAAGTCAGTGGCAGGGACTTGAATGTGAGCATGGGTGGGTCTCACACTCCTAGGCTCTTTCTTCTCTCCAGCACCCTGTAGGTAAGCGGCCCAACCCCACTCAGCCAGACCCAGGCAGATTCATAGTCAGCCGCTGGATCTCTTTTCCTCTGTTTGACGTTGTTCATCCAAAATGGGAACACTTTAGTTCATCCCTCCTTCCCTTTCTTCTTTCCTTCCTTCCTGTAATCATTTTGGGATGTTTGTTGTTTGTTTGTTTGTTTGAGACACATAGTAAGACCAGCTGCCTTGAACCAAGATGACCTGAAATGCAAGATCCTCCTGCTTCAGCATTGCTGTGTGCGGGATTACAGGTCTGCATCCCAGTGTGTCCTCCCTTCTCCCCTCCTTCCTTCACTGCTCTATTTCTTTCTAGAAAGCCTCCTGTATCCCAGAGTGGCCTCAAATTCATAATGTAGCCAAGGATGACCTTGAACTTCTGACCTTCCTGCTCCCATCTGTTCAGGGAATTGCAGGCATCTCCTACCATTTCCTTTATGTCATACTGGGGATCAAACCCAGGGCTTTGTGCTTATTAGGCAAGCACTCTACCAACTGAGTTGTCCCTTATTTCTACTTTAAAATAATACATTTGGGTTGGGGCATAGCCCAGTAGTTGAGCATTTGTCAAGGATGCATGAGGCTCTGGATTTTACCCTCAGAACTGGAAGAAAAAATAAATAAAAATAAAACTATGTTTGTTGAAAATGAATACTTCCAATGGTCTGTTTCTAAGATAGAAAGGGTAGCCATGACAGAGTCTTGCTTGAAGATTGATGTGAACAAGACCCGGAAGCCCAAGCCTGACACTGACAGTCCACCTGTGGATATACTCAAGCCTGAGCTCCCTCAGCACTTAGCTGTTACCATGACCCTTAAAACAGTTTGAAATTTTTTCCTTATTGTCCTTCTCTTGGTCAGAATGGAGCTCCACAAGGCAGGAGAACCATGGGATACTTGCCTCCATATTCCTGGGGTCTTCATCAGGCAAGAAATATAAGGGTTTCCAATCCATGGTTCATCCTAAGAACCAAGCTTTAACCCAGGTTGGAATGAGGCCTGACCTACAGCTGTCAGCCGAGTAAGAAAGGGATGCTTGCCACACTCCCAGGACAAAGCTACATCAGAAACCCTAAACCTGGGTAGGCTGTGGGGGGTGGGAGGTTCCTCTCCTCCCCACTCCAGTCCCATAATGACAATGCGGCCTGTGTAAGATGTCTCCAGGCCCCCCACAGTGACTCTTTGACCCAAGTCCAGCCTCTTCAGGAACAATGCATAGCAGCACCACAGCTGCTCTGGGGACTATCTCCAATGAGTGAGAGCAGGACCCCTGCTCCTCACGGACCCCTGGCTGCAGTCCCTTACCCTCTCATACTCTGAAATTCTCCTGCTTCCTACTGCTTACTAGCTGAGGGCTCCAGCCTCAGTTTCCTGTTTTGCAAAATGGAACTAGTGATTCCAGCTCTTGGATTGTTTTGTATCATGGAGAATTGCTTTCAAATGTCCATCCAGGCAGCAGTCACACAGTGGAAGTCAACCGTGTTCCGTTCCTCTGAGGTCTCCCAGCATTTATAGAACACTCCTGAGAAGTGTCCTGGATGCTCAATGAGGGTGGCATTCTCTGGAAAGAGCTGTTGAGGCATGCTGCCCATGTGTGCAGTCTAACTATGAACCTTCTTGGATTCTGACTTATTCTTAGCGACGCAGCCAGGAACAAACACTTTGTAATTTAAGCTCATGGAAAAGTCGATATTTGTGATAAGTTCATTTCTTTATTCAATCAGCTCTCCAGGTGGAGGTTTGTTGTTGTTGTTTGTATATGTTCATTTCTTTCCCACTCACCTATTTACACATCCCTACAGAGCCCTGGCCCCTGCCAGGTAGGGCAAACATGTGCAAACAGGCCATGCAGGGACCCTTTCCTGCAGAAGCTCAACATCTAAGCAATAACTGTGATTTGGGTTAAATAAGGAAAAGTGACCCAAAGGTGGAGCCCTGGGGGAGGAAGCCATCGCTGCCTTCTGAGTGACTGGAAAAGATTCCACCAAGAAGCTGGCTCCCAGTGAGCCGGTTCAAAAGCAGAGAAAAGACCCCATTGTCTGAATAAAGAAAAGCCAAGAATAGCCCATGAGAGGTCTATGGAAGGATTCTAAGCTGGCCTTTAAGTATCTCGATCAAAATCCAACAAAAGTTTTCATAAAATAGTTACCAAGCACATCTGAAAAATGAATATGGATGAACAGCCTAGAGAATTTTGAGGTTGGTACCTAAATAGACATGTGGCCTAAGGATCAGGAAGCCTGGAACTAGATACCAGTGAGGGCACAGCATGGGAGGTGTGTGGCAGGAACCTTCCAGATGGACAGATGGGTAACTCCTGACTAGAGTGAGCTATTTGTAGAGGGGGAAGAATAAACTTCAGTCCTTGTACCAAAATTAATTCCAAAGTGAATAAAACCAGCATGAGGATATACCAAAACAAAAATAGTAAGGGGCGCTCACGTCCCGGGCAGATGACAGCTACTCACTTAAGTTTAAAACCTAATGTAGGAATTGTGAAAGTTAAAACTCAATAATGGAGGTTAAAGATGATAACAGCTGGGAAGATTATGTGAACTCGTGTTTCAGGACTGAAGGGTTGATGCACTCCCATGCAAAGAGCTCCTGTCAAAAAGCAAAGACAATTGCCGATAGAAAAGTAGGCAGGGATATAAACAAGCCATCCTCAAATGTGAAGCGAGGCCAAAAGGTATTCACTGTGGAGTCGAGCTGTTCTTTGGGTTGGGAGGAGGGACTTCAGAGACTGAGAGTCCTTAGGGAGATAGGACACACATGATCGTCACGCAAGTGCATGTGACGGGTGCGCGTTTTATGGAGGGGAGACTGCACAGTATGCATCAACACTTTCAGAATGTGCCTGACTTCAGCTCAGAAGCCCACTTCTGCATAGGCATCTTAAGGAAATGACTGAGCCTCAGCCTTGTGTGTGCTCACGAATGTGTGGAAGGCGACAGCGGGGTGTATTGGTTAAGAATGTGGAAAGTGAAATCCGCAGGACCTGGGTTCAGGCTGTGTGTCTCTAAAAAAATTGCTTAACATCTCTAAGCATCAGGATCCCCAGCTGTATAATGAACATCACCATAATACCACCTTCCTAACAGCAGTGGTTCTCAACCTGTGGGTCACCACCCCTTTGGGTCAAACAACCCTTTCATGGGGGTTGCCTAAGACCACCAGAAAACACAGATATTTACATTCCAGTTCATAAAAGTAGCAAAATTATAGTGATGAAGTAGCAATGAAAATAATTTTATGGTTGGGGTCACTGTATAATACAATATGAGGAGCTGTATTATAAAGGGTTCCAGCATTAGGAAGGTTGAGAACCACTACTATAAAGCTTAAATGAGAATATTTACAAAACTCTTAGTAGTTGGCCCAGGATAAGTGCTGAATAACATTGATTATTTTGTTGCCAATAAGAATGATATTGTTTGAATAGTGAATAACATGAGGGGAAGCAGCCAAATTGTCCATCAGTAGGGAGCTATTGGTTAATGACTGAAGGAATGTGAAGAACCCTTGAACTTGAGACATGGGAAGGTACCTGTGCTGTATTAGCACATATGTAAAAGGAGTCAGGAGTATGAAAAGGTATATTCCAACTAGCACAGAAGTGTGGGTCTGTGCCTTCAGAAAGATAGTTGATTTCTATGGTTTGCAGAAGTTTTTTTTACATAAATCCCCCACAAACACTGCAATAGCAAAAACTGAACTATTGCTCTAGTAGAACTTCAGTGGGGTGAAGCCTCTGGTCCCTTGGTTTGGGGTCACTTAGTGCATAGCCTTTGGTTAGACATTTCAGTTTGAAGACTCCTTGTGTTAGACACACTCCTGTGCAAAGACACCTGAGTAACTCCTGGATTCCTTGACACTGGACCCAAGCATGCAGCTCCAGCCCGAGCAGAGCACATCTAATGTGTATTTTCTCCAGAAGGCACCAAATAGAGCTCTTGTGCTTAGGGGCACAAGGCAGCCCTCCCATGGTACCTTTGAGGGCCATTTCAAAAAGTAAAATCACCAAAGGGACAAAAAAGAAATACAGAGAAGAAATCACTGAGAAAGGATGCTTGTTTATGGACCAGAAGCTAAGAAAGGAAAGTGGAGCATCCCTTTGTTCACTCTCATCTGGGACCATGCAAGCAAGGTGACTCAAAAGGTCCCTGCCCTGGGTATTTGTCAGTGATAATAAAGCAAGCAGAGTCCATTGATTTGGAAGTATGAATCTGTGAGTGGGGCCATCTGTGTTTGTAAAGGAGGACTCGTCACCCATTTAGGCCACTGTACCAAACAACAGAAATGGACCACTTGTGGTTCTGCACCCCAGAAGTCCAGGGTTAAGGCAGACTTGGTCTGATGAGGCTGTGACTAATAAGCCAGTGTCTGGCTCATGGACAGCAGGAAGGGGGCTCCATTGACCTTTCATAAGGACCCTGATCTGATTCAGGAGTTCCACCCCAGGACCTAATCACCCCCAGAGGCCTCAGCCCCTCTGGGAAGGTAGGATTTCAACATAAACATTTTAACATATTATTTATTCATTTTGTGTGTGTGTGTGTTTGTGAGTGTGTGTGTGTGGGAGTATGTGCACACACACACACATGCATGCTCACTTGTGCATGCATCTGAGTACACACATTACAGTGTGCATGTGGAGGTCAGAGGACACCTTCCAGGAGCCTTTTTTTCTACTATGTGGATCCTAGGAATTAAACTCAGTTCATCAGGCTCCTTACCCACTGAGTCATCTCCCTGACCCAACATAAGCACTTTGGAGGGGTCCAAACATTCAGACCTGAGCAGACAATTTGGTGTATGGCAGTTATCTGAGAGCCAGGACTTTGTCCTTCTGTGTCTCATACTTGAACTTTTTATAGTGGACATATTTGACATAAGTCTAAGCAACAAAGCTGTTTTTATTTTGGAAGAAAACTTGTCATTGATGGCATTCAGTTCCCAAGACAAAAGTCAAAGCTCATAATTATTTTTTTTTAAGAAGACATTTTTACTTACTGCTTACAATATGCTACAGACTTCTAAGCTCTCTATTCATTTACTTAATTTTAATAATGTTTGATTATGGTGCCCAGCCAGGCTTCAAATTCCTGGTCTCCGCCCCCAAGTAGCTGGGCCTAAAGCCTGCATTCTGCTTGACACACGTTCTCAGGTGCTTCTCACCTAAAGCTTCTTTAGACAGGTTGTATTATCATTCCAATTATGGAGGACAAGATGAAAAGCGGTCAGACAGTGTGTGTACAAGGTCACAGTCTGTCAGAGGCAGTCTACATCTGAAGCCAGGCAGTCCTGGATACAGAATCCAAGCTTTCTCCTGAACACTCGAGAAGTATCTGCCAAGTCCCTGGCCTGGCCCTGAGCTCCAGAGAAGCCTAGGAAGGTATGGCCAGCTACTGTATGAGACACTTCCAGCTTGGGTCAAGGATGGCAAGAATACACCAGGCACTGGGGGCCCATAGGAGGAGACACCCAGCAAAGACTGAGGGCTCAGGGAAGGTGTCGCTACATAGTATTCAGTGTCTTCTATTATTTCCTCATGAACTACAGCTCACTGCCTGCCAGGACAGGCCAGCCTAGCAGAACAGTGCCTTCCTCAAGTTCCCCTGTATCCTGACCCTCTCTCTCCTGGACCTCTGTGGCCTTTACACTTCCACTCATCTCTTCATCACATGATCCTGAGGGAGGTGTCTTTGTGACACAGCCCCCAGTACACTTCTCACATGTAACATCTATCACAAAAAAAAAAACATTTTGATCGATAAAATGAACCAAGAGAAATGGCAAAGGATCGGCATGCCTCCAAAACCTAAGCAGACGAAATTGTAGCCAAGTAGGTGTTGGAGTGGCAGAAACTCCCCGGCCGATGAGTGCTGGGCTGCCTGGCTGGGAGCCTCTGTGACCACAGGATCAGGAGGCAGCTGACAGCTGCAAGACCAACATGTGCCTGGGTGGTGTTCCTGTGGCTTCTAAAATCCCCACCCAATGGGAGAGACTGAGAAAGAGCCCTTCAGCTTCTCACGCTTCCAGGGGAAAGCATAGGGTTGGGGTTGGCCTGGCCAGGGACATCTTTTCTAAAATAGCTTCATACATATTTGACTGCTCCTTGAAATAGCCAGGTGACTATTTTAAGCAGCTTCTAGTCGGATGCCCCACACCTAATGTTGGGCCACAGAAACCGGGGAGAAGCCAGGAGTTCGCAAGACAGTGTCAGAAGCCTCCAGCAGTCCCGCTCTTCCCCCACCCTTTGGCGTTGTGCTCCCACTGGGGACTCTCTCACATGAAACTGAATGTCATGATTGCTATGGCAACACGCTGGAGGTTTCCCATCTGGTGACCTTACTCATCCCCAAAGGCTCCAGGTCTTGAGATACAACCTCTATACCATCGCTCAGTTTCACTTGGTGTCCAGCCCCTCATGGCTTAAACATGGGAGAGCTGATACTCTGGTCCCTGTAGAGTTGGAGGGAAGTACCATTGGGTAGAAGGAAGGGACACAACCTAACAGCAGGGGCTGGAGGTCACCCAGACATCCCAGCTCAGGGTTAGGGAGAAACAATCCAAGGAAGTATCAGGATGGGCATCATCTATGGGCAGCCCTGCAGCACAGGGGGCAGCAGAGGCCTGGCTGTGTCAAGCTCTCTGGGGACAAAGTGCATGGGGGCAGTTGTTCCCCACCTAGGTCGTTCTGGAGGCTCCTTGTTACACAAAAGTAACTGAAAGGAAGCAGGTGGCGGGAAAGGCAAGAGGCAGGACTCTTACGAGCTGTAAGTTCATCCTACCTTTTCAGGAGGGAGATACCGATAATATCAATAAGTTAAGAGGCAATGGAATGGAGCCTGGGCCAAGGCATGAGGACCGAGAAGGTCCACTGTTTGCCATGGCCAACTTCTGGCTTCAAGTTCATTCTGCTTTGCCATTATCACCCAGAAAATGTTCTGCTCTGCCTAGGGCACCCAGGGGTAGGGAGGAACTATGCAATGATACTCAGAGAGGATGGCCACGCAGAGGGGTGGGACATGATACGAGCGTTAGAGGGAGATGCACCTGGCTGGGGGTGGAGATGTCTGTCCAAAAAGACCCCACCGTAGTACTACACTCCCCAGATGGCTTTTCTAAAGGGCTACGGGCCTCCAGCGGCCACTCGCTGCGTCTTTCTGTTCTGTTTCTCTTACTGTTCCCAGAGCTTTCATTTGCTTAGCCATCCAGCGAGAGCTCAGGCTGGGACGCTGCTGGCACAGACAATGCCGTGTTCTCTGTGAAACCCAGAGATTCTCAGAAAAAGGAGTGTGTTCCCCTGCTCACTCCATGGGGGTGCATAGCTCAGAGTTTTCCAGAGTCTCCAAGGAGCAGGTGACCTAGAAAAGGTTACAGACCACTGATAGAGTTGAGACTTGTTGGATTCTAAAACAAATGACTTCATGTGTTTTAAAGAGGCAGGGGAGGGCGTGCCAAACGAGGTTCCCAGTTCTGCAGTAAGCTACCTCAAATGACAAAGTGGCATGGGGACTCTGCCATGTCCCCAGCATCCCTACACATCTAAGCGTGTGCTGTATCTCTGCCGTGAGACTCTGCTCTGTTTCCTGTCTTCAGCCACCGGCTCCCTGTGAGGCCTCTATCCAGTCTGTACTTGGCAGAAAGTGGAGAACCCATTTAGAAAGCTGGGAGAGGTCTTAAAAAAAGAGGAGGCTGGCAGTGGGCTAGAGTTGCAGGGATGTGTGCAATAAGGGGCCCACTAAAGTTTGCTGATCAGCCATGAAAATTGGGTTGTATCAATCCCTACTGGCTTCCTATTTCCAAGTGAGTCAGAATCATATAAATGTCATCGTGGCTCCAAGGGAGATGGCCAAGGGCTTCTTACACCCCACATCCTCTGGCCTCCAAACAGTTCCCCCAAACTCTGTCCTCGGGTCCTCTGCACTCTCTATTTCCTATGCCAGGAAACACATGTCCATGATTCAACTGCTCGCTTCCTTCAGATCTTAAATGACCCCTTCTCAGTGGTGCCTTCTCTGACTCTTCCTCCACATGGCAACGCCTCCTATCCCCACCATCCCCACCATCCTCTTGCTTTGCTTTTCTAGATAGCTCTGAGCTCCATCTAGCACACTGATGTCTGTAGACTGTGTCTAGGATCTGGACGGTGTCTCACCAACACCTGACACTGACTGTATATCTCTGCCTCTTTTGTGTGCACACACTGGTTTTACATGCTACAACTTCACGTTGATCTTGTAACAACTGCACAGGGTAAGAGTTATTCTTCCAGTGAGTACAAAGTAGTCTCCAGCAACTGGAGCACATCCTGGGTCCTCTGTGCCACCTGGAAAGTTCTGGGATTGCCATAGTTAAAAGCAAACAGCAAGCTCTCTCTCCCCCAGCTCTGTCCAGGTGTGATGTCTCCTGTATCATGGAGAAAAAAAAAAAAAAAAAAGAGAAGCTGATGTTAGGAGACTTCAGACTGACCCCAATCCTTCACTTCCTCCCTTTTCTGGGATCCTATAGCCTCACACAACCTAAACAAGTGCTCTGGAGTTGAGCTACACCCAGGCCTTGCTCACTTGCTGCAAGGATTTACTTAAATGTTAACCTCATAATTTGAAAATGTGACCTACAGCCCAGAAGTAAGTCCAGAAGGTCTCACTGCGGCCTCCACATACGCAGGCCAGGCACTTGCCTGGAGTAGAGTCCACTGACCCACACTGCTACATTCAGTCCTGATGCATGCCCAGCCTGTCTGTGAGGACAGATAAAACGAGCCGTGCTACCCTCAGAGGCTCCAAAGAAGAGTCTCTCAAACACTGTGCCTTTGAGGAGTCTACAGCTCAGCCAGAGAAACAGATATCCAACAGGCTTGTTCAAGTGGACTCACTTTTTCGGGCCCTCATCTGGTTCCCCAGAGAATCCTAGCTAGAACACTGGATTGTGGTACAGATGCTGCGGGTGAGGTGGTGCCCGGAGAGGGAAGGGTCTCTCTCTCTCTCTGAGAAGTTAAGCCAGTGTGGGAGGGAAGCAGCTTGGCCCACGTGCTGAACTGTCAGCACCCCTGCCCCTCTCACCCTCTGGCGGGTGTGTTACTGATGTCCATCCGTCCCTGTCCTGGGAGCCAGCCATTCCTCTCTTCCCTCCACGGACTAGATAATGAAGTAGAGGAAACAGGTTGGCAAGCGGAGACTCAGCTGTCTGCATCCCTCCCTCCTCTCCGCTCTCACAGACCTGCTCTCAGCACATGGAAAGCCCCAGACAGAAAGAGGCCTGAAGCACTTCCTGTGGTGGTGAAGGCAGATGCTCTTAACAGGCCCCGGTCCCCCTGTATCCCCGCTCAGTGACACCCTGTATGCAGTCAGTAAGATGTGACTGCAGAACACAGCCCCATCCTTCCTCCTCTTAGAGGAAGAATGGCTTCCCCACGATCTGGAAAGGACATGGGGTGGGGGCTGGGGGGCTCAGAGCCTCCATACTGCATCCTGTTAAGTAGTAGAGCCAGGATGAGAGTCCACGAAGCCATGAAGAGGGACAGAAGTGCTGCCTGCCCCAGCATGCAGCTGGTAAGGCAGATACAGATCACTCAAGCTCTGGCACCATGTTCAGGTTCAAATCCTGCCTTCCCCAGTCAGGCACTGTGTGCTCTCACCTCTCTGCACCATAGAGTCCCCATCAGTGATCTGAGAATGATGATGTCTGCTCTGCAGGGTTGTGACAGTGAAATCAGATGATGCGCAGAGCACAGCTATCTGGGTGAAAGAGACGGGGAGCCAGCCCACAGCGAGGAATGGGATGAGACAAGCTGTGATCCTACAAGCAGATATTGTTCCCGCATGTTGTAGGTAAAAGAAGCAGAGTCTGGGGAAATCAGTAGAGTGCCCATAGCCAGGGAATCGTGTGAGTTGTCGTCACGTCTTGCGCCATCTATTCTGGCTCCTGACTACTCCTTAGGAGGGAGGCATGTATAGCAGGGAGGTCCCAGAAAGCCAAGTAGGCAAAAGGGCAGGGAGGTCACAGACACCAGCCAGAGCCACATAGCCAAGGTGGTTGGTGGCTTTGGACTGACTGAGCGGTGAACTGGAGTCCAGCAGGCTGGGCTTCCCTCTCCCACTTCCTTCCTGTGCTGGCTCACGCTGAGTCACCTGCAGGAAGTCAGAGTGGTGAAGCAGACAGCAGGGAGACCTGGGTCCTCTACATCTCTGTGCCCGCCTCACCTCGTGACCCCAGGCCAGCCACTTCTCCTTCCCAGGGCTCAGTTTTCACTTATGTCAGGCTGCTGGATCTCTAGGAGGTCACACAAAAGGATTTTCCCAGGGACAGTGCTTTCTGGGAGACAATTTAGAACAAAGAGCCACTCACCCAGCTGGTCCCCAGCTCCACAGGAGCATTCTTGTACAGGACCTGACTGTCACCATGAATGGTGGGACCAGGAGGGTGGCAGAGGTATGACAACCAGCAAGGGCCTGCCTACAAATCCTGGAACTCTTCTAACTCAGCTCCACTGTCTTCCTTCCTTTGCCCCTGGGTCTTAGGTTTTTTTTTTGTTTGTTTTTTTTTTTTTTTGGGTCTTAGTTTTGACTGCATTTTGGGTCTGGTGAAGACCTGGCCAGCCTCTTAGAGCAAGTGCTGTCCAGTGGCAAAAACACACCCAACAGGGCCTTCTCTAAGGACTCAGCCTTGGGCCAGGTAGTAAACCTTCCCTTCATTGAGACCCAAGAGAATATTTTTTTCATGTGCATGTACGTGTTATTTGTATGTGTGTGTGCATATTTACTTGTGTGTGGCTGCACATATGTATGCTAGCACACATACCTGTGTGTTTGTGTATGTGAAGGCCCAAGGCTGGTGTTTTAGGAGTCTTACTCAAAATTGCTCTCCACCTTATTGATTGAAAGGCAAGATCTTTCAGTTGGACCCAGAGGTTACCAATACAGCTACCCCGGGTAGCCTGCTTGCTCAGGAAACCCCTCCTCTCCACTCTTGCTTATCTAGCATCTATGCTGGGCTCCAGGGATTCCAACTCTGATCTTCATACTTGCTCTGCAAGTGTTTCTAACCACTGAGCAATCACCCCAGTATGGGAAACCGTTTCTGCTACTCCAAGTTCCAAACCTGCTTAAAAGACCTCCCCCTGAGGACTCTGCATTCTGAGGCCACTGGAGATTCATTTCTGCAGTGGTCTGCATTGCACAACCCTGACATTACAAGGTCCTGTGAGGTATGAAAGCTTGTCCTAAGGCTGGGCCATTGCCTGGGAGGCTGATAGAGTGGGATCATGGCACCCTCTGTGTCCCCCTAGGACTCTGGGGGTGATAGCACTAGACAGAATAAGGGTATAGGAGCCAAAGGCTCCAATCCTAAAGCGCTTTCCTACAAGCTGGAGCCCAGCTGGTCTCAGGGACTTTCAAGCCAGTTGGGGCATGGACTTGTTCCTGTTCCCTCCTGGGCTGATGCTGGCCTCACTTGGCTTAGGTGGCTCCTCATCTGGCTGTACTGTTTCATATTTCTGTGCCTTGCACATCACTCTCCTCCTGGCCTAACAATTCCTCTCCTCTCCCACCTCCAACACAGTCCC
This sequence comes from Peromyscus eremicus, assembly GCF_949786415.1. Taxonomy (NCBI): domain Eukaryota; kingdom Metazoa; phylum Chordata; class Mammalia; order Rodentia; family Cricetidae; genus Peromyscus; species Peromyscus eremicus. The sequence continues at coordinate 132,563,761 of NC_081417.1, forward strand.
CCTAGTAAGCGCCCTCAGCATCTCTGTTGCACATCACTTTTCTAAGATGTCTTCCTAAATGCGTCCTGCTCTCAGTGGTACCTCTGTGTGCGTTTCTGTCTCGTCACTTGCCCTTCACTTGGCAGGGCTTTGGGTGTGCATCTCTGCTTCATTCCATTCTGACCCCAGGTCCTGGAAGATGGTAACTGCTCCCTCAGTCTGCTGGAAGGAATGGACATGAGCTCCCGGGTAAACTGAGTGAGCTTCTACAGCCTATCACTGAAGCTCCAGACAGCATAAGGGCAAGAGTCTTGGGGTGCTTGGACCAAGTCTTCCTGAGCTCTTCCACTGAGGTAGTGCTGCCCCCGACTGGGTTTCAGTTCTGATAAATTGGTCAGTTCGTGAACAGCCCGACCAGGACTTCCTGTGGGTCCTTCTTATAATTCCCTGTACCATCCAATACCCTCCACCTCCAGTGCCCACTCAGGGCCATGCCTTTTCAGGTACTAGGGACAGAGAAAGGAATCAGACTTATAAATGCTTATAGCCTAGTGAGGAAACAGAGGGACCACAGGGCGACCCAGGAACCTGAGAGCCTCGAGGCAGCACAATTTATAGTGATCCCAAAGCAAGTTTGCTGCTGGTGGTGGCCCATGCGTGGACAGATACAGCCTCAGCATTCCAGGGAGCTGAAGTGGTCATTGCAGGCACTTGAGTGTGCATGTGAGAGAGGAAGGCCAGCCATAGGGTTGAGGAACAGGAAGGCCTGACTTGGGAAAGAGCTGTCCAATTAAAGACCTGGTGGTGGAGTCTGGGCTTCCTAGAGTATGTAATAACCCGAGGGAAACATCTTGTGAAAAGGTTTCAGAAGAAGAAGGTGTGTCTGTGCAGGACCATGGAGAGTGGAAACAGATATGCAAAATGCCAGGACTTAGAGGTAGCCAGGAAAAGTAGCCAGGATAGGACTATTGATGTGTGTAAAGAACGGACATATTAGTCGCAAGATGTGGCAGCTGGATCCACACACAGCCTGATACAAGGTCTCTCTCAGCAGCCTTCTCTAGCCATAGCCACCAGGAGCACCTTTTGATCCCACTGGGATGGCCTCTGGGGAAATGAGGAAGGGGACATCTATTTCCACCATCATGCTGGCCACAGAGTGTTTGCTGGATAACCTGCAGTCATGACAGGGCACCCTGTCTTCTCTTGCTATTTACTGCTCAGGTCGTGGGACAGAAGGCCTGATCTCAGCAAGCAGCCAAGCAGCTGCTGAACACTGTAGCTCATGCAGGCAGAAAGTGCATCTTGCAGTTCTTAAAACACATGTTGGTGTTGAGGAGATGGCTTTGTAGGTAGAGAGCTCACTGAAAAATCATGAGGACCTGAGCTTGGATCCCAGATAAAAGCCAGATACAGCAGCACACATCTGTCACCCCAGTGCTGGGGGTTAGGAGAACAGGGGCAGGCAGATCCCAAAAGCTAGATGAATAGCCAGGCTAGCAGAAACAGTGAGCTCTGGGTTCTGGGAGAGACCGAGTCTCAAAAAATAAGGTGAGAATGATAGAGGAAAACAGCTGAGCTTGATCTCAGGCCTTAATGTTAGCATGCATAGGTTAGTTTACCCCATACACATGTGGGGAGGGAAGGAGGGAGGGAGACAGAGAGGGAGAAGGGGGAAGGGAGGGAGGGAGGGAGGGAAAGAAAGAGAGAGAGAGAGAGAGAGAGAGAGAGAGAGAGAGAAAGAGAGAGAGAGAGTCTCATTTTAGTTCAGTGAGTCGCTCTTGGACCCGTAGGAGATAGCTCCTAAAGTTCATTGGCATACAGTCTAGTTCTCGGTCTTTGGGAATGATAAAGCCTTTGGAGTAAAACATACCTTGAGCCTCAGTTTCCTTGTCTGTGAAGTGGGAGTGGTGTCCATCATCTCTCCATCTTCTGTGAGGAATGAGTAGACTCAAAACGCTCAGCCCAGACTGGGCATGTGGTAACTACTTTGTAATTGGAAGCCGGGATTATTTCCAAAAGAGACAACAAGCTTCCACAAGGGCCTTGTTTGTTTTCTTGTTTTGTTTTGTTTTCAATTTGTACTCCATGCATTGTTGAGTTTTTGTTTTGTTTTGTTTTTCTTCTTTTGATTTCACTATAGTAAGAATGCTCGAGACTGACCCTCTTAGAATACTGTAGAGCAGACTTCTGGTGTTGACTCATCTGCATAACAGAACCTCTATGCCTACTGATTGATACCTCTGTGTATTGTTTGAAATATTTGGGACTCTGTGTAGCAGGGGACAGCAGGGGTTGACCAGCATGAGAATTGGGGCCACAGGGAAGTTTCTGTGCCTTCCATACTACCCTACTTTTAGAAGGTTTCAAGGCAACCATAGGTCAGCTCAGGGAAAAGCAGGTTGGAGTATGGAGTATTACCTGGGGTTAGCAGGCTGAGTAGGGCTAAGATAACCTCCCTGGCTCGGTTGGCACTGTTGGTCACATGCTCAGCACAGCTCCCAGCCTGTCCTACCCCCTGCTGCAGCACTCACAGTGCCCCACTGAAGGTAGAGTTTGGAAAAGAGGGGATGATCCGAGTCTGTGGTCAAAACCAGAGGTCAAAACCTTTGTCATCCATGTGCTCAATGGTGACAGAGCCTGGAGACCTTGTCAGCTTGATGGAGAAGAGTATCTCTGGCTCAGGCCTGGTTTGAGAATTGAGTGGGTCCTGTCTGCAGCTGCCTTGGCCTGTGTGACTGTCGTAGGGACCAGTGTGAATGAGAAGAGACTTGGCAATTCTGGCTCAAGTCATCTTCCAGGCAGGATCCAGACATGACACATTCCCCGGGGTCCAACTATGTGGTTACACCTTAGCGGAGAGAGCTCCACTGGCCTTTCTCCTTAGGGCACAGCGTTCAAGTCAGGTGCCCAGGTAGATGCTCTGGGTCCTGAGGCCACTGGGAAGCTGAGGCAAATGATCAGAGGCCAGCCCAGGGCATTTATGGAACATGTGGCTTGGGTGATAAAATTAGGTCTGGTCCAAGCAAAACTCAGTTCCCCACCTCCTCCCAGGACCAGGCAGAATGCACTTGGGAGTGGATGAAGGTGAGCCTTCAGACACTAAGCTGAGAGCCTAGAGCTGAGCAGAGCTGAAAGGAAGGAGAGGTTCCCCCGACCTGAGAAAGGCCCACAGAGCCACAGCTGGATACTGTTGCCTTGCAGATGAATAGCTCTCCACAATTCGAAGGCTGACCTTCCCAGCCCTGGACCCCTCCCCAAATCATGCAGCTGGTCTCTGGGCCACTGGGAAGGGCAGAAAGGACCTCCACAGCAGGAAAGACAGTGAGCACCCTTCCCCAGCTGTGGAAATGGAATCTGTCTTTTCTGTGCTTAGGGGCAGCTGTGGCTTGGTGAGTACTAGACCTGGGTTCTGGCACAGGGTCTGCCTTCCCCTCCCTGTGACCCTTTGGCCTCTGGAAGCTTGAGCTCACTCATTCACAAAACAAGTACCAGAAGGCTTCATCACAGAAACAGGAAGACCCACCGGAAGTACTGGATGTGCATCAAAAAGAATTAGGAGGTGGCTTTGGGAAAGTAAGAACAAAATGAGGGAAAGCCATTGTACCTCGCCCCTGTCTACACCGGAGCTTCTCCAGTGTCACAAGTTCTCAGCCTTGCCGTGAGCTGCTCTTGGCTTGGTTCTTTGAGACTGTCATGGAACCTCACCGCCTGAGCCATGGGTCCCATGCCACAGCATCTAAGCACCTGCCTGGGATGTGTCAACTTCCCATCCCCTTTTGCTTTGTCTCTGCCATGCTGGACAGATGCTCTTGCTATGAAGCCTTCTCTCCCTAGGAGGTGGGGAGGACAGGCATTTCTGGGATATGCATGCTGGGAAGTGGACTTGTCTCTTTGAGACCATGTCTCTGGGCTGGAGAACTTGTCATACTCTTACCAGATATCATGCTGGGCCTGCGGGGTCTTGGTAGCCCTAGGAACCTGGCTCAAAGCTGGAAGAATGGCAGGCATCATCGCCACTGTAACCAACAGGCTGTGTGCACCCTGGACAGTGGGAATGGGATTTCTCTAGAGGCTGCTGGGGTGAAGGGTGGGTGGGAGGGAGAGGTCCTGCTCAAGCCCCACAGTGCCTACTGCAGTAACTATGGTTCCTGGAGGAGGACTTCAGGAGGCCTGCCTGGAAAGACAGACGGACAAAGCTACTTCTGGGGGCCTGCAAGAGTTCCTAGCAGCAGTCTACAGGGCCCGGGGTCAGGTTCCCTGAGATGGTGGGGAAAAGCCTCCAAAAGGATCCCCGGCACTGGCTGTGACTGGTTAAGGAGGGTAGACTGAGCTGGAGGCAGGCAGCCCCAGCTGCCTAATGCACTGTAGCCAGCCGCCTCTCTAGAGCCGAGCATCCGGGTCCCAGAGGCCCAAGAGTGCAGCAGACACAGCTGCCTGCCAGGAACTGTAGGGATCGCCAAGAGTAAACAGCGGAGGAAAGTCTCTGCGCCAGCCACCTTCCATTGAAATCTCCCCACTGCAGCATCACCAGGAGATGGAACCAAAATATTTACTCAGCACAGCTGCTCTCAGACTTACTCTCTAAAAGGCAATGCAAACCATCAACCTCTCAGAATGCTGGCCAAGAGGAGTATGCTCTGCCCTGCTCTGTCTTGCCTTGCCCTGTACAGCCTACAGGCCAGCAGACGGAGGCTTGGGGTCAAATTCAAGTTTTTCACGAGTTTTATGTCATCATCCCACACAGCAGCCTTTGAAGTAGACATCACTATTCCACTGTATAGAGATGGGAAGACATGCCCAGAGAGGTTAAGAAATGAACTCAGCATCACACAGCCTGGTGTGGCAGAATCAGGATTCCAGGCCAGGTTTTGGATACCCTTTTGTGGGCCTGTCTTCCCTCACACCATTCCATTTGTGACCACATCGGCTTGTTTAGAGGATTGGGGGAAGATAGGTATGAGGCAGGTTAGGTCCCTTTCTCAATGCATGCTCACTTTCATTTCTTCTGACCTCCCAGAGACAAAGAGGAAATATTGTAGGGATGGAGGAGAGAGATTAACTCATTCTATTGGTGTGGCTAAGTGCTGGATTTCAGGAACAGCTAGGTCCAGGAGCGGACCTGGCAGTAAGATTCTGTTTCCTTTACGATCTTACTTCAGCTTCATTTTTTCCTTTAACCATCTCTTCATCTACTGCCCTGTGTTTCATCCTCCATACAGCACAGCCATGGCCATGGGGACAGGGATAAGCCATGTGTGTGTGTGTCTCAGCCTGGAGCTCCAGACTGAAAAGGTACCTTCACTTTTGGCTTTTAAGAGTGAGAAGTACCCGCCCCCCAGAGAGCTGCTGGCATTGTCCCGGTGGACAGTGGTAAGCAGCCTGCTTGGCACTGGGGCAGGGTGGTGGGGTGCTACTGGAGTAAGAGGATGGGTTTCCAAGTTGTCCTGGCTAGAAGAAAATGAGAGGGCTGGGCAGGGGTAATATGGGGCCATCTGCCCCCCGGGGCTGGAGGACAGCGCTGAGTGGGTGAAGTGTGATGTAAGGATGTAGAACACCCTATCTATATTGACTCATCCCTTCCATCTGACAGATAAGGAAACTAAGGCCAGCTCAGAGCATGATGAGATGTTGACCTGCTGACATGCTTTCTGCACTGGCTAGTTTTAACTGTCAACTTGATGCAACCTAAAACACTGGTTCTCAACCTTCCTAATGCTGTGACCCTTCAATACAGTTCCTCATGCTGTGGTGACTCCAGACCATGAAATTATTTCATTGCTACTTCATAACTGTAATTTTGCTACTGTTATGAATCATAATGTAAATACCTGATATGCAGTCTATCTAATACGTGACCCCTGTGAAAGGGTCATTCCACCCCCAAAGGGGTCATGACCCCCAGGTTGAGAACTGCTGACCTAGAATGACCTGGGAAGACAATCTTAACGAGGAACTATTAGATCAGATTGGTATATTTGTGGGTGATTGCCTTAATTGTGAATTGGTAGGAAGACCCAGCCTGTTGTGGGTAGTACCATTCCCTAGGCAGGGAGTTCTGGGCAATGTAAGAAAGAATAAAGCTAGCTGAGAGCAAGCAGGTCAGGATCCGTGCGTTTACTCCCTCTGCTCTTGACTATGGGTGTGATTCTTTGAATTCCTGTCTTTACTTCCTCACACGGTAGACTATAACCTAGGATTGTAAGCCAAATAAACTCTTTCTTTCACAAGTTGCTTTTTGTTGGGGTATTTGTCACAGTAAAACAGAAGCGAAACTAGAATAGATTCCTGATTAATTCCTGCGAAGCCCAAGGCCAGTGTGGAGGCTCCCGCTCTCCTTCCTCTCCTAGCTATATCCCGTCTCACCCACGCCCTTCGTGGGTCTATAAGCAAAACCTGTGCACAGAGCTGTCAGGGTGGGAGGGAGGGGTATGTCACCTCTGCACTGGCAGCTCCCTGGTTGTTCCTGGGCTCTAAGGCCTGACGGTTCTCCAGCTCTGTGATAGTAGCTGTGCCTGAACCAGGCTGCATGGACAGAGCGGGAGACTACCGTCACCTGCAGAACTCCAAGTCTTTCTCTGCACCCCACTTTCATGCCTGCCACCCTATCATGGTGGCCTCCTCTGAGCTGCTGCTGGAGGCTGCGTTTTAAGCCATCCTGTGCCAGGATATAAGTGACACACTCTCCTTGCCTTCCAAAGGTCAGCAGACTCTAAGGGACCATCATGCCACTTTAATCTGATTGGGTCTCTGACCCCTGAGCTTGACATTAAAGGGGGGGAGAAACCCCATGTGGTGTAGCAGCCACAGCAGCAGCTCCCAGGGCTTCTGTGGTGAGCAGAGTGTATGTGTCACCTTCATAATGGAGCTCCCACTTCAGTGAGGGTACTTAGACCCCAGACAGGAAAGTCACAAACAAAAATGAATTCCAAAGGTAAGAAAAAAAAGACACAGTCTTACAGAGTGGGTAGCAAGGACCTGGTGTAGTCTGGGATCTAAGAGGGCTTTCCTGAGGATGTGACATGCAAGGGGACATGGAGTGGCTGGGAAGAGTCAGTCTCATAAGGGAAGGATGTCTAGGCAGAGCATGTTGGAAAGACCCTCAAGCAAAGTAACCTTCTGCTTCAGCTGGAGTGGTGGGCAAGGAGGGGAGAGAGAGAGTCAGGGTAGTCACTGAAGCAAGTCTTGGGGAATATGTGCCAGAACTTGGCCTTTGTCTCAACAGACGAGGAAAGGAAGCCACTGAGGGGATTTACACTTGGGGTAGGCGTGGGGTAAATCTTGGAGGGAAGAACATTTGGGAGACAGAGGGGCTTCTGGCTTCTCGTGCCAATGTTGTGGGAATTCTATGTGAAAATGGGGTGCAGAGCACAGGGGGGTTAGGGTGAGCATCCTCACGTTGTTCTAGTGGCAGCTGTTGCCCTTCCCTGCCCCTCCCAGCTGTCTTCCTGCTTTGTGGTATTTTGGGGACCCCTGAGAACACTGTGACCCACAGTGTTTTCCCAGCATGTTTGATCAGGGCAAGGGCTGTGGGCAGAAAAAGACAACTGCCCTGATGCCCTGCACCAGGTGGGCCTGGGGGAGACTGGGTAAAGCTGCCTACTGAGAGGCCCCGAGGCACAAGCAGGTGGGCAGGTGTGTCTGTTTTCTTCTGTCCCCATTCCTGCACCCTGTTGCCTACCCTGAAAATTCTGTGTCCTTGAAATATTCCAGGCTAAGCCTGGCACACTAAGGACTCTACACGGGCCATACATGTTGAGTCTCCATGAACAGAGTGTAGGCTCCCAGAATAAACCCACTGGACATAGGCCTTCCCAGGTATCCATTCACAATGGCGTGAGCAAGGAGTGGAAAAAAAAAAAACACGTCCTCTGTCCCCCTTGCTGTTCATCCATCAGTTAGTTTATGAGCATCAAGGAAGCATCAGACTCAGACCTAGCCATGGGGCCTGGCCCTGGAGGACATAGGTACCATGCCAGTCTTCCTGGTATCAGGCCAGACTTGTCTTTGTGGCACTTAACAGTCCTGACAAAGCCGCCCAGCTTGGTCACTCTACGGAGGGCTGGCCACAGGTAGCTGACCCTGTGTCTGAGGGACTGCGTGGGGAATTCAGTCTCACAGGATCATGCTTCCTGCCCTGTAGAAGGACAAGCCCACAGCTGGCACAGGGATGGGTGGGGCTGTAGGAGGTCCCACTCCCAACACCTCACACAGAGACCTTCACACCATGGCTTTGGGCTCTCAGCCTCTCTTGTCCCCACCACAATCAGGACATTTCTGCTGGTCTGATTTGACTCAGCATGTGCCTCCCACTCCACTCAGTGCCCTGTGCCATTTAGACTCACACTAGATTTTTTGTGTTCATGCACAGGGAGTCTTCAGTATCCAGTCAGATAAACCTTAACAGTGAGGAGCCAGCACTATTTTTTTTTGGGGGGGGGGAGGGCTTGGCTAGGGAGTTTGGTCAGTGACGTGCTGCCACACTAGCATGAGGACCCGAGTTCAGATCCCCCATATCCATGGAAAAACTGGAGGCATCTGAGCATAGACGTGCCCCCCAGGACTGGAGTGGTGGGAAGTGGAGACGGGCAGATCCTGAGGACTCACTGGCCAGCCGATCACGCGTGCACATGTGTGTATGCAATTACCTAGAATAAAAGGGGTTAGACTTGGTCTCAGGTCTCAGTTGCTTCTAGTGAGGGATGGTATGAAGAAGTACACAGATGATCAGGAGCTCCAGGCTGTAGTGGGGCTCGTTGCCTGTGGGATAAGCAGAGTCCGGCCTTCACCCCCCTCCCCCTCTTGTACAGTGTGGATGACCACGCCTCCTCCCAGGGTCACTGGCAGAAGTGAATGAAGTCGGAAGCACTGGTGAATGGGAAATGCTGGCCTTGGAAAGCGCCTGCTCCTGGCAGACAGCTGCTATCCTCTCTTGGAAGGACCCAAAGGCCTCCTGGGAAACATTTTCTCTCACTGTCCCATTACACCTGAGACCACCCATCTGGTCTCTGGGATCTCCCAGCTGCTCCTCAGCCAGCTGTTTATCTCCAACTGTCCTGTGGTTACAGCATCTTTCTACCGTTCTCAGAAGTCTCTTTCCCAGGTCGGTCCCAGGAAGGGGACTGAGCCCCACTGAGTGAGGAGGGGGAGGTCCCTGGAGGGCTAGCCTGGGAGAAGCCAGATGAGGGCTGGCTTGTATTTTTCAAATAACTCCATGTCCACAAAGCTAAAAATGTGGTCCGTCCTTACATATTTTATATGTATGTGTGTTCCCAGTACATTTCCTTCTAATTTTTAAAACCATACATAACATTTAATCCATATGGTTCTGATTCCTTAACACTTAAATCATCCAAATGTTGTTTTGTAAGATCTATTTGCAAATCTTTTTACATAAGCTTTTAACTCATTCCATCTCAAGGAGAGAGAAGCAGGATCCCCTGGGTGGGTCTCCTCTTCCTGGTGCCTCTGCTGCCCCACCCAACAGGCCAGATGACGCCTTGGCCAGTCCACTCTGGGCCCTAGATGCTCAGGCTTTGTCCTCAAGGCACAGAGTTAGGGAGCCAGGTAGGAGAAGGGTATATAGACAGATAGGATCCTACAGCATCCTGGCTAATTCCCAGCTCTGTGGACAGCCCTAAGCTAAGCTCTCAGGTCTTCTGCCCATAGAGGGTTATGGGACTTAAGGTGAGTTAGAGTGGTCAGTGGGGCTTTCCCCACACGTGGAGCCATGTGTGCCTCTGGGGCAGTGCTAGGGCAGGTGGAAGCCTGTTGGGCTATGGGTCATTCTTCAAGAATCCTAAGACAGCAAGCATCACAGTGTAGTCAAGCTGGGCCTAGAGCAACAGATGGCATTGCTACTGCAGGAACTGGGGTTCAAGAGGTGCCTGACAAGGACCCCAGCACAAGGGACACAAGGCAATGGTAAGATGGGAAACATTAGCACTCTGGAGGGGGTTGGGGCATAGAATGAGCTTCCCAGCACCCACTTGCACTTGGAAGCCCCCCATGATATGTACCAAGGAGATGGGGAAGGACCTGACAGATCACAGAGGAAGGTGGCTGTCCAGATGGGAAAACAGTCTGTCAGAACATATACTCTGAGTTTCCCTCAGAGTCCCCTCCTTTAGGCAAAGCTCACTCTTTAGCCTAGAGTTGTGGCCCAACCTAAAAGCACTTTGCCTGCTACTCCCCAGTCTCCCTCTCTCTTCTCCTGCTCTCTTGGTGACAGTCTCCAACATTCAGTACCTTCAAGCCTTATCTGTTTTCCTGGCATCTCTCAGCTTCTCCTCTGATAGACACCCACCTACCTGATAGACACCTACCTACCTGATAGACACCCACCTGCCTGATAGACACTAACCTACATGATAGACACTAACCTACATGATAGACACCCACCTACCTGGTAGACACCTACCTACCTGATAGACACCCACCTACATGATAGACACCCACCTGCCTGATAGACACTAACCTACATGATAGACACCCACCTGCCTGATAGACACCCACCTACCTGATAGACACCCACCTGCCTGATAGACACTAACCTACATGATAGACAACCACCTGCCTGATAGACACCTACCTACCTGATAGACACCCACCTACATGATAGACACCCACCTGCCTGATAGACACTAACCTACATGATAGACACCCACCTGCCTGATAGACACTAACCTACATGATAGACACCCACCTACCTGATAGACACCCACCTACCTGATAGACACCCACCTACCTGATAGACACCCAGCTACCTGATAGACACCAACCCATCTTCAAAACCCAGCCTCATGTTCCTTCCTCTGAGAAAATCAGTAGACATTGGCCTTTCCTTCCACTTCCCTAGTCTGTGTCTTACTGAACTGTGCATGTCAGGGAAGCATGTTTCAGGTCCTGTTCTGGGAGCTGGCAGTGTGGATTCAGATAGACATCACTGCTGTCCAGGGAGCCTTGCTCTGTTTGAGGCAGGTCCCCATGTGACCTGCCAGCTTTCTGAGAAGTCAGGGTGGAATTTGAAGATAGTGGCCACAAGACTCTGGCCATTGGTGTAAGATGAGAGAGAGGTGGAATGTCCGGAGACGGCGTGGCTTCTGGGATTCCCCGCTGCAGGGGCCTACAGGCCAGCTCTGATCTGGACACCACCAGTGTCTGTATCCACAGAACGGGATTTGTGTCTCTGCCAGTTCCAGAAGGAGCAAATCCCAGACAGAGCGGCCTCTGGGACGGAAGAGCAGATGCTCAATCTAAAATTAGGCTGCTGACTGCGGCTTCGTGGAGGCTTCGGAGCGGATCTGCTCCTCGCAGCTGTCAGTATATAGCAGAGAAGACGTGGAGCCCCTGCATCCTGTTGAGGCTGAGCAGCAACAGTGACAGGCAGTAGAGCCAGCAGTCTGCAGACTCCTTGGGGTGCTCTTCTGGCCTTGACCTGTGGACTCAGATTCCCTTCCCAGGGGGAACTGCCTCAGGCCTCAAGGGGGCTCCTCTCTGACTTTTAGCTTTGAAAGAAAGCTTCCTTAGGAGTTTAAACAAATAGTCCCATAATATCTTGCCGTGGAGTCTCTCTCTCTCTCTCTCTCTCTCTCTCTCTCTCTCTCTCTCTCTCTCTCTCTCTCTCTCTCGTGTGTATGTGTGTGTGTGTGTGTGTGTGTGTGTGTGTGTGTGTGTGTTTATGACACATGTGGAAGCCAGAGGACAACCTGGGGTCTCAGTTCTTGCCCTCTGTCTTGCTTGACAAAGGCTCTCTTTGTTGCAGCCTGTGAGTCCCTGGGACTCTCCCATTTCTCCCTCCCATCTCACTATCAGAGCACTGAAGCCACAAACTCAAACTACTGCACCTGACTTCCTGGGTGTTCACGGATCTGAACTCAGGTCCTCAGACCTGTGCTCCAAGACCTTTATTCAGTAGTCAGCTCTCTGGCTCCTCAGGTGCCCTTTGACTCTCACAGCTTGCCCTAGCTAGGCTGTGTTCTTGGACATCAGTGGATTTCTTTGAAACCTACTTTGGGAAACTGGGCATGGTGCTGCATGCCTGCAGTCTCTTGCTGGGAAGGTGGAGACGGAAGGATCAGGAGTTCAAGAACACCCTTAGTTAGCCTGGGACACATGACACCCTTAAAACTGGGGTGAGGGGAACCTGGTTTAGGAACCTCATTTATTTCTTCCAAACCTGCAGTTCTCACAGTGGCCCACAAGACCCTGTCTAAAATATCTGACACATTGAGCCTCAGGGCTCTTGCACCTACAGTTCCTTCTGTCAATGAAGGCCTTCCCTATACCACATGATTCCAGGTCAGGCCTCCAACATCATCTGCTCTGGAGGGCCTATGCTAATGGTTCTTAAGTGTGTGCCCCATGCCCCACATGCTCTTCCTGGTCACTGTTCTCTTTTTCCTCTGCCACAGCACACAGCTCTGCTACCGTGTTTTCTGGACTCTGTTTGTTCTGTCTCTTGATTTCTATCTGCATTTCCTGTGAAGTAGAAGCTCTGTGGAGGCAGGCTTTTGTCCATGCTCCCTCTGATGTTCACTGAATGTCTAGAACAGGGCTTGGCCTGTATCGGCTAAGCATTGCTACAGAATACATGTATTCAGGGGAGGCAGCAGCATCCAAGCACAGGGCATATGCTTGTCTTTGTTAAATCCTACTCATGGCCCCTGAAGAGGGCATGCCTTTGAGACAGGTCCATCTGCTGGGGCTATCCCCAAGTCACCTGTGGGCCTCTGTGGATCATCTGGAAACCAGGGCCTTGAGGAATGCATGAGGGTATGGGTGTGATTGTGCCCAAATCTATGAAGGGTTGTCCCAATAAGTTTGAGGTGTGTGCTTGTTCCCTTAGCACCATATTGAAGGCTTGCTGCATATGTTTCTTTGCCAGACACACACTGCCAGGTGAATGGGGCCATTTCTGAACATACGGAGGTTGGGAATGCTCACTCACTGCAGGGAATGGTAGGAGAATTGAGTCCTTAGCATCTGCCTGAGCAGTGATCTCTAGAGAAATGGGTGTGTGTGTGTGTGTGTGTGTGTGTGTGTGTGTGTGTGTGTGTGTGTGTGTGTGTGTGTTGTAAGGAACTGGTTCTCATGGTTATGGAGGCCAATGAGTCCCAAGATTTGCTGGGGTCAGCTTCTATCTGAAAGTCAAGAGAAGAACCAGTATTTCTTTCTGAGCCCAAAGCCTGGGAAGACCAGCTCCCAGCTCCACAGGCCAGCCAGAGGGTCACATCTTCCTCAGCTTCTGTGTCCTACGTGTGTCCTAGTTGGCTGGATGCTACTTACTCACTTCGGGGACATATGCTTGACTCAGTCTACTGAGTCACAGGTTAATTTCACCCAGGGTGTGTCCCGTACAGGGACACCCAGAGCTTGGTCACCACAATCCAATGCCAGCAAACTAGCACAAAATTAACCCTCCCTCCCTCTTCTCTGCCCTCACTGCACTTTTAAGTATAAAACCTTTAGTGTATAACTATAGCATTTCATACATAAACCCCATCATACTTAAAGTGCATTTGCCCATTACCTCCTTTGGTCCTCCTGCCCCCTCCAATAGTCTCTTTCCTCCTCACAAAAAGCCCCCTTCTGTTTTCATGTTTACACACACACACACACACACACACACACACACACACATATATGTAACATAAATAGACACATTTCCTTCACAAGAGAGAAGACATGGTATATTTGTGCACTCCCATCCCAAGCCCTGTTAACTTCCATCTTATCTTCACACCTTTGCCGTAGAGGCCCAGTACCCTGAATCCCTCATCTCAGACCCAGACCTAGCCACCAAACACACACTACCTTCCCTCCTAAGATCTCAACCCTTTTTGATGGACATGCAGTCAGGTGCACCAGGTGCCTGTGGGACCCTCATCCTTCTGATCAGACTTCAAGGGGGTCAATACCTGAAAAGCTAGTTGCAGGAAATTACCAGCTAGGTCGGGGAAGCTTGCTCTGGGAGTTTGTTTTCATGAGGAGTAGCTGATTATGAGAGGAGTCAGAAGTCCCTGGGGATTGATGGAGGCAGAGTGGCAGCATCTGCCACTATTTCCCCTTCTGCCATGGGAAGTACCAGAAGAGAACCTTCCAGGCTCCTTATGTATTGAGCATCCACTAGGCACCAAGCATCACCCCTTGGAACTCACACAATCCAGTGAGGGCCTTAGGCAGAAATACTTTAGTAGAAGCAGTATTTTGAAGGAGGAAGCTTTAAATCCAGTCTTCAAAAACAGAAGAAAACAGAGCACACAAAGGAGAGTGGTTTGTGTTCCCTAAATGTCAAGTCGGGTTGATGGAGCGGCGGCAGGGGAGGGTGCAGGGGGACAGAAACACAAGGAAGAGCGTTCCAAGGGGAAGAAGGAGCACACGCAAAGCCATGGCAGAAAATGTCCCGTGGTATTTAGAGTCCTGTGAGCTGTCTTGCCTGTTCCAGGCCTTTCTCAGAGGAGGACGGCTCTCCTCTGGGAAGACCCTGAGGCTGAAGGATGGAAGACTGGAGATATCCCTCCTGCCTCAAGAGCACAGAGGTTTCAGCAGGGTGGAACCAGACACTACAGCCCTTTGTTGTTGTTATTGGACGAGACTCCTGAAAGTAGCCTGGGAACCAACCCCACCCCCTTCCATTCTCCTCTCTCCTTCTCTTCCTTCTGTCGTCATAGTTATTTTCCGTAGTACAAGGCCTTTTTATAACTGGTTGGCACCCGCCAGGGGAGCAGGATTTGTCTCCCCTTGGGCTTGGCTCCTGTGTACCCCTGACCCTTAGCCCCCTACCTTAAGCCCGTCATAGAAGCCATATCTATCACAGTTGGATGAAGGTCACCCAAGCCCCATCCCAGAACTCCCTTCTTTTCCTCGCAGACTCCCCACACCTGTTACTGTGTACCTTGTGTGAGTATTTATTTGTGTGCTGTAATCCTCATACTCTCCTTTCCCTAACTATGAGCCTTAAAGACAGAGCCTTGGTCATCAGTGTCTCCAGAGCTGGAGGGGAGGGGGGACCTCCTTTAATGAGCATGTTTTACATGCAGTCTTCAATTCTTGGTACTTAAGATACATTTTGACCTTAGATTCCATTAGTTCTCACCTAGTCCTAGCAACCATGTCCCGAGATGTCATTTTATATCTGAAGAAACTAAGCTCAGTCTTGGGAACCAAGTAGCGGTAAGTGTCAGAGTGGGACCTGTGCCTGAGTCTAAGTGAATACAGGTCCCAGATCTGCTGGTGAGCAGGAGGCCACGGGTAAAGGAACATTTGTCATTGACAATCCAGCCAGTCCCTTGGCTGGGGAAAGCCTGTTCTCAGAGCTGCCAGGGGAGTGTGGCTTGACTAATCTGATTTCCTGGAAGCAAAGGCCCTGCCTTCCCCACCTGGGGCCCCATGGTAGGGAGGGCGAGCCCTGTGGGAGTCCCCTTCAGAAATATGTGTGAGAAGCCAGAGCTAAGGCTGGGCCCAAGTGTCAGCCAAAAATGGAAATGATCCTTCTGTCGTTTGGGAAAATCACGGGGTGGAGGCTAAATGGCCTCTTGTGGTGGTTGGTGGTTGTTTGCTGGACAGGACGGCTGCAGGGGCACAGTGTGCCAGCCAGCATTCTCTGTGTGGAGCTGAGATGCACGTGTGTAGAGATGTACAGTATCTAATGTGGCATCTAGTCCATGAAGAAAAGACCACAGAGGAGGAACAGGCCAGCACTGTGCTGGATACAGCCAGGCCACCTGGGGGACTGGGGATCCCTTGATGCTAAGTAGCCACCTCTGCAGACATAGGTGAGGAGCCAATACAAGGGCTGCGGATGCGAAGTGCACATTCAGCAGACTCAGAAATATAAAGGGTTCTATGAGGTAAGAGGGTAGCATGAATGAGGACGGTACCAAGGTTGGATGGTTTAGACAGGCAAACCGAGGGTTCAGTTATTGAAGGCACTAGGAGATAGGGTGTTTTAGCTAGACCAAGTCTCACTTGATTTTGTCTGAGAGTGCCCCCCCCCCCCCCCCCCGTGTTCAGAGGGATTTGGAAGAGCTAGCTAGACTTGCTATGGTGGACTTATTCCCCTTTACTCACACTTGGGAGGCAGAGGCAGAAGCAGGGGGATCTCCATCAGTTTGAAGCCAACTTGGTCTACATAGGCAAGTTCCAGGCCAGCCAGGGCTACCTAGAGACTGAGCCTCAGAAAAGAGAAGAAGAAAGAACAGACTGGGTGGAGTGCTGAGGAGGGGCCCACTGTGCTTGGTGGCCTGAAGTAGGGCAGCCAAGATGGACAAGAGATTCTGGTTTCCAATTTGCCATGATAGATCCCTATTCATAAATAGAAACAAGATGGGGGTGTGTGGATACTAGATCCCAGTGTGGGAACCAGCAGTGATTAACACTGTTTACTTAGCCCCTCCTAGACACTACTGGGTACTCTCTTTCAAAGACCCAACACACTATCTTGTTAACATGTCACAAAAGCCTTTCGGGATGAGGTAGTCCAGATCAGTGACATCCCCAGGAACCCAGGTCCACAAGGCCTTGAGGCCTGTGCTGTCATCCACAGCTACAGATTAAGGACTGATCCAGGGAGCTGATATACAGTGCTCTGTCAGGGGAAAGGCTGGAAGTAAATCTAAAGGGACCTCAGGAGGTGTTGAGACCTCTAGCTCTTTCCCCAGGAGAGAGGAGAGAAACACACACACACACACACACACACACACACACACACACACACACACACATGCACCATGAGTAGAAAAATAACACAGAGCATCCGAGTCTTGAAAATGATAGCCATAGGGGAAGGGAGGTGGGGTAGGCATAAGACCTAAATAAAAATAAGTCAGGGGCCCTCAGAGCAGCTGCTTACCCCTACCTTGAAAGAGTTCCCTAGAATTCTGTGGCAGACCCCACTCCTTAGGAACCACAAAGTATTCCAAAAGCCTGCCTATTTGGTTGTTAGGAGCTACAAAGGACACTACACATGGAGATGGCATTCTAGATGACGGTTCAGATGCCAGCGCTGGCCTGGGCCCTGGACCTCTGAAGTCTCCATGTTGTGATGCTGACTTTGGAGCAGGTGTGTGTGTGTGTGTGTGTGTGTGTGTGTGTGTGTGTGTGTGATTTCCATAGAAACGAGCATTTGACATTCTAGCCGGGAACACCTGGACTGTCATCTTCTTGAATTATAGCCCTAGAAGGAATGTGGCCCCCTTCCCGATGTGCTTATCTTCCTTTTCCTCACTTTCTGCTTGGCAAGCAGGAGCATCTCGAAAGGGAATCTGGGGTATCTGTTTGCCTATCAGTCTCCATCCTGGGATGGAGCTGCCTGGACACCAGCATTATGTCACATGTTCCCAGCAAAGCACCTGATTCACATCTCAGGAATGAAAGGATGTGGGAAGGCCCCTGGGGGCAAGCACTGGGACTTTCTCAAGACCTGGTGCTGCTGTAGGCAGGGGCTGGACCCAGAGTAAGGAAACAGCACCTGGCACCACCTGCTTACTGGGTCGTGTTCCATACAGCCCCTAGGTTTGGGGGCGGGCGAATCACAGAGAAGAGGCAGACCTGGCCTTGACACAAGGCCACCTGTCATCAGACTGTGACCCTGAGCATGGAGGCCAGAGTCCTAAAGACCTTCTGGTCTCCAGTGAGAAACGATGCCATCCCTGGGATAGGATTGAGTGTCAAGTAGCATTGGTTGTGGGAGGAGCAGGAGAGGGCTCCCTGGATGACCATCCTGTCTACTGCTGCAAGGACCTGTGTAGCTCAGAGGGTCAAGGGATCAAGTATAGCCATAGTTGTCTGTTGAAGGCAAGCTCCTTCATCTCTCCCTTCCTGCTCAGCATGTGCAGTTCAGGACTCTTCATTTTGGAGCTGTTATGAAGAAGTCTTTGCCTGTCAGAAGCTGCAGAGAAGTTGGTCAAGGAAGAGAAGCAGGGAGACAAATCCTAGGGTACTGGACAGTCAGCAGCACCAAGGAGCATCTGGCAAGAACCTCAGGGCAGCGGCTCCACAGCAGTGTGGCTTTGTCTCCCAAGCATCCAGTGTGGCCCTGTTGGCACCCCCACCCCTCCCTGCCTTCCAGTCCAGATGCAGAGCCAGAACTAGAACATCTGTGATGATTCTGTGTGCAACTGTTCCATTCTTTCTGTGATCAGTACACACACACACACACACACACACACACACACACACACGGATCCTTCATTTACTTGACAATATTAGTAAACTCAGACTTAGGAGGACAGACTAATCAAGATGGAGAGCTTGGGGGGGGGGATCCATCACAGCTGACTGCAGTTGGGGTAACAAATGCAGGTGTATCTGTATAAGCAGGAGCCAATGAGTTACCTGTGGCAGCATGAGGGCCCTTAGTAGAGGTAGGTCAGAGCCACCTCTCAAAAGAGAGGGTGTCACTCAGCCTGGGCCAGGAGCAATTGTTCGCTTCTCTGCCTAAAGTTACTTCTACCAGGACTGTGAGAACAGGGCAGGGGTGGGGTGGGGTCAGGGATCTGTCCTGTAACATCTGCCCCAGGGAAGGATCTGAATAAAATAAGCTTGACAGCAGGAGGATAGAAGTTGTGCAAAGGCCCCAAGGAGTGAGATCTGGTTCACAGTGGGAACTAGCTGAGGCTGGGATGTGTGTGCTTGTGTGTATGTGTGTGTGTGTGTGTGTGTGTGTGTGTGTGTGTGTGTGTGTGTGCAGCAGTTATGGGGGGGTGTTGCATGCACATCAGAGCACGTCGCCTTTCCTAAAGAAAGGAGATGGCCCCATTAGAGCTGAGCTTGGGCTGCTGGAAGATGGGGAGAGAGTAAGTGAATGGGCGTCCACAGAACTACTAGAATGCTTGGTAACTGGTGGTAAGCAGGCAGTTGAGAGTGAGCAGGCCTATGGCAAACTACTGTCACATCTGCCTTCCCTTCATACAAGCCCTGCAGCCATGACATTATCCCTCCAGCTCCTGGGAGTATGGTGCCCATTAGATAGCTGGGGCTCCCTCTGTTAAGGCTGGTGGTCTGGGAGTGATCTGTTTGCCCTCACTTGGTTTTGGTGGGAAAGCACTGACTCTGGCAGAGCTGTTGCAGGAAGGCACACAAATGCTCAGGGTCAAATACTTGGGCCCAGATGCATTTGAGATCATGGCATTTGGAGCCAGAGAAAGGCCTGGATCCTCTAAGGATCCTTTGAGCAAGTCCTGGTCAGCATGCTGGACAGTGGTGGATCCAGACATGTGCATGATCCAGACAGTGTGGCCTCTTTATAGTCTGGCTGCTCCTAGTCCTCATAACCTCTTCCTGAGGCTGTTCCGGGCCAGACAAGCTAAGCCTGGAGTCAGCCAAGCCAGGGCAGCCCACACCCAACACCCGTGGGGTCTGAGCCGCAGCACAGACACCTGTAGACTGCAGACAGGGCTGAAGTCTCAAGGCCACAGTTTTTGCACTGGCTGGTAGGGCCAGAGGTGGGGGTGGGGGGACTGCCTCAAATACATTCCCAACAAGGACCAAAGAGAAGCAGGTCTGGTCCTGGGATACAGAAGCTTCTGGTAAGGTCTGACCATTGGGAAGCCTCCAGGGTGACTCCCACCCTCACCCGGTCAGAGCCCGGGGAGGCCCCGTTCTCCGCTCCCAGCACTCATTAAAGCTGATTCCCACGTGGGAATGCACGGGCTTCCCGGATAGGGCTAGCACCTGGGAGGAAGACTACTGGCAGAGCTCACTTCGGAGAAGGCGATGGGCACCCTCCGGGCCCTGTGAGACCAAGGCGTGGCACCCAGCGACAGGGCCCCCGGCAGCGGTCACCGGGGCTTCCCTGGTTGTCCTCTCTGGAGAGCCAGAGAGGAAATGACAGCGCGGGAGCCAGGGCGGGCGCGGAGGGAGGGGCGGCGCCCGCAGTGACACGGCCTGTCACAGTGGAGGCAACCTAGCAGACCCTCCTTGCGGCTGCTGGAGCCGGGGATTCCCCAGCCGCAGAGCCCCTGCCTCGGCCGCCACGCGCCGCGCCGGGCTACTCCATGACCCTGGCTGCCTGGGTATCCCGGAGCAGCTGGTGGCCAGGCTGTGCTCGCCTCGGGGAGACAGTGGGGTCCCCGGGCTTGGCAACAGGAAACTCTGGGTAGAGAATGGAAAGAAGTGGGTGGTCCGGCCCCTGCGACTTCCCCTGACATCACTGCCCAAATAAGGAGCTTCCCAGCGGCCGCGGGGCGGCCCGGAGCCGCGCCCGCCCCGCGCCCACCCCGCGCCGCGTGGGCCGCCAGCGAGCGCCCAGGGCACCGCCGGGCGGAGCCGAGCCGGGCGGAGCCGAGCGCGCGGGCGCTGCCGAGCCGCCGGAGGCCGGGCGCGCAGCCCGGCGCAGCCCAGCGCAGCTAGCCCGGCGCGGCGCAGCACAGCGCAGCCAGCCCGAGGCGCCGAGCCCAGCCGGCCGCAGGTAAGCACCGAGCGCCGAGCGCCCCGCAGGATCGCGGCCACGGCGGGTGGGCGCGACGTTCCCAGCTTCCCGATCCTTTGGGTGCGAGCGGCCCGGGCTCTGCGCCGGTGCACGCGCTCTGCGCTCGCTTTTCCCCAACGCTACTTCTGTCATCATCCTAGGGTGACGAGCGTTCCCGCGTCCGCACACCGCCGCGGTGCGCAGCCCCATTCGCCCTCAGGTGCGCAGCCTCTGGGGTCCTGCGCTGACCCTCTCCCCTTTGCAGGGACCCATGGCGGGTCCACACGCCTCTGGGAACTGCTCAATGTGTTTGGTCTCTCTGGCCACGTTTTCTGCTGGAGGCCTCATCAGTTTCAGACTGTCAGAGCCCACAGCCTTTGCTCATTGCGCGCTCACTGTTAGAGAGTGAAAGTAGCCTTGCTCTGGTTCTTCCTTCCTCCTGGCAGAATGGCACCTGGCTCCGAGGGGTGGTGGTGGTACATGGGGGTCCATACCTGCAGTGGTAGGAAATGTGTTGACATTGGCAAGGAGTTCTCAGGCCTCACAGACTGGTGTTTCCAGAGTCCTGCTCCATGGGCGTTTCTGAGAGCACCCAACCCTCCCCACTTTGGCATTAGCAGGGTGCTTGGGTTTGGGATAGGACGGTGGTGGCTGCAGAACAGGTGCGGTGGTATCAGCCTTGAGTTCTTACAGGGGCTTTGCATAGTGACCACAATTGCTCGCCTATAAAATGTAATGTATTCATGGACAGTTTGATGAAGACCACAGAGGAGAGTAGGTAGAGTCAGTAGTTCAAGTGACCGGTCCACCGCAGTGGCTCACCCAGATCAGAGTGGTCCGAACTTCATTCATTTGTGCTCTTATCATCTGGAAAATGGGGGTGAGTGCCCCCCAGGGAGAACTGAGGGTCTGCAAGTTACATTGTTTTGTAACTGTGAAGTTCTGTGCACGTGCTGGCTCCAGCGGTTTGAATGATTTGTGGGCAGGCGTTTGCCACGGCTCTGCTCTGTGACCTAGAACACCACTTCTGCCCTATCATTTGTACAGAAGCAGGCATTAACAAGTGTTCTTTGTGTTGGCTAGCAGATTTCCCAGTGTGTTCCATGGAACGTTAGCTCTGAAGTCTGTTCTACAAGTAAAGGTTTCCCTGTTTAAGTAAGTCTGGCAGTTTCTACAAGCTCTTTATTACCCATCTGGCCAATTACAATCCATATTGTCAAATTAAAGGCTCTGAAAAGTCCTGCAATACAAGAATCTGTTTAACATTGTCAAATCCAGCCTTTCTCTTGTTGGCTGTGGGCTCTTTTCAAGTTACACAGGCTTGCTCTGGGGAGAAACAGCTTCACAGGCTTCTCGTAGAGCTGATGTGGTGCCCATACAGTTGCAAACCGTCAGCTGAGTTCAAATGCCCTTTTTGGTGGAGGACAGGCAGAAGCTCAGCCACAAGTGGCTAGCCAAACCGTGGCCTGAGATCACCCAGCAGTGACCAAATCCATTGAGCCGTTCCCAGAGACCATTAACCAACTGTCAGAAAACTGAGGATGGAGACCAGGACCCAGAGTCCCACTCAGTGCTCTCATATAACTGAATTATGTGCCGAAGTGAGGAAATTCTCTTCTGGAACCATCCTTGCTGCTTTATGTGGGCTCCTATAGAGCACGCTGGGAAAACACATCGGTTAACATGATTGATTATTGGATGAGCTGTTGATCAAGTACCTACTGTGCAATATTTGTGAAGGGTGTAAAGTTCAAACAGTCGTACAAGCTGGGGTGACAGTGAACTCCATGATGAACATCTCTTTATCACACATGCCTGTGTACTGCTTCACACTCAAATGCCCACTTCTATACATAGACCCACTGTAGATGTGGATTCTCTCTCTCTCTCTCTCTCTCTCTCTCTCTCTCTCTCTCTCTCTCTCTCTCACACACACACACACACACACACACACACACACACACCATCCTGTCCACTCATCCTCACATCTTCACACTCACTCCTACATACTCCACACTGTATACTTGTTCACACTCACACATCCGCTTCTGCACCCACGTCCTCCCTTACACACACACACACACACACACACACACACACACACACACACACACACACATCTCCATCCTGTTGTGCTCCAGCCTGTTGGCCAAGAGTCACTCATCAGAAAACTCCCTTGTCCCTATGTCCCCAGAGCTGGCAGAATGCCTGCATCTGCTCCCCAAGATGCATCCTGATTGAGGGGGAAACCCTCTCCGGGCTAAGCCAGCGCCTGGTGTTCTCAGGATCTCCCACTTTCTTTCATTTCCTGCCCTATTTGTTCATATTGTTTCACTGCTATTTGGTCACATGGAAAGGGAGGTCACAGCTCTGGGGAGTGCTATCCTATTTGTTTTAATTGACTGTCAAAACACTGAGGTGGTAAGGACCCCACCACTTAGCAGAATGGGCACAGAAGAGAGGGAGAGCGTGAGTGTCCCTGGCGGCAAGGATGGCTGTGACCCAGACGAGCATCCCCAGGGAGGCACTGTTGGCCCAGGGCTTGGTGGGTCCTAGGCAGTCATCTAGAGATTCCAGCTGTAAAAATGGTTCACTCCCTTTGTCTCGGGAGCCTGCTTTCGGTGGGAAGAAAGATGATGAGTACCAGAGGGCAAGATCAAGCTGCACGGCTCTGATGCCTACGTGGAGACAGGCAGCCGAGGGACATCGGGAGCCGAAGGAAGAAAGTACAAAAGTGAGACTTGGGGCTTCAGGAGTTCTCAGGTGTGACACTGGCCCTGGGCCCTAAGCAAATGAAGCAGCATGTAAAGAGTTGGGGAAAACCACCAGGCAGAGAAGCAACAGGTTAAGGCCCTGCAGCCAGAGGGGGCCAGGCTAAGGGACACCAAGAGGACCCAGGCAGCTAACCACGGCTCATGGATTCCCGGCCAGCATCCTCTGGGGGAGCCTGCTGCCCTGTCTAAGGCCTAATTACCATCTTGGCTCCCTTACTGGGGCTCTGAACAGCAAGCGTCCTGTGCTTGGAGACCAGGCTGCCTCTGCTCTCTCAGAGGACTGGCCCCTCTATCTGTCCCACCCCACCCCAGTCAAGCCAACAGGGTAGCCCTCCTGGGGTGCTTCCCTGCCATCCCACTGCAGAATCCTGTGATCTGTGTGCAGGCGATTAGAGGCAGTTCAGGTGGTCCATCTGGATGGATGGTGGATTGGTTGTGCTGCTTCCATTATTAATAACCATGATGTCATGCATCTGTGCGGCTCTTGATCGGCTGCAGAGCACTCGCTCCTATTATCCCCTGCGCTCTGTGGGCTGATCTGCCAAAGAGGGAGGGCTCGGGAGGAGAGCTCGGACATTGCCACACACTGTTGCTGCTGCAGGCTCGCCCAGACCACCTCGTGGGCCTGCGCCTCTCTTTCCTCACCTGCAAAGGCAGTTCTGGAGAACCGAGCTCCCGAGGCCCTGGGTGGGGTGACGTGAGAGTGGCACCGCACGTCAAGGGCCTGGCACCGAGGAGGCACTTAGCCATTGCTTGTCTTCATCGTCCAGGCAAGGAAGTCAGTGTCAAGCAGGACTGTGACTTTCCTATCTTTCTGTGGCTGCAGCCTGCCTATCTTAGGACTTTCAGTCACATTTTAAAACACATTTACTTGTGTGTATGCATGTCTATGTGGAGGTCAGGGGACAATTTGCAGGAGTCAGTTCGCTCCTCCCACCATGTAGGTCCTGGGGATCAAACTCGGGTCCTCAGGCTTGGCCGGTTTTCCCACTTAGCCATCTCCTCAGCACGTAGTAGGCTTTTTATACACGCCCCGTCAAGTCGATTTGCCTACAGTTCCACAGCAAGTTCAGAACAGAGAGAAGGTTCAAACCTAGGACTTTGGTCCCAAAGTTCTTTTAAAATCACACTGGGTGAGAATGAAGACCGTCATTGTGATTAATCAAAATGAGACTCCCCTGTGCCTTTGTGGAGATCAACACTACTGTTGCTTTATTAAGAATCTCTAAGTTGGAAGGTCTCTGGAATTCTGAGGTGTGATAATCTCTGTGAATCTATGAGCAGATTTCATAAGAAGCATTTGGAATCTTCCAGAAGAGGGTGTAGATGTGAGAAGAAGATCTGAGTAATCATTTAACTAAAGAGACTGTGGCTGTTATCCGAGGGTCTTTAACTACAATGTCCCAAATTCCGTCCCCTGTGTCTGGTTTGGAGACCCTGGTGATGTGTCTGGTAACATGGAGCTGGCCCTGGTGCTACATGCCCCACCAAGGCGGACAAGCCCAGAGCACTGATGCCCAGGAGGCCGATGTACTTTCTGTTTCCCGTCCCCTCTCAGCCCTAGCTGGGGCTCCAACACACTTGTTCCAGGCCCACAGCAGCAGCATGATCACATACGAGCTGTGGAGTAGTACAGACCCAGGTACACACCTCCTGTATCCTCACCGGGGACCTTGACCATGTGCCTGTCCCTCTCTTGAACCTCAGCTTCTGCTTCTTTAGGAGGGAGTACTCACCATGAGCTGCAGGGCAAGGTCATCACTGCTATGCCAAATACATAGGAGAAGCAGTTTGAAGAAGGAAGGGATGGCAGGAGCTTGCTCACATCCAGGCGAATCAGGACACAGAGAGAGGTGTGACTGCTGGAGTTCAGCTCAATTTCCTTTTCTCCTTTTCATTCAGGCTGGGGCTTAGCCCGGGGTAGTCCCACCCACATTCAGGGTGGATCTCCCCTCCTCAATTAATCCTGTCTGGAAACACACACACACACACACACACACACACAGAGAGAGAGAGAGAGAGAGAGAGAGAGAGAGGGGGGGGGGTGTCTCCTAGGTGATTTCAAATCCAGTCAAGTTGCCAATGAAGTTCAACCACAACCATCATGCGGATTCCAGAGGTCACACCCCGCACCCTGCCGCCACCACACTCAGATACGTTACTGAACACCCAAACAGTAAACCAGGACATCCCCACTGTTGTGAGAACTTAATGAGTGACACTCGAGAAACTGAAGTCTCTGTGTGTTAGCTGCTGCACAAGGGCTTGCTCTAAACAGCAGCCCTGGGAGGAAGATACATATCACGACAGGACCCCAGTCTTTGGGTGAAAGACTCATCGGCTCGCTTGTCTTCCTCACCCTCGTCCTCCCTTGGCTCTGCTACATGCTGAGGACCAAAGTGGGTCAGAACCCACACCACTTCCCTTGTTTGATGGCCATCAGTGGCCCAGGGAGTGAGGGGAGTCTGGGGGGCCCATGTTGAGTTTAGGCTCTGGTCTCCTGGCCCTGAGGCAAGAAAATGGAACAAGGTAAACACCCGGTGTGTGGCGCTTCCACCTCCCTCTGCCAGTCATGAACTTATTTGCAGGGCGGGAGTGGGGGTGGGGGTTGAGTTCTTCTGTGGGCTCAGATCTGAGTTAAGTATGAGGAGAAAGCCTGTATTCTCTAGGAACTCAAGTTGAGGAAATCCATGCCTTTCATGGCCCCAGGTACTGTTCCTCTCCAGGCCTCAACTTACTCATCTCTAGAATGGGATCTCACAGGTGACCTCACTCACAGGACTCGACTTCGCCGGCACTGTGCATAGCCTCTGACAGGGAGAATGGGGGCTTACCTACCTGGAGGAGTGACACACTGAGACTGGCTCTGTCACTGGGGGATCCGCTATGTTTAAGAGCTGTTTCTTTTTGCTTACGTAAACTCTGGTTGTGACCCTTTATTGTCGGGCACTGGGAAGGCTGGGTGAAGAGGCAGTGTAATGTGCTGGTTCCCGGCCATGGCTCTTTGCATTCTGCCTGCCTCAGAGCCCTGTGCCCCTGCAGGCTGGCTGCTCTTCTAGGGGGGTGATCTTCACCCATCACCACCCAACTTCAAGTACCCCAGGCCGGTCAGGTGCAGGCAGTCAGACTGGAGCTCAAGGGCATAGATAGGCGCCTGTCCTTTGATGAAAAGTGAACTTGGGAAACTCTGTTGCTGCTCAACATTACTGCTGCTTTGTAAGGAATCTTGGAGCCAGAAGGTCTCTGGGGCTCGGAGACATGGTATTTTCTCTGTGAAGCCATGAGCAGATTTCGTGGGAAGCCTTTGGAACCTTCCAGACATGGAGGACGGGACTTACACTGTTGAAAGCCATTCCTTCCAACACTCAATTCATTTCTCACATCTGCACCCTTTTCTGGAAGAGTCCAAATGTGAAGAAGTCGGGGCCAGGCTGCATCCTGGGCTGTTAGTGGACTTGCTGTGAAGCTGCTGCTACGTGCCCTTTGCATCCCCCTTTCCTCTCCAAAGCTCAGTGCCCTCATCTGCAGCCCCCCCCCCAATCCCTATGCAACCCCTCAGGGTTCCTTCTGCCTGAGCAGTCCATGGTTTTTGATGCTGATGTGCTCTAGGGAGGGGCTCCAGTGAAGGAGAGGATGGGCTGTGGGGAGTTCTCCCAACTCCTGCCTGGACTGAGGAGACAGGCCAGCAGACAGGCCCTAGATGAGGAAGACACTGTGGTCTCTGATTGGCAGAGCTGCTTGGGATAGCAGAGGCTGAGGAAGGACAGTAATGTCATGGAATTACAGCGCCCTTTCGTTTTTCTTAAAGAAACTGCAAAAAGTCCCAGGTTCCAAAACAGTGTGTCTCTTATGTGAACTCAAACAGGATAGTTAGAGGAGGGGAAGCCTGTGGAGGCTGGGGGCTGTCAACTCAAACTGAGACACCCATCATCTGAGGTCCTGTGTCTGCTCAGCACTTCTAGGTAGGGGCAGGTGCTGTCCTAGGCACAGGTGACACTCTGTGTTCTCCTAGAACTTATCAACCAGGAACAAGTGAACATGGGATGGTGTAACTTAACAGGTCAAGCAGGGTAAGAGGCCCACATCAAATCACAGCAAGCATGAAGGAGGATCTCAGGGCAGGGTGTTCCCAGGCCTTTTCATGAGGGAGGCCAGGGAACTGGAGGCCAAGACTGTGCAGATAGGATGGCATGTGAGCATAGACCTGCAGGAGCATAAATCTGACAGGCTAATTCCAGGGGCGTTTCTCTTTTCTGTGGAGTACACAGAGACATATGGAATATTTTGGACAAAACTGACCTGGGGCAGCTCCAGAAAATAGCTCAGACTGTGACCTGTCTTCTTTGGAAACAGGACATGAAGTCTCCTTACTGACAACCATTACAGTAGCATTGGTAATTCCAATCCAGCAGCCACTGGATTGAACTGGGAGACTGTAAGTGCTTGTCCACATTGACTGTTTCCCTCAGGCCTCCAGCGAGGCAGATAGATCATTGCTACTCGGTGAACATAGAGGTTCAGCTGTGGATGAGAAGTGATGAGCTCAGGGCCAGGTCATGTTGAGAAGCAGAGCAGACCCCAAGACAGAATGTACTGCCCATGGGATGCTGCTCCCTGCAGGGTGACTGGAACCCCACCTTCACATCTGTCTCATGCCACTCTGTATGGAACAGTAGCACTAAGCCCAGAGACTAAGGACACATGGTGACTAAATACTTAGGGCTGCCCCGGATTGGGTCTTGGGACAGAAAAGGGGCCTTGGTGGGAAGCTGAAATAAAAGAAAATCTGCAGCTCAGCCACTACTCACACTGATACCAGTGTCTTCATTTTGACAAGCACATCGTGTTATGTAAGATGTGAACTCTAAAGGAAACTGGGTAGAAAATATTGAGGTTGTGTTCAAACAGTCACAGATTTCTCCAGTGAAAAGTTGACTTATCCGTGTCTAAATGGAGAGATAGCTCAATGCACGGAGCCCTTGTTGCACAAGGGTGAGGCCCAGAACCCATGTAAAAGCCAGGCAGGTGTGGGGGGCCTGTTTGTAATCCCAGAACCTGGGAGCTGGAGACAGGTGATCCCCAAGAGCAAGCTGACTAGATAGATTATCCAAAAGGGTGAACCCTAGGTTCAGCAAGAGATCTTGACAAAATAAATAGAGAACAATTGAAGATGTCCAATGTCAGCCTGGCCTCAACACACACATGATTCCTGTGTGTGTGCACCTGTACACAGGTGGTCCCATACTCATGCAAACATAATACACATATATACACTACACAAATACACAGTGGAAGGAGGATGAATGAATGAATGAATCTGCATACACTCCAACTACCTGGCCTTCCAGAGTTACTCGGGGAAGTCATGAAAGGCCCTTAAGTACTGGACTCTCTGGCTTTGCTGGCCACCCCAGCATGCCACAGAGAAGCACAATGAGAACCCAGGGCCAGGGCCACCGAGGTAAAGGAACACTGAGATGCCTCCCTGGGAAGTGGCCCCAGGGATGTCCAATTCTCCATTTAACCCACCTTTCTAGTTGTCCTGAGTCTGACATGTGTATCTGGTGCCAGTTCACCAGCTTGTTTGCCAGCTGCTGTCTGGTGAGCAAGCTGCAGGGGCCGACCGTGAAGCAGAAGGAAGCACAGACTAGGGAGAGAAGGTGGGGGCCAGGTAATCCAATTCACTTTGGTGCTGGAAAACACTTAGGCCTGTGTAGTTTTTTGTTGTTGTTGTTTTGTTTCTTACTCTTTGGGGCCTGCCACCCAGCTCCCAAATAAATATACAGAGACTTATTCTTACTTGTGAATGCCCGGCCTTAGCTTGGCTGGTTTCTAGCCAGCTTTTCTAACTTAAAGTATCCCATTTCTCTTTAACTATGTTTTGCCTCTGGGCCTTTTACCTTTCTTTATTCTATATATCTTTCTTTCTTACTCTATGGCTGACTGGGTGGCTGGCCCCTGGTGTCCTCCTCTCTTTCTCCTTCTTTTCTCACTCCTAGCTCTTCTCTAGATTTCTCCTCCTATTTATTCTCTTTGCCTGGCAGCCCTGCCTATCCCTTTCCTGCCTAACCGTTGGCTGTTCAGCTCTTTATTAGACCAATTAGGTATTTCAAGCAGGCAAAGTAACACAGCTTTACAGAGTTAAACAAATGCAACATAAAAGAATGCAACACATCTTTGCATCATTAAACGAATATTCCACAGTATAAACAAATGTAACACATCTAAACTAACATTCCACAGCAAGGAATATTAGGGAGGGGTTTCCATGGAATAGAGGAAAGAGACTAGGGTGTAGCAGTTCCAAGGCCTGGGACCTGATTTGCCATCCGCAAAACAGGTAACTTGGCTCAGGTGAGTCTCTGGGACTCACCTGCTGAAAACCACTGAGCATGGTGCAATTTCCACCTCTCCCTAATTGTTGGTCCATACAATTTGTCTTAGGGTTTCTATTGCTGTGAAGAGACACCATGACCACAGCAACTCTTATAAAGGAAAACATTTAATTGGGGTTGGCTTACAGGTTCAGAAGTTTAGTCAATTATCATCATAGTGGGAAACATGGTAGCACACAGGCAGACGTGGTGCTGGAGAAGTAGCTGAGAGTTCTACATCTGGATCAGCAGGCAGCAGGAAGAGTGAGCCACTGGGCCTGGCTTGAGCTTCTGAAACCTCAAAGCCCACCCCCAATGATATACTTCCTCCAACAAGGCCACACCTACTCCAACAAGACCACACCTTCTAATGGTACCACTTCCTATGAGCCTATGGGGGCCATTTTCATTCAAACCACCATACTGACTAAGTCTCTCCGGGTCAAAACTAATTGTACATACCCTGGCCTTGGCATGTGGATGTCTGTGGTGTCCCTGAGATATCAGTGAGGCAGAAGATGCTCAGGTAAGCAGGCAGTCATCTCCATAGCTCTCCTAGACAGTATTTAGAGTTGAAAAGGGATGGGATCTTTGGTTTGTTGCTGATGTTGGTTTTTGGGTTGTTTTTAGTTAGCATCTCATGTAGACCAGGTTGACCTTAAACTCACTATTTGGCCAAGGACAACCTTGAACTTCTGATGCTCCTGCTTCAACCTCCTAAGTGTTGGGATTACAAGTGTGTGCCACCATGACTAGTTTATTGGGTGCTAGGGGTCAAACCCAGGACTTTGTGCATGCTACTCAAGTTTTGTTAATCTTAATCTTAGTGCTTAATCAAGTTCCAATATTGTGAAATAAAAAAGGCCAGCATTTCTCATGGTAAGTTTGTAGAACATCTGTCTCAGAGTATACAGATGTTAGTAGGAAATAAAAACCCTCTATAGTCAAGCACTTTGGAAAATGTAAAGGTCCTTAAACACAGGACTTCTAGTGTGTGTAAGCTGCAGGAAGTGTACTGGAAATCAGCCAAAGGGTGTGTGTGGGTGTGTTGTGTGTGTAAGAGTGTGTGCAAGAGTAGGTATCTTGTGTAGCTTTCCAAGATCGACTAATCAGAGGGGTACACGTGTGTACATGTGCACATATGTTTATGCAAGCATATAAGAAGGTGGACTAGAGTTTGGCAGAGATGCATTTTGGAAAATACTGAAGTCATCTAAGGTCAAAGCTAAAAGTGTACTGTGAACATACAGTAACTTTAAAACTTGTTTCTGCCTGTTCGCTTCAGCTTGTCAGTTTCTCACATTTTTCTGATTTTGTTAACTTAATTTCTTTTTTCTCAGAAGGAAAGTGGCAAACGGCATGCAAACACTCCCTCCTCCTCCGTGTATGCTGTGCCCTTGGGAATCGTGAGGACTATATGGTGCACATTTGTTGCAGGGAGCATGGCCTAGTCCACAGAACAAATTAGTGTCTGCTCTGTGATCCAGAAACCTATGTGTGATGTTGGTGGTTCGGGGGCTCAAACAAAACAAAACAAAAAACCCCACCTCATCAAGGACCAGAAGCAGCTCTGTGGAAGGTGACTCTTCACAGGGCACTGTCCTGGTACCTGGACACACACAAGCATGTGTGTCTGTGGCACTCAGGAGCCGGGTCTCCACCACCCAGTGTGCACTTTGAGGCGGGTGAGAATGATGCTTTTGATTTGATGACAATGTCTCACCAGGCACAGCTTCACCCTGATCTTACCCATGCAGTAGTCTGGCTCTTACTCCCATGCATAAACCCTGCCCACCTCCCACCTCCTCCAACATGTCCCCAGGCATGTCCATGTCCCAGGAAGAGGCAGGGTCCCTGTGTAGTTCATGACTTCATCTGGTCAGAAACTTAAGGTCAGCCTCCTTACCTGGCTCAAGAGCTACAGTCTCTTAAAGACCATGTGCAGTAGAGGAAGCGATAAGTAACAGAAAGGGGGATTTTCGGGGGGACTTTCTTTATAGGTTAGATTACAGGGGCCGTGGGAAGGCTTGAGAACCAACTAATTTGCAAATGGAAGGATGGACTCAGTTTGTTCCTCAGACTCTGCCCTGCCCTTCATCTGACCATGCATGAACTTGGACAAGTGACCTGAGTCTTTGAACCTCCATTTCCTTGGCCATAGACAAGGACTATGCTGTCACTTGACAGGGCCCCAATTCCATGCTATGACATTGGTGGGAGCCTAGAACAGTGCCTGGTGCACAGGAAGTGGCAAGCTCACAGTTATCACACATGTGACAAGAATTCCAATAACAAAGTAAAACAGCAGCCACATGGAGAGCATTTATAAGCAGACAGCTCACAAGGTGAAGATGGCCCATAAGCACATGATGCATACTTGAACTAGTAAGCCCAAGGAACTGTGAGTTAAAATGGGATTATTTTGTCTAGAAATAGCAAAAAAAAAAATGTATAATAAAACATAGAGATCAAATGCTTGCAAGGGCCAAGGGGACTTGGAAGGCTCAATTGTCATGAGTGAAAGCTTTAAGTGGGCATACTTGCTTAATCAGGCCAATCCGGCTCCAGAGAGACCCATGTGCAAGGGCCTTTCCTGTGGTGTGTTGTATGTCGGAGAACTAGGCCCTCCTGGCTGAGGCAATGCTCAAACATAGTGGTGTAGAATGTCTTGTGACCGTTTTAAGGAAAGACGTGTACCTATGGGGCCAGCACGTGAGGAGAGTCAGGACATACTCCTCACCAGAGGAAAGCTTCCAAGCAATGTGTTTGGTACAATCCCTTGCTAACCAAGAAAATGTTCAGGTTTGGGCAGGTTAAGTGTGGCCCTGCACATGTAGAATAGTTTCTGTGCTCATGGAAGCTGCTCAGAAAATACCTGGTCAACCATGAATGGAGTAGGAGCTAGGAGGGTGGAAGGGAGACTTGTCTACTTCCTACATTCTCTCTCTCTCTCTCTCTCTCTCTCTCTCTCTCTCTCTCTCTCTCTCTCTCTCTCTCTCTCTCTGTGTGTGTGTGTGTGTGTGTGTGTGTGTGTGTGTGTGCATTTATATATGAGTTTCTTTTTGGTTCTTTTGAGACAGAGTCTCACTCTGTACACTCTGTAGCCTAGGCTGGCCTCAAATCATGGTAATCCTCCTGCCTCTACCTCCCAAGTTCTGGGATTGTTTGAGCGAGCCACTATGCCTGACTTGTACATGTATTTATTTTGTCTTATCCAGCTCAGGCTGCCTTTTGTATCCCTATGTAGCCAAGGATAGCCCTGAATTTCTTTTGTCTTTACTTCCCAAGTGCTGGGATCAGAGACATGGACCACCATGCAAGAACACACGTATTTTAAATGAAGACAATTAAAAAGAAAAACTGAAAAAAAAAAAAGGAAAATCTCTGAGGTAGAGGATTAGTGTGATGAATAGATGAGCTAATATGTGGTGGATATCACACATGGTACCTGGCACCTTGTAAGTCCCCCATGAAATTCCTCCATGGAGTCTGGGTCAAGCCCCTCCCCCACCCCTGCATATCTACCTAGTGTTCTCCTGAACTCAGTAAGAACGCAATGGTGAATACAACAGTGTCAGCCCTCCTCATGCTGTGTCACCCAGAAAGTGCCTGCTCCATAGAGCCATCTGCCTCTCACCTAGACAGCCTCCGGGGTCTTTTCTTGGCCGTGAAGGGAAGGCTGCCTGCCATCCAGCCACCCCATCCCGGGCGTCGTCTAGCCATGCCTCCTTGCAGTATGGGCCCTCTGTCACCCCCACATTGCCAGGGTGAACCTCAGTCATGTGGATCATGTCTGGCTTGTTTCTTTAGTGTTTCTGCTCAAGACCAGGCTCTCCAACCCCCGGGGATGTGGGCTTTCCTGGCCCCCTTCCCCCACCAGCTTCCACCTGGCCCTGATGAATTCCATCATGCCTGCTTAAAATCATTCGACTTCCAATTTGCTAATTTAATTCTAGTCTTACAGAATTTTGGCAACCCTGCCAAGCCGGGTGCCAGATGCAGATTTAATGAGCATATTTTCAGTTCTGTCTTTCCCGTCTCCATGAAGATGCTGAGGGGAACGGGCTCTGGAGTTACTCCCAGGAGACTGCTTCTCTGGAACACCCGTTCTTGCCTTTGACCCAGCACCTCAGGGTGTGGCCCTCCCGCCAGGGCTCTCCCCAGCTGACCAGAGAAGTCCTGGAGAAGGAGCCATGGTTGCATCATCCCACCCATCCTAGAAGCCCCAGCCCAATTCCCAGCATTTGGGCTTCACAGGAAATGTATTTGGAGAAAATTGCTTATTTCCTCCGGCCCATGTCTTCCTGTAGCCATGTGTAGCTCAACAGATGTTTGCAGATGGGTGATTTTAGCAAACACACATTGAGTGCTTTCTAGCGTGGTCCACCCATAGCCTACATGGGGGACTGTGCCCCCACAGTGTCAGGCTCAGACCATCCATACTGGTCACCTCACTTGAACTCATACCCTCTCCTTATAGGAAACATTTTTATCCCCAGAGTAAGACTCAGAGAAGTCAGGTGGGCGGTGCAAGGCCACAGAGTGGTGAGCGGCAGAAGTGGTACTCTGTTTGAGACTTTTGATTCTAAGTATAGAGCTCTTTCCATTGACCAGGAGCAGCGACCTGGGGCCTGGCACTGCCCCCTGTGATCCCATGGTCACTGCTCATAGCTGGTCAGAGGAGGTCCATGTCTTGTCATACTACATACGCAGATGCTTCTGCTGCCCCACGCAGATGTCCTCAGGGTGCAGACAAGGTCATGGAGCCTGAGTGTGTGAGCTGCAGACACCAAGTATGCAGCGCTTAGAAGGGCATCTCCCAGGAGGCACAGCACCCTGGAATCTAAGCTGCAGCAAGAAGGGCTAAAGGGAGCTCCACATGTAGTTTCGCCAGAGGAGGGGCAGATCGGGGGCTCACAAGGAAAGCCTGGCCTTAGGGCAATTCTATTCTATTTCTGAGCCTTGGCCTTGCACAAGCGTGAGGCTGAAGTTGGCTTCAGTCAGCGTCTGCTGATGTTTTAGGTAGTGGAACCATCTCCCAGACCCTCAGCTACTTTTTTTTTAACCCATATAAAAGGATACACTGAATTCCCATCATATGACAAAGAGACAGAACTGAAGGTATCTCGAATAGACTATGGCTTTGCAGGGAGCAAATTGGAAATGTTTCATTGGCATCTATCGTTGATCAGTGTGTCTCCTCCCCACAGGCCTCCAGAGTGACCTGTAGCTACAGCCTTGGGGCTTTGCAGCCTGGAGAAGGCTGGCCTTAAGTGGCTGTGTGACCTGACTCTTTCTCTTCTCCATTTCTGTCTTAGTTCTCTCAGGTAAGGCCCAGGAGCCAGTGCAGAGTGCCTTAGAACAAGCTCAGCTCAGAGGATGAACGTCCCTGTCCTTGATGGAGCCAGATGTGAGGTGTCAGAAATTAAACAATGGTGGGGTGCTCCTAGGGCCTCGGAGAACAGTACTGCATGAGCGCTCCACCTCACTACAGGAGACTCTGGGTCTCAGGAGCTCTTGGGAAGAATCCGGGAGGAGGAAGAGTTTGCTGAAATTTGCAGACAAACTTCCCAGGACTGGGAGAAAGAGAGGATGGGTACAGGGCAGAGGTAGAGCTGGAGACCCACTGGGAGAACAGGCCACAGTGGAGGCTGCTCTTTGTGAGTCCCAGGTGCTAGCTCAGGCCCATCCCCAGACCTTAGAGTTGGGCCCAAGATCAGAATGCCAGATCCCAGGGGCTGGTAGCAAGAAGGTAGAGAAGAAACAGTTGGGACCTGGTAGGGAAGTGCAGCTAGGGAGGAGACTCCACCCTGCAGCCTGATCTTTGCATCAGTACCAATCACTGCCCTTGCATCTCTCCCTGGAGCCAGGCTGCAGAGGACTGTTTCCCAAGCCTGGGAGAGGGCCTCCAGTGGGACCTTCTCACATGCGGCAGAGGGAGGAGTGAGTAGGGAGGCAAGGGATGGGCAGGGGATGCTTTTTGTCTCATTGGAGTTATTTCTGGCTCTGCTCTGGCTCCTGCAGTCTCTGTGGAAACTGCCTGTGCCCAGCTCAGTGTAGAAACACGGTGAGGTTTGAAGGGATGGTGTGTGCTGAGTAGACAGCAAGGAAGCCATGGCTGCTGCTGCACACAGTGTGTGTGTGTGTGTGTGTGTGTGTGTGTGTGTGTGTGTGTGTGTGTGTGTAAATGTTTCTGTTCTGGACCTCAGAACACACACACACACACACACACACACACACACACACACACACACACCTGTTGTCTCCCGCCCACAACCTGCCCAATCTCTCGCTGGCTCATCCTGGGATGCCTTCCCCTCGAGCTCTCTCAGGTTGGCTAGGAGTCAAGACTGCCCCCCTCTGTGAAAAGATGTCTGTCTACACCATATCCCACAGACTTACAAGTTGGTTGTACCAAAGCAGAGTTGAGCTGGAAATCAGCTGTGAAATACTGATTATCGGGGATTACCTATGTGAACTGGTGTGGTCAAATAAGTCCTTTAAATATATGTATTAAATTATTATTTTAATTATATAAATATATAAGTTATCATATGATATTCAGATGTGGTAGACCAAGGCCTATAGGTAGCCTCTGGGGGATACAAAGTGTGAGAGACTCCATTGGCCATTGGTGGCTTTGAGGGTGGTGTGAACCAAGATAAGAGGGAGTTTTCTACAAGCTGTAAGATGTGAAGAAACACATTCTACACTGGAAATTCTAGAAAGGAACAAGGGCCTGATGACACCTTAATTTTAGATACAGTGAGTTGTGTTTTGTATTACAACCTCCCGAAGCCTTGGGTCGTGTTAACATGTATCAATCCATTAGGCTGTCTTACCCTAGCAACTTCTAGAACTCAAGTGACAAGGACCCGAGACTGTGATGAAGAGAGAGTCTTCTTGTGCCCAGGACAAAGTTGTGGATGTGTTTGCTTGCTTTGGGAGGGGGCAGGTCTGATCTTTTCCCAGGATCTCACTCTTGGGCACACGTCCTCTTGGTGAGCATGCAGCCCTTTAGAACCCTGGCAGGTACTGCTGCAAACACACAATACAGACATCCACTCCTTGCCCCACTTCCCAGCTCTATCCCGTCCTTTCTTGGTCACTTGTGGGTGCCATTGCCGGCTGACACCTGTTGTGACCCAGATGTGTGTTTGTGGGCAGATGTGCATATACAAGGGTTAGACCTGCACACAGGCTGCCTTGGCTACCTCCGTGAGTCCTTCCTCCTTCCTCCTTGGCAGCTCCTCATCTTCGAAGTCCAGGAGCTGTAACTCAACTTCCAACAGTGGTGTGTGGCACTTGTGCTGCCTGAGGGCCTCTGGCCATGCCTTGTTGGATACTTCTCTTACACCCAGGTTGTGGTGGAAGCTGGAAACACGAACCCCAAGGTCTGGTAACAGGCAAGGTTGGGGGGAATGGGCACAGAATCGAGCGACATATTCTATTCTCAGGCCATGCAAATCGGGCACACAAAGTCTGGTCCACATTCTGTTTTATAGATGAGGAAACTGAGGTCCAGAACAGAAAAGCTTTGCTCAATGGCCCTGGAGGAGCAGCCAGAGAGCTGGGACCAGGGCACAGGTGTGACTGCAGGGGGCAGACTCACTGTCTTTCTGATCCAGTGCCTGGGTGAGTGGCTGAGTGAGTTTATTAAGCAACTCAAATTTATTGAGCATCTATTCCTGTTAATACTGTGTTCAGAGCAGGGCTATGGCTTAGGAATGAGAAAACAGGACCTGGCCCTCCCCTGAGGTTTTTTTTATTCTGTGGAGAGAATGAGTAATTATATAGCAATTGAATTACAGTGGGGGTAAACGCTGTGCCAAGGACGGTCAGAAGCCATTGATTGTGAATGGTTGTACAGACTAGGCACCAAGCAGGTGCATGTGAGGCAGCCATGGAGGACGCTATAGTATTATTTGGAGCACAGGACAGGTATGACCATAAAGCAAGATAGTCCAAGATCATAGACAACTCTGAGAACCAGGCTAGAACCCTTTCTTCTCTTCTGGACTTTGGCCCTCATCTCCCTGTTGGTGGTCAGATCACATGTGGTCACCCATCCTTTGGGAGGAGCGTTGCCACCATCAGGGCCTGGGGACCAGGAGGAGCCACATTGCCCTCCTTGTAAGTCAGGGCTTTACCTACCCTGGCTTGGGATCAAAGGCTCGAGAGGCCTATATTGGCAGAAAGCGCTGGGGTGTTCAGCAATAAGGCTTCTCTGCTAGGCAGAGCCCAGCTTACAGTCTACTCTGGAGCACTGGGACCAAAAGAGCCTGACTTCTGGGAATACAGCAGCCCACAGCTCACTCTGTGTGTGCATATGTATGTATACATGTGTGTGTGTGTGTTTGTGTGTGCATATGTGTTTATGTGTGCATGCACACACGCATACACGTGGAAGCCAGAAGTAAGCCTCAGATATTGCTTCTCAAGAACTGTCTACCGCCGGGCGTTGGTGGCGCACGCCTTTAATCCCAGCACTCGGGAGGCAGAGCCAGGCGGATCTCTGTGAGTTCGAGGCCAGCCTGGGCTACCAAGTGAGTTCCAGGAAAAGGCGCAAAGCTACACAGAGAAACCCTGTCTCGAAAAACCAAAAAAAAAAAAAAAAAAAAAAAAAAAGAACTGTCTACCTTGTTTTTGAGAGAATCTCTCTCTGGGGGACCTGGGGCTTGCTGATTATGCTAGGCTGTCTTGCCAGTGAGCCCCTGGAATCCTCCTGTCTCCACCTCCCAGCACTGAGACTCTAAGCATGCACTGCCACACGCAGTCTTTTATTTGGGTGGTGAGATCTGAACACAGATCCTCATTCTTGTACAAGAAGCACTTGCCAAGAGCGCCATCTCCCCAACCTTGACACAGGTTTTGATTAAAGCACCCTCCTGTGAGCAGACTAACTCTCAGTGGAGAGCCCAGGTGGTTCTGTTGCAGTGGCCTGGGGCAAGTTCCACTTCTTCCAAACACTAGCTAGGTGGCTTGGAACAAGCCTCCTACCCCCACAGTCTCATATTACTAATAACAGGAGGGTGATGGAGCTTTTATCATTCCATTGTTAAACTCAAAGGACAGAGGAGATACACAAGTGGGCTTCAATACCCTGGTGGTGAGGGACAGAGACACTGCCATTGCCTGGGGACAGACAGTCCTTCACAGGTGTTGGGATATGGTTTATAATCCCAGAGCTAGAGACCTAGCCCAGCTTTGTGGATGGCCCTCTCTGCTTGGTTTTTCTGTAACTGGGAGACTTTTCTTGCCAGTAAAGAAACTCGCCATGTGGCAGGGACTTAGACCTGAAGGGGTCTTTAGAGGTAGACTGTTTAAGTCTTTGGGTTGGCATATGGGGAAACTGAAGCCTACAGGTAGACATGATTTGTTCTCAGTCACATGACAGTATTGTAGTCAGACCTAAGTCCACTCTCTTACCCAACTCTTTGTGCTATCCCATAGTTCTGCAGGTTTAGAGAATGATGGACACAGCCAGATCAGAGCCCAGCAGGGTGGACCTTGGAGAGGATAGAAAGGAAGGAAGCTAGTCAGCCCAGTCTTGGGTGGCCAGGGGGACAAGCAGGGGCGTGGGAATTCCTGTAGAGTGGCTGGTGAAGAACATCCCT
This sequence comes from Peromyscus eremicus, assembly GCF_949786415.1. NCBI lineage: Eukaryota > Metazoa > Chordata > Mammalia > Rodentia > Cricetidae > Peromyscus > Peromyscus eremicus. The sequence continues at coordinate 132,602,915 of NC_081417.1, forward strand.
CAGATTTCCTCCCTGGCTCCGGGGACCACCCATTTCCAAGGTTCCAGACCTCGAGGCCAACACACAGGTACCACCTGACCTGCAATCAGGATTCTGGGAGCCTCAGCCCAGTCCAGGGACCACAGATGCCCTGGGAAACCCCTTGATCCAGGGGACAGTGAACCTGCTGGGTTAGCATGTTTCCCTGCCTGGTAGTTGGGTCTGAAAAGTCAGGTCTAAATGGGACAGTGCTGGGCAGTACAGTGGAAGGCAAGCCAGGGAGAGTGGCGGGAACTCACTGTCAGCCACTTACCACTTGCGACATACCAATGTTACACTCACTAGCATGGGGCCTGGGTAGGGAAGACACTGCCACTTGTTCCTGCCCTGTAAGCTCCCACTGTCTGAAGGAAGACAGATGCATAGCCCTGCATGGTCTGCACCAAGGGTCAGGGGGTAGAGAGAAGGGAGATGCTCTGTCACCTTCCTGGGAAGGTCATCGACTTCAGAAATACCCAAGGATCATGGAGCCCAGGCAGACTTAATGCAGAAGCATACCACTCATGACAGCATGGACATTGGCCAGAGCAGGCGCAGGGTCATGATGGAGCTCAGGAAGGAGGCAGGAGGTCTGAGGCTTTTCCAAGAAGGCAGCAGGAAGTTGAGAGGAGCTGACAGGCTTGAGAAACTCAGAATGAGTTTGCTGAGAAACCAGTTACACTTAGATTGGGGTGGGGGTGGGTATCCTCCTGGACTTCCGGTCACCTGTCACCTGGTCTACCCCCAGGGCTGGAGGGGAGAGGCAGAGCCTGATCCCACAGGCCTCTGGGTCCTGGGCTGCAGAGCTCAGTGAAACAGAGTCGGGCAGGATTTGGAACACATTCACCCCTCTGTCTGCTGGATTGAACAAGAGCGTGGGGAAGCCTCTGAGCCATTGCTTCCTCCTTACCCACCCACCTGTAGATGCCCTTCATGGCACTCAGGGATGGTCAATTACTAGAACTCAGGGTCTGGTCATTCTCTTGTTAGCATCAGTTCTGTTCAAGACTCTATAAGCCATGAGTCAATCACAGACCCCTCAAACCAGCCATCAAACACAGCACAGTGAGTCTGTGGCCACAGCATCCATATACACTGTGTTTCACAAGCAGGAGAGAGAAGGTAAATGCGGTAGTAGGCCATGGCTCCAACTGAGCCATCCCTACTGACAGAAGGTGGAAGTCCTGGGGCTGAGTGGGAGTACATGTGAGCTGGGCTGGACTGCACCCATGAGGGCATATGAGGTCAGGGACTGTATAGAGGATATATACGTGAGCTGGGCTAGCCTGAGCTCACACAGGGTGGATTTATTCACAGAGACACAGTAAAATACACAGAGCAAGGAGAATGGCACAGAGAGGTTTTACAGGAAAGGTTGGCACCCGGGACAGCCTGGCGTACGTGTGAAGAACATCCAAGTGTTTGAATGAATGTGACATTTGAGGGCCACTGCAGGATTTGAGTCAGGGAGTGGCATGCTGAAGGGACAGTCTGTGTGGCCATGCAAAGGAAGAGCCGGGAAGAGGAAGGGTGCAAACCCTGCTCTGTGCTGTTTCAGTGCAGGGTGAGTGTAGGCGTTTGAGCCAGGCAGGCTTAAAGTGCCTCTGTTCACATTTATGGGCTGTCACCGAGGCTCTGGGCCAGGCACCACCCTAAGTGTTCTCTGTGGATGAGGTAATAGAGGGCTTTCCCGGACCCAGCTGGGCAGGCACTACCTCCCTCTCTACAAACGAGCTATCACAGGCCCCGAGATGTTAAAAGAACACTCAGCCTTGGTGATCCAGCCCGGAAGTGGAAGAGGTGGGTTCAAACCAGAGTCATGTTTTAACTGAGTCTAGATGAAGAGTGGCCAGTCATGGCCAGGGGTGGTCAGGAGGGCTGCCCCAGGGTGGCAGGTCCCCTGGCTAGGGCAGAGAGAGGCTCCCTTGCTCCCTGTAAGTTGTGACAGACCCCACAAAGCTGAGTTGCTTCAATGATATGAAATCAGAACTTGCTTATAGATGGTCTTAGTTAGGGTTACTATTGCTGTGATGAAACACCATGACCAAAGGCAACTTGGGGAGGAAAGGGTTTATTTGATTCACAGTTCCACATCACTCACTGTTCATCACTGTAGGAAGTCAGGACAGGAACTCAGACAGGGCAGGATCCTGCAGGCAGGGGCTGAGGCAGCGGCCATGGAGGAGTGCTACTTACTGGCTTGCTCCTCACAGCTTGCTCAGCCTGCTTTCTTATAGAACCCAGGACCACCAGCCCGGGGATGGCACCACCCACAATGAGCTGGGCCCTCCTCCATCAATCACTAATTAAGAAAATGCCTTACAGCTGGATCTTATGGAAGCATTTTCTCAATTGAGGTTCCTTCCTTTCAGGTGACTCTAGCTAGTGTCAAGTTGAAATAAAACTAGCCAGCACAGATGGAGGCCATGCAAATGTCTGAAGTAGTGGAAACACTCTATGGAAAAAGGTGTCAGTCACAGAGCCACTGGGCCAGAGAAGGGGAGGGCCACTGCAGCCAGTGGCTCTGTCTTGTGAAGCTTCCTTTGGCATGGCCTTTCCTGTTTGTGAGACCCTGAGCTGGTTAAGTAAGGAGGGGAATCAGAGCTAAGAGTGGGGCCAGCCTGGACCCAGGACCAGAGGCCAAAAAGGATCCTTAGAGAGCCTGGTCAACACCACCAAACTTCCCTGTGAGCTAAAGACGCTATTGTGGTTAAAGAGTCATCCTTCCTCCAAAATCATGAGCCTCACTTTGCAATCTCCTTAGCGGGTATTGACCACGTGTTAAAGGTCTCAATTCCTGCAGCTTTCCACGGTCACTCTGTACACGTATTCATTCATTCATTCTCTCCCTCTCCCTCTCCCTCTCCCTCTCTCCCCCTCCACTTCCCCTCCCCCTCTCCCTCTCTTCCCCCTCCCCCTCCCCTTCTCCCTCCCCTCCCCCTCCCTCTCTCCTCTGTCTGTCTGTCTGTGTGCCTGTGTGCCCCTCCTCCCTATGAATAGATCACAGTGATGTTGTTGTGGGATTTCTAGCTTATTCTTTCGGAAGACTGGTTCTGTAGATAGACACAAAGCTTGAACGTCAGAAATAACCAAAAGAGGAAGAGGGCCGGCCTCACTTTCTGGGGAATTGACACTGTGTTATTTAAATTTGACACTGGTCCAGATAAGCCCTACTGCTTCCATTTTTCAGCTGAGAAAACTGAGACAGAGGTGTGAAATGACTTGTCTGAGGCCACACAGTGACAAGGACCAAAGAGCAACTTGGTCAATGCCCAAGCCTTGGACTAGCCTTCTGCTGCAGAAGGCTGCTCACAGCTCACAGCTCTGGGCCTCAGTGTCTTCAGCTTCCGGTGGCATGAGTTTAAGGATAGCACTAGCTCAGACAGACACTGAGCACCTGTGGGTTTGGCCCTGCCCCTGGCTTCTGCCTCTGCAGACGGGAGATGTTGGAGCACCATGGAGGAATAAACTGCCTGGTAGTTTTCTTGCCCAGATTCCCCACTCAGTGCTGGTTGATCCCGGGAGGCAAGCATGCCCCCCTTCACCTTTGCAGCTGGGCACTCCAGCCAGGGGCAGCAGTGCTTTGTGGAAGTCACTTAGCTGGATCAGTTTACTTCCTTTTGGGGTGTCCCGGGGGCCTCCTGGTGTGTTCAGGGAGAGGAAGTGTTCTCTTTGCACTCCTGTGAATGTCCCCCAGGCCTGTGGACCTTCTAGTGAGAGGGGGCTGCCTGTAGATGGCGGGCATGACAGGGAGTAGCTCTCTTGGTCCTGGCCCCCAGGATCATTTCTGCTCCTTAGCCTGCACCATCATTCTCTAAGGTTTCAGGGTGGCTGTACCCTACCAAATGCCACTGATGTCCCCCTAGTCTTTTGCCACACAGACCCTGGAGACCATAAGCCTCTGTTCTCCTGTCTCAGTATGGAGCCTGAGGTCTTGTAACCCTCCCCGCTTCTCACTGCATGGTGGGATCTATACGCTTTCTGTCCTCAGGACCAACTGAAATGTGTTCACCACCACCACCACCACCCCCACCCACCCCACCCCACCCCACCCCGTCCTCTTTGATTGGGTGCTTGTCCTTGCATTCTCTGGCATGTGGATGCATGTCAGAGGCAGAGTTCCATGGCTTGTTTGGTCATTCTCTGGGGAGAGGGGGCCACCTCAGTGCTCCCTGAGTCTACTGACAGGTAAGTGGGGAGCTTTTGTCTGGAGAACTTAAGTAGGGCCCAGGAAGGATCCCACATCTCTCTAAGTGGCCAGATGCACACGACAGCAATGTCAGGCTGTGCTGTGGCCTTCGAGTAGAGCTGAGCAGCCAGGGAAGGGAGCACACAAACCCTGTGAGCCAGGGGAAGAGATACGTGTAGGGAACTGACACTCACGGAATACCTCTCACATGCAGGGCACATACATGCACAGTGTCTCATCTGGTCCACAGGAGAAATCTGAAAGAGGTGGAGTAGAGCACTCCTGGTCCTGCTTGGCCATCTTGAAACTGGAGCAGCTGTGATTATCTGTATGAGACTCTTAGAGGATCAGGCATATTTCCACTCCCATGTAAAGGGGAATCATCAGACCCTTACCCAGACTCCAGACACTCCATCCATCCTGTGACCCCCTCGCCCTCCCCCTGCTCAAAATCCCCTACAGCTACACATGTGCTAACTTACACACAAAGTGGAGGGTTGATAGGGTGGGACTCTCAGCTTTTGAGAGTTGTCACCATGATTGGGGGCGGCTTTCCAGTGTTGCCTTTTCCTGGGAGTCACCCATGTTCTTGTAAGTAACCCCAACACGCCTGTTGGTTCACTGGCCTTGGGTGGACTCCTTTTTTTGGTCTGTTGGTACCTGTCTCCCATCTCCAATGAAAAGATGCACAGTGGGAGGCTCTTCTCTTCTGCTTCATGAGAGCACAGCTCAGAGAGGTTAAGCAATGAGGCTGAGGCCACGGCTTATCAACAGGTGAAATCAGGGACTGAACCCAAGTCATCCTGTGCAGATTCTGGGCTATTCTCACTACTCTCAGCCTGTGGTAAATGAGTTATGTCATTATTGCCCTTCCTTCTCCCAGGTACCTGTAGCCTGACATGATCCACCTACTGATCTCACCAGTGTGTCCATGTGTCTTGGATTTCCACATCTTCTTATTGACCCATAGACCACAGTAGCAGAAATAAGAAAGAAAACAGAAACCTCCATTCCCCAGTTCCCTGCCCCATGTGTATCAAATCCAGCTTTCCCATGTACTGGCACTGCCTGCACATGCCCCTCCCCCAGAACTAGCTTTCCTCTTCTCTGAGGTTGGGGTGTGAGACCCCAAGCAGAGCCCAAAGCTGTCTGACTTCATCCCCAGCCCCTAGAAACCTTGTGCTGTAGGCCACAGAGGCTGCTCCTGCTGCCCCCAGGGTTCCTTCAGAACACAGCTATGGCAATGTCAGCCCCGGTGTCCAGCAGAATTGGTCCCTATGACTGCAATCAGAGGCTGCACTGCGGTGCTCCAGCTCCACAGGACGGCCTCCCGTGGCTTTTCACGGAGTCCACAGAGGAGCTGGTCCAATCTATGCACTGGACGTGTGCAGCCTTGAAGACCCCTGCTCCCACAGACTCTTCCCAGATCTGTTCTCTGCAGAGAGATCACATATCTTAATTCTATTATTGTGTGTGTGGGGGGGGGGGGTGAAATATACCTAAGACTGACTTTACCGTCTTAACCATTTTAAATGTGCAATTCAGGGACATTAAATCCAATCTCTTTGCTGCCCACCTGCCGCTGCCACCTGTCTCCATAACACTCCCTTGTCAAACCAGAGACCTAGACCCGTTAACCAGCCACTCTTCACCTTTACTCCCCAACCCCCACCTCTAGCTCTGGCAACCCCACTCCACCGTCTCTCTACATTTTTTTACTTTTAAATTGTAATAGTATGACATGGGACTAAGTTGGTAAAGTGTTTGCCTAGTGTGCAAATGGTTCTGGGTTCAGTCCCTAATTCCAGCACTCAGGAGGTAGAGGCAGGACAATCAGAAGTTCATAATTATCCTTGACAGCATGGCAAGTTCTTGGCCAGCCTGCGCTACATGAAATTCTGTCTCAAAAATACATATATAATACATGCATGCACACATACATATATACACACAAATAAATACAAAACATGCTTATTATTAAAACAAAGGGTCAGTATAAAGATAGAGATGCCTGCTGACAGCTGAGATCTGTCATCCATGACCTTCTAGGTTTCCAGCTGTGAACAGGTGTGTTTCTGTGACTTTGCTATTATCATTGTCAGTGGCATGATGTGCAGAGCCAAGGAGCAGACATACTGAAGCTCACCTCCTACCCTGACCTCTTCACCTCTTCCAGGGTCGTATGGAAAATGGGATAGCAGGCCAGAACCCCCGTGACAAGTGTTGTTGCTCATACCTGATACACAGAGTCACAAGGAAGGTCTGTGACCACAGAATGTGTCTGTCTTTCATCGAGGCAATGTATTTATCTCATGATAGCTAGCTGGGTGGATTAATCATCATTTGCTTACAAAACCAATTCCTGCCAATGGATTTGAAGGCTGTTCCCACCACTTTTGGTTGTTCAAAAACAGTCTGTCTAACCCTCCACATATGTGTGTTTATGTGTGTGTTTGTGGGTGTTGACTTGTGTGCACTTGTGGGGCCGCAGGGCCAGCATGCATTGTGGTAGAGAGGTCAAGAGGTTCCTTAGCCCACACCTTCCAGCTGTATTTGGCACATGTCCATTGACTCCATGTCTCCAACACCTGAAGGTGACCATCATTTTCTTCACTGCCAACCAGTTGAGGAAAAATAATAGTGACATTTAGCCTGCATCTGTGGTTGTTACTGAAGCTAACATATTTGCATGTTTCATTGGGCATTTTTATTGTCTTGAATTCATTCATTTCTTCTCCCCAATTTATTTACTGCTTTTTACTTATTTTATTGAAGGTGCTTGTTATATATTATGAATCATAATCCTTTTTTTTATGTAGTTGGAATTTTCTTTAGGCTGTCAACCAGCTCCCAAATAAAGACACGGAGACTTATTATTAATTATGCTTAGCCTTAGCTTAGGCTTGTCCCACTAGCTCTTTTAACTTAATTTAACCTGTTTCTATTCATCTATGTCTTGCCCTTGGGGCTTTTACCTTTTTTCATTCTGTATGTCCTACTTTCCTGCTTCCTCTGTGTCTGGCTGGCTGCCCCTGTCATCTCCTTTTTTTTCCTCCCCTGAGTCTAAATTCCTCCTCCTACTTATTCTTCCTGCCTTGAAGTTGCACCTATACCTCCTCCCCTCGCTATTGGCCATTCAGCTTTTTATTAGGCCAAATCAGGTGCCTTAGGCAGGCAAGGTAAAACAGCAACACATCTTTACATAGTTAAACAAATGCAACACATCTTTACATAGTTAAACAAATGCAACACATCTTTACATAGTTAAACAAATATCCCACAACATAAACAAATGAAACACATCTTTACATAATTAAACAAATGCAACACATCTTTACATAGTTAAACAAATATTCTGCAACATAAATGCAACACATCTTTGCATAGGTAAACAAATATTCTGCAACATTTTTATGTGTTGCGAAATATCTCAGTGCCTATTTTGTTACCGAACATTCCATTTCAAAATAAGAAAACTCCTTTTCTCCAGAATTATAGGAATTGAAACTTAAGAATTCCAAAATCTGCCGGGCAGTGGTGGCACACACCTTTAATCTCAGCACTTGGGAGGCAGAGGCAGGTGGATCTCTGTGAGTTTGAGGCCAGCCTGGTCTACAAAGCGAGTTCCAGGAAAGGCACAAAACTACACAGAGAAACCCTGTATCGAAAAAACAAAAAACAAAAAAACAAAAAACAAAAAGAATTCCAAAATCTGCCAAATATTTTTATAATTTGATATTTTATTTTCCTTTTAAAATACTAATGGGGGGGGGTCTTCTGTTGTATGGGTTATTTAATTTTTTATGTAGTCAAGTGTATTGACCTTTAAAGAACACTAAAGTTCAACTCAGTCTTTAAAAGCTACTTTCCAACAGTGTTACACAAATGTTCCAACAGCCCTGGATTTTTCATAGATTTGCTTGTATGTTATGTCTATTTGCATGGGATTTCAGATAGGGCCTCACTATTTAGCCCAGGATGGCCTTAAATTTGGGACCTTCCTCTCTCAGACTCCCAGTGCTCAGGTTACAGGCACATGCCACCATGCCTGTTATCCTGGTTGGTTTTTAGTCTACTAGAATTATGTGGGGAAAGGAACCTCATCTGAGGAAATGCCTCCCTCAGATTGCCTGTGGGCAAGTCTGGAATGTGTTTCCTTGATTAATGATTGGTGTGTGAGGGGTTCAGTTCACATGGTGGTGCCACCCCCTGGTTGTATAAGAAAACAGGCCGAGCAAGCCCTGGTGAAGAAGCCAGTAAGCAGTATTCCTCCATGGCTTCTGCATTAGTTCTTCCTGTAGATTCCTGCCCTGACTTCCTTGGGGATGGAGTGTGACTTGAGAGTTGTAAGATGAAATAAACCCTTTCCTCCCCATGTTACTTTTAGCTATAGTGTTTACCACAGACTTAAAACCCTACCCAGGAAACCTGGCTAGTTTATATCTTCAATCAGTGTCATCATCTAGGCATGAGTAGTGTGTGAACTCTGCCCAAAGGAGCCTTCCCCACCTGCCCTCGGGTGCAGTTCTGCTGTTTGCTTTTCCTGTGGCACTCACCATAACACTTACGTCATCACCCGTCTGTTCTTCTCTCATCTGGCTGGATGCTCAGCTCCAGAAAAGCTCTTCTCTGTGTTATGATGTTTCTGTGTTGTTATTTTTATGGTACCCCGCTGGCCTAGAACAGTTCCTGGCACATCACGGGCACTTCCAGAGTACCCAGTGAGTGAGGGGACACACAGTCTGCTGTCGCTTTATTTAAATAGCCCATCCTTTCTCTGGCAATTGAGAGTCCCCCTCATTGACAGCCCGTTCAGCTTCTCCTGTAGTTATTGGTTGGTTCAGTGTTTCCCCCTCTTCTTCCAGTTTTGTGTATATCATTTCCTAGAAAAGTCAGTTTTCAAATGCACCACCGACATAAAAAGCTACATTCCAATCCTCTTACGTCATAAAAGTTTGCATGCGTACCTTTCCATGTCACCTTTCTCAGAGCTACCTGACTTTGCTTCTTACTCCTTGTCTCATTTGCTGGTAGCGATCATGGGTGTTCACAGTGTCAGGGCATAGGTGTGACATTGCATTTGTGGGTGGGAGTGGCTGTTTCATTTGCTTGTTCATTCATGTTTATTTTGGACTTTATTTATTTCGTCCTTCTAGGCTATTTTGATTGATTTTTTTTTTTTTTGATACAAGAGCTTGAACCCAAGGCCTCCCACACCCTAGGCAAACACTCTGCCCCTGAGCTATACTCCCAACCCCCAGTCTCTTTTATTGTGTTTTTGAGATAGTGCCCTGCTGAGTTGCCTAGGCTGGTCTCAAATGTCCCCCTGCCTCATGCTCCTGAGTGGCTGCCGTTCCAGGTGTGTGCCACCGCTTCAGCTCAGGTGAAATCCTTAACCTGCATCACTTTGTTCCCGCTCCTCTCATCGATGCAGCACTCAAGGTTTATTTTCCCTGAGTGCAATGTTGCTTGTGCCCACAGCTTTCCAAACAGTAAGGCTCCCTCCCTCCAGGTCCCCTACAGTTTCAGTCTTGATGTCCCCTTTATTCAAGTCATTTAGAAAGTGTCTTGGCACTGCCAAGTGCACCACTGATTTGGGTGTTTTGGTTTTCGCCTGCACAGATTTCTGGCTGTTGCCCTGAGAGCCGCTCTCGGGGTCTGCACTACTGACATGCTTTGGAAGCAGACAGTTTTCTTGCCATCTAGTGTGAGGATGTATGAGCAAAAGGGCTTTTGTTACAGGCTCCATCTCTACATCTTCCATGGGCTTCTTTGGACACCCAGGACACTTGCTGTCCCTCCCTGTAGTTCTTCGTTTTGTTTTCGAGATAGGGTCTCACTATGTAATTGAAGGCTGGTCTTGAATTTATAATCCCCCTGCCTCAGTTTCCCTGGGGCTGGGATCACAGGTATACAGGCATCGTGATATCCCTGCTTGCTCCGTGGCTCTATGATTACTCTATCTCCTTCATTTTGTTCAGGGTGAAGGTCAAGATTGTGGCGTATGCCTTCTTGTGGAAAAAGGTCTCAAGCAACACAAAGCACCCCACTTTTCTCTGCCAGGCGTTTGTGTTTCGTTCTGCGAGTAACTGCTGGGGACTATTAAACCTGTTGCCTGTTTAACCATTTTTCCCATTTCTTAGATTTCCTTTATCAGTTTAAGGGTATTATGTACAGCTATGTGACTGGGTTGATGTTTTCTTTTTGCCATCCTGGTCTCTTAGAATAAGATGATTGAATTTGTTTGCATTGTTGAATTCATTAATGTGCTTGGCTCTCTTTCACCGTTGTACTTCATGTCTCTCGTTTGTTATCCTTTTCCTTCCCCACTAACGTTAGCTTCCCTTATTCTTGTTCCATTGCTCAGATGATTTTTTGTTCCTACTTTCTCTCCCACATGGTGGTTGAGAAGGCTGTCTTATGTTTCCTTTAGAAATAGTTACCCTTAAACGAAACATTTGTGTGTTCCTATCGAGAAGTAAGCTTCCAGTTTCCAGCAGTGTGTCCCCATCCTGGGGAAGACACTTGTCCAGATGACACCGTGCCCCCTCTGCTTGTATTGCTCCTGTTTCCTGTTCTTCCCACCTTGTCCTTTCTTGAATGACTTATTCTGCTCTCATTTTGCTTTGTTTTGTCTTGCTGGAGTAATTCCTTGAGTGACTTTTTAAGAACAGATAGGTGGGTGGCCTCTTATTTTAGTATTTCTCTTTTTCTATTTGAGCCTTGACTGAGCAATGGAACTCGGGGCTTTTATTACCTCTTTTTTCCCCCTTCAAGCCTTGGGGTGTCTTTCCTGCTCCCTAGGAGCAGTCGGGGGTAGGAGATAACAATTCCAGTGTATGCTGGTTAGTTTTAATTGTCAACTGGACACCATTTAGAGTCAGCTGGGAAGAGGGAACCTCAATTGAGGGATTTCCCAGGTCAGATGAGCCTATGTTCATGTCTATGATAGAGTTTCTTCATTGATGATGCATGTAGAAGGGCCCAGCCCACTGTGGGCGGTGCTATCACTAGGCAGGGAGGTCCAGGCTATATGAGAAACACTAAGCCCAAGACAGAGCAAGTAGTAAGCAGTTTTCTGCTCCATATTTCTGCCTTCAGCTTCCTGCCTTGAGGTCCTGCCTTGGCTGCCCTCAATGATAAACCATGACCTGGAAGTCTAAGATAAAATAGACACTTTCTTCCGCAAGTTGCTTTTAGTCAGAGTGTCTCATTACAGCAACAGAAAGCCAACCAGGACACATATTAGTGTTGCTCTCAACATTTCTTGTAGAGACTTAGAAATGCTGGCCTTTCAAATCTCATCAAGAGAGCATTAATCTGCCGGGCGGTGGTGGCGCACGCCTTTAATCCCAGCACTTGGGAAGCAGAGGCAGGCGGATCTTTGTGAGTTCAAGGCCAGCCTGGTCTACAGAGTGAGATCCAGGAAAGGTGCAAAGCTACACAGAGAAACTCTGTCTCAAAAAACCAAAAAAAAAAGAGAGCATTAATCAAAACTGAGGTGCTCCCTGGCCTGGGAAGGGAGCACAGAGGCTCCAGGGAGCCCTGGTGTGTCTGGAGTAGGGGATGTTGGCTCTGCTGAGGACTGAAAGTTCTTTTTCCATGGGGATTGGCTTGAGGTTGTGTAAGAACTGTCACACAACAGTCTGTGACTGGTGGAAACAGCAGACATGGAATGTTGAGGCAGGACAAGGGAACCACAGGATCATATTGCATAAGCAGCTGAGGAGAAGATGATTCCTTCCTGGAGTTTCTTAATGTCTGTCATGCCACCTACCCAGCCAGAGCTACTGGCTGAGGTGTGCAGGGCAGAGGTGGGTGGCCTCAGCATTTAGTGCTTCCCTCCTGCCCACATTAGTCTCTTTGGAGAAGACTCAGAGGGTCCTTTTATTCCAAGACTCCCGTTCCCAGTCTCAGCTGGTTTCCTGGGCTTTGGGGTGGACATTAGCTGTGCCTGCCAGGAGCAGTCAGTGGGTGTGGTTGGGCTTTCTGGGGTTCCCACCCCTCTGAATCCTCAGACTTTCTGGCAGCTGGTATGACTTGGGATCTGTTGCAATTCGTATAGTCTCTTTTTTTGTTTTAGGAGACAAGAGGCAGACCAATGGGCCCTCTTTGTTATCTAGAAACTTGGGGGATTGGGATGACATTTTCAGATAACTAGCATACAGGTGTAGCTGGACAGCTACTGGGGAAGACTTGGAGTGGCTGATGATAATGGGATCCGAGCTTCTGCCCATCCTATCTCCTCCACAAGCCACGCCCTCTCATCCGAAGCCCATTAACTCATTAATCAAAACTATTCCATGACCTCACTCCACTGCCAGCTCAAGTCCTGCCCCTCCTCCAGCAAACCTCTTGTCCTCATCCCTGCTGACTCGTACCTCAGTCATTACTCCTCGGTGTGCAGGCTCCTTACTGCCCCTTACTGCCCCCATGCAAGGACGTGGGCTGCGGGGGGGGGGGGGGGGTCTGTTTGAAACACTCTTTCCTATATCCAGACACCATCAGAATCAGCTCCACTGTGATTCCTTTGAAAACAAGGACCAAAACTTTTCCAGTTTCTGTCTTTGGCAACTTCATGAACCCAACATGGGCACTAGGTGCCCGTCTGTGATGGGAATAAACAACCATGTTGGGCTCTAAAAAGAATTGTTACACACTGGTTGTGTGTGAGATGCCTGCTAGGGCCTGCATGTGATTCACAGGAAGCCTGAGGGGACGCCACTCCATCTGGAAGGACTCTCAGCTCTTGGTATCTGCACAGTGGACACTTGCTTATCTCAAGAGAAATGTAGCATGTGTGCACTGGGTCTTGTGGGCAGTGGAACTCATGTCCAGTGTGCTGGGAACTGGCTGAATGGGCTGATCAATTAGGATGGGTAGACATGCTGTGGGGGAGGGACTTGAGGGCTCAGAGGTGGGACCTAGTCTGTATGTGCTCTAGGATCGTAGTGGGAGGAATCGGGTACCCCCATTTTTTTTTTAATTACTCACAGTGGATTGGGAGATCAGACTTGGAGTTGATGGGAAATGGTGGAGTTGTGAGAAGTCAAGATGGTTCCATTGGCAGACTCAAAACATTACCACAGGGAGCCACAGAGCCAGGCCTCTCTACTGTGTGGTGGCAAAATGCCATCCTGTGGAGTTGAACAGTAGCAGGTATGGTGGGAGGGGACACTGAGGACCTCAGGTGACCTCTGTTCTGTAGCAATCAGCCGTGTGGAGTGGTTGCCAGGGACTAAGTTCTTACAAAGCATGGTGCCGAGAATGAGCAAGGGGGCAATGCCTCAGGCCTACGTGCAGGTTGCTCCACATCACTACGCTCCACTCTGGGACAAAGTCCGTGGCAGTGATGTGGGTTGTGCCACGTGCCAGGCATTGTTCTCAGCACTTCATGCACAGTGACTCATGAAAGCCCGGGAAGCCCTCGCCATCCCCAGCCTCCTTTTCACACCGTGATTTCCCACGCCACCAAGGTCCTAAGAAGGATGTGGACTTGAACCTGGGGTATCATAGCCTAAGAGACCACATTCTCAGCTGTCCCGCCACACCACCAGAAGCAGACAAACCAGACAGTCCGGTGAGCATGGGAGCGAGGACGTGCTATGCTGCGGACACAGCTAAACCACTCGAGTTTTCTGGGTTAGGGAGCATTTTCCTCTGTAGTTTTTTGTTTGAGCGCCCCAACAGCCAGCTAAGCTGGGGCCTGAGCAGCCAGGCTTATCCGTTTGCTCGGTAACCACTGTGAAGCCTCTGTCTCGCCCCAGGCTTCCCTTGGCCTGAACACGGTGTTTTGTTTAGTAGCTTGGGAACCACAGTGTATTCCCACACCTGTTGCTCCACTGCTTATCCCTGTCTGAAGATCCTGCAGGCACTGTTACAAGTCACATTAGTTTTCTCTGGCTGGTTAACAGACCCAGTGGTTGTGTGCCACACCCATGTGCCAGCTTGCTTCTATAGGTCGCTAGATTATAGCCAGGCCACCCTGAATGTACCCAATCTCATCTGCAGTATGCTCAGGCTGGCATTGGGTGTGGGTAAACTGAGGACTCAACTCTGCTCTGGGGAGTGTTACACTTTTCCAGTATTATTCCTGTGTTGGTATAACCTGATTCCCTGTGGTTGGAGGACTGAGGTTGTTCTCTTGCTAGTTTTCAGCTGCGTGGTCATTCTAGGTGGTCATGCTAGCAGCTACCATTCTAGGTGGTCATGCTAAGCAGCTGCCATTCTAGGTGGTCATGTTAGCAGCTGCCTTCAGATCCTTCCCACATGGCCCTTCCACCTTCAGGCCAGCAAGAGTTCATAGTCTGACTAATGGCCAGTCTCTCTAACTTCCTCATCTAGAACCAAACAGAAAGGTCTACCTTTAAAGTAGAGTTCCCTCAAGGGTGCCCTGTCACAGACCCCGGTCACCTGTCCTTGTCCTAAGACTGTACTCTAGGCATCTGGAAATCTTGAAGTCCACCAGGAACCGTGCTCACATGACTGGCAAAGAACAAGGCTCAGAGAAGTTCAGCATGGGGGCAAAGGAGTGTAGTGTGTCATCCCAGGGCCACTGCATCCCGCTGTCTCCCTGAGGGGGCATGGGACAAAAAAATCAGCTTGGAGGGAGTTCAGGGCTTGGGGTAAGGCAGGAGTTGATTTGTACCTAAAACTGATCTAGAAACCTCTCTGACCATGGCTTCCACCTTCCCCACCCCATGCAGGATCAGAGGCACAAACCAAGCTGCCTCGTAGTAGCTCATGGAAGACTCCCACGAGCCACTGGCCAGGCACAGTGTCCCTTCCTCGGGGAGGAGCAGGGTGTGAGCAGAGGCACCGCAGCAGGAGTGGACATGAACGCTGGCTTCCAGAGAGAGCAGCGGTTCAGTTTTGGTCATCGAAAGTGGTGCCTGCAGCGCAGGTAAGGAACCGAGCCGGCTGTGCTTGCCCGCTGCCGTTTTAGCTAGCAGGAGCTCTCCATGTTCTTCTCTTAAAAGATTCTGCTGTGAGATGAGTCTTTGCTGCCTATCCCTGCCTTCCTTGATCTCCGCCAGAGCTGGTCTGGAATTCCCTGGATGCCTTGGTTAGGAATCCTAGGCTTCTGCCCCTGCTCCCCACATCTTCTCCCTAAAATGCCACCTTGCTCCTCACCACTGGCTGCCCAGTCTCCGCCTCACCTCTGGTAAAGGACACAGCAATGTTTCTCAAGGACCCAAGCCTCGGATGTATCATATCCTGTTTCTCAGGCTTGTCCTCCCCTCAACCCTTACCACTCAACCTCACCCCCACCCCCTGCCCAGTCATAGAGCACGCGGTGGCTTTGAAAGCCCCTGTCAGGAGCTATGGAAGGATGTCAGGTCTGGCCTCTCATGATTACCTGGAGAGTTCCAGAAATTCCAAGTGCTGAGTAGATGGGCCAGTGAAGTCTCTGGGCTCCTGTGTATATTTATATTATTTATATTTATATTTATATTTATATTATTTATATTATTTGTATGTGTATCTAGGTGTCGGGAATTAAAAGTGGCTATGCAGGCTGTGATGTGGGTGGGGTGTGGCACTGGGAGCTCTTCGGGTAAAGATCAGATCCTAGGGTGTTTTGTGTGCTACAGAGTGTGTCAGTATCATCTGGGGAGCTGATGGGGTTGAAGGAGACAATATCTGGTTTCCAAATGAAGGAAGGAAACACGGGTTCCCCAGAATACCTATGCCATCTGGCTCAGGCACTAAGGACATAGGAATCCATATTTGGAGGCCTTTCTTTTGGTACTGCGTCACACTCTGTTAGACAAGGCTAGCCTTGAACTCACAATCCTGCCTCAGACATTCTCAGTACTGAGGTTGCAAGTATACAGCATCATGTGCACTATGTTTGGATTCTGGGGTGGGTCCTGGAAGCCACCTTCTGAGGGCTCTGGGAATTCTCCACCCATCAGTTACGGTGTTCAAGGTGTGAAAAGCTATGACTTCCCACCTGGCCCGCTCATCCCTTCTGGTTAGAGCAGGCGTTTTCTCATTGTGCAGTGCCGGGGTCAGGGCTATCGGTCACCTCAGGGGCAGCACTGCTGTAGCTTCATGGATGTGGGTATCCGAGCCTTGGCCTTAGCTCAGCAGCATGCCTGGCTCAGCAGGCCTGTCCTGAACAGAATTCTCCTGTCAAGGTAGGAGGAGTATTCCCTGGACCCCAGGAAGAACTAACTATTTGGGCCTCGTTTTGAGGAAGGATGTTTGCAGTGGTATTGAACTCAGGGGTTCCTGAGTTCAAATCCCGGCTCTACCAGTTCCTGATTTTTATTGGCTTTTACTGGTTTTAAACATGTTGTATCTCCCTGTCCCTTGGCTTCGATTTTCTCTCTGGCAACAGAGGACAGTGTGACACCTGCCTCACGGGGTGCTGTGAACATACAGAAGAGGCCTCATTAGAACAGGCACTGCCCATCTGGGGGGCTTTCCTGTCACCCTCCACCACCGTGCAGGCAACTCAGCCACCATCCCCCTGGTGACAGATCCGCTTATGTTGTACCACCTGGTACTGTCATGGGATCCTAAAGTGAAGGCTCCAGCCTTCCCTGTACACAAGGCCTGGCATTTCATAGACAAGTCTAAGACCTGCAAAAAAAAATTCCTAGTGAGGTTGGCCTTGTTGCCCCCTTTAAATAGCTATGGACACTGAGCACAGAGAGGTTCGCTAGTTTAAAGATCGTCACACAGCTCACAGGGGCAGAATCTCTGGCTACAGAAGAATTAGCCCTTTTTCTTTCCACTGAAATGCTTCCTGAAGAACGACCGCACCTTCAGTGACTCCTGCTCTCGGAGTCACCTGTTTCAGTCTGGATCAACGGCACCATCACCAATGGGCCCCACTCCTTGGCCTCCAGCAGCACCACCCGGTCTGTTGATTTACCATTCGTTCCCATCTGTGCAGATGGCAATCAACTGGGTGTTGGGGGGACCCTTGTCCTCCAGCCGACGCAGGGGTCTGGTCCACAGGGTGGACACTGGGTTCTTGAGTAGTCTAGAACTAGAACTCTGAGGAACACAGGCCAAGCTTGGAGGAGCCACCCAGCACTCTCCCACTCCTGGCGTTTGCCCTCCCCTACTTCATGCCCGAACTCCCCCTTGTCCACGTGGGCTCTGACAGCTGCAGGGTAATCTGCAGAGGGAGTCCTGCCCCGCAGGAAAGGAGCCCTCAGCTCCAGCCAGAAACCTGGCCCCACCCCTTCCTGCACTCTCCCTGGGAAGAATGCATGGTGTTTAATGGGGTGCTGACTCAGAGTTGCTGAGGGATCCAGGAGATCATGGGCATAACTGGGCCACCAAGAAGGAGGCTGGTCGATATGGCCATACAGTCCATACAGACTAAGGGTGAGGGTCCAGGATGGCAGGTGTGCGATGTGAAGAGCCACCCTGCCCAGGATCAAGTGGCCCACTGGCACTACTCGAGGCTTGAGGACACCTGTGTTTCCCAGCAGGTGTTGGAGTCATGTGAGGACAAGATAACAGGGAGCCTGTGCTTCTCCTCGGGAGAGACCTAACCTGGGACTGTCTCCAGAATAAGGTGATTTCTGAATGAGTGGCGGAAGGCCAAAACTAACATGAAAATGAATTGGGAGATATTTTCCCATCAAACATTGCTGCTAGTAGTTTTCAAATTTTTATTGCCTTAGAAACCATTTTAAAAGTCCAATCTTGTATGGAATGGTGATGTGTAAATCAGATTAAAGTAGGTTTACTCTTCAATCTTTTTAAGTTTCAATCTTTAACATGGATTTATTATGGGAGTTCACACATAGAGTAATAACTATGTTTCGATGCATAAGAACTTTGAATCTGAAGTTTTAGACAAGGGATCCACAAGCTAAGGCCTACAGCTGCCACCTGATTATGTAAATAAAGCTTTATTGAGACACATGTGCCATTCATTCGCATGCTCCCTTTGGCTGCTTCAGTCTGTCTACCCTCAAAGCCTGAGCAATAGACCATCTAATCTTTTAGAGATGGTGTGCTGACCTCTGTCCTCAGTGTCCATGGTTTTGCTTGCCAGCTAAAGCTTCCACATTCCCTTCTCTTGTCTTGGTTGGCTTGGCAAGGATTAAGAATTAAGGAATCCAGAGCTTGGAAGATGGCTCAGTGAATTAAGCACTTGTCCCAAAGGAACAAGGACCAGAGTTCAGAGTCCCAGCAAACATGTAAAACGCTGGGCAGATATGTGGCCACCTGTAATGCCAGCATTTGGGGGAGGAGGGCAGAGACAGGGAATCCCCTTGGCAAGATGGCTAGCTAGACTAATCAGACTCAGCAAGTTTCAGGTTCAGTGGGAGGCCCTGCCTCAATAAAGTAGGAAGTAAACAAGAAAGACAGCTCACACTCACTTAGGGCCTCTGTATACCTCACACATACATGTGTATACACACACACACACATACACACACACACACACACACACACACACACACACACACACACACACGGGGATTATAGAAAAAACAATCAATAAATCCTAAATCATCTCAATAGGAAGTGGTAAAGGTAACACTTCCACAGTGTACCCATTTTTAGCTGCTACAGGACATTCCAGGAGGACTACCAGGGAGTTCCAGTTTGCATCATCAACAGTATCCAACAGCTGCTTGAATTCCTTCTTGTTACAAATACCAGTCAGACAGGAAGCCCCACACTTCCCGTACTTGAGAGCTTAACCTTGTGATTCTGCCCCTCATCACTGACAGCTTAGGAGTGCACTTGCCTGGGTAGCTTTTCAGACCCATACATAGTCCTGAATCAAACCAGTGATACAATACCCAGGAAAGAGCTCAAACCCGGTGACTCAGGCTGAAGACACACCTCAGTCCTGAAGGTCAAGATCTTCCCTGACCCCATGCCAGAGTCTGTCCTAGCCAACCTAAGCTGGTACCATGCATTTCCCGAGCTGCAGTGCATTTGAGAACGTGTTCAAATGTGCTGGTTCACTTTCTGTTACAGTGCTGATAGGAGCCAAACTGTATTTTTAGCACAAATTTCTCCTATAGTAATTGAAGAGCCCCCTCTGAAAGGGCTTAGTGGAACACAATTTGAAGACAGCCTTCAGCAAGAATTGGCTGCTCTTACTCCACTGCTTAAGGATAATGGAGGAGTCAAGGATGCTGAGTGTCCTGTTGGGAGGCAGAAGAGGAAGCAAGGAGAGGTGGAGGAGGGGAGGGAGGAGGAATCCTGGGAGTAACAGTCAGGGAGTCAAGTCCCCGGCACAAACTGTCCTCTAGCAACACAGAGAGGCCCCGTGACTCCTGCCAAGGATTGTGATGTCTCCCACAATCAGCTTTCCAACTGCCTTTATGATTTACAGCTGTCCACACCAAGGGGAAGGTGCAGGTTCACTTGGGGACAGATGACAATGCACAGAGAGAAGGGCTGGGGACGCTAGCAATCTCTTCTGATACACATGTCAGGGGCTTCTGTGGCTGTGTGGCAGGTCAAGGTGTGTTGCATGGAGAGGTCACTCAGAGCTTTCCCATGCTGTTCCTCCTGTCTGCATTTCCATCCTCTGCCCCCTGCGCCCCTCCTCAATGATGTTAGGGCATTAGGAACCTTTGCCGAGGGGTTCTGGGGAAGCTGGCTTTCGTGTCTGCACTCATTGCACGTGCAGGATTAAGGGCCTCCAGGCAGGGGTGCTGTCTGCTGCCCCTGCACCCACAGTGGGTGCCACAAAGGTTTCTGGGGAGTGTTTAGTGAGCACTGGTCATTGAACACAAAGATCTTCGAGTACGGACAGTTTGTGAGTGACAAGGGGACAGATGTCGTCGCGGCCCAGAGGAGGTGCAGTGCAGGGACTGGGCAGGAGCTGCAAGCATTCAGCCAAAGCCCACAGAGCCAGGAATAAAAGGCAGGACACTTCCAGACCAGCTGCTGTTGCCTCCAGGCCTGTGAGGAAGGGAGGGGCAGGCCTGGTGGCTTGGGACGCTGTGGACTAGCAAAGGCCCCAGGGAATAGAAGCCCGAGTCCTCGTCCTCTTCGAGGTTGTGCAAACCACACCCCCACACACACCCAATAGGAAAAACATTTTTAGGTTTTGAAGGGATGACCTCATATTTTTTTCTTATTTACATAGCCCTGTTTGTTTATGTAGTCTTTTAAAAATAGCCAACATGTGCTAAGCTTAGTCCTCGCTCTCCCGGCTCTGGTAGAAGAGCCACTGTGTGGGGAGAGACACCTTTTTATCTAGGAGAGGGACAGCCTTGTTTCCCAGGACAGATGGGGGCAAAACAGGACAGGTAGGAAGCTTCGCGGTTTTTCCTGTCGCTTCTCCAAAATAGCTCTGCTCCTGCCCCCCACTTCCTGCCTTACTGGACACGGGGTAGGTCTCCTTCCGGGGAGCTGTGCTCTGTAGATTCTCGGGAAGGCTGCTAGAAAATCTGCCAACAAGCACACGTGCTTGAATCTGAAGACCTAGAACTTGGCATGGAGGGTCCCAGCTCAGGTTGGACCAATGGGTTTGCATCCTAGGTATGTGCCATTGGGCAAACTTCTTAAACTCTTTGTGCTATGTGTCAAACACAGGGACAGGAGTAGAGATGCCGAGCAGCTCCTGTGGGGATTTAATCAAGGCACGTAGGAAAAAGGCTTGGCTCCGTCTAGGTACATAGTAACAGTATGTCTTTTCATAAAAAGCAACTATGTATCTTTTGACATGGCTCCCTGTCTGGACCATTGTATCAGCTTTCCAGTTGTTCCTTCAACCAGCTTGTCTGGCCCTCCCCTGTGACATTCCCAAGTGACAAGAAGATAAGACGCACTTCTGACCACCCTGTCCCCTTCCAATGCTGTGCCAGGGGTCAGCAGAGCTGCCCTCTAGGTGGCCAGATAGTACAAGTTTTAGGCTTGGCAAGCCCACTCTCTCTTTCTTACGAGTTTACCATGGCAACATGCAATCAGCTGTAGACACCATGTAAAGATGAACAGGTTGTGTTCCAGAAAAATATTATGGACCAAAATAGGCAGCAGCTGAATGCGTCCATCCCTGACCTGCAGGAGGAATGCAGCCCTCCGCTCAGCACTCCTGCCCAAGTACCCAGGCATCTGCATGCTCCTCCGCGCCCTGCCCCCATGCCAGCGCCTCAGTCTTGGAGTCTTTCCGGTGCTGCTCCCTCTCCTTGGACTTCCATCTCCTGCTCTGTGTGTCCATCCTCCATTAGGTACTCTTGCTGTGGGGTTCTGGGGAACTCTACCGTCCTGTCTTCCCTGACCCAGCATTCAGGCTTGGGAGCCTGCAAGCTGGCCTTCTATCTGACTTCTCCATAACCCAGTGGGTGCTGTGGCGTTTCTGTGGGTGCTTATTAAGAGCTTGTCATTAAATACAAGGTTCTGCCATAGAAATGCCTCAGAAAATTCAGTCCAGAGTGGACAATCCAGCAGATGACAGAGAACGACAGCTGTGTGCTTTCTGGGGTGCCTAGAGCAGGAGGTGTCCCTGAGATTTCTGAAATAAGCAGAAAGCATTCAAGTCAGACGCTGCAGGTTGGCAAGAACTTCCCAAGCAAGGAAGGCTTGCTATGCTGCGGAAATGGCTAGAGAAGAGCAGACCCCATCACTCCGGGCTTAAGTGGTGATGGACAGGCTGAACTGGGGGCTTAGTGGAATGCAGGCTCACCAGTGCAGGAGAGAAGTAAGGAGTTCGAGATTCATCTCTTAAGTCAGACTTCTCTAGGCATCGTTCACAGATGATGTCCTACACATGCATAACACACCCCACATACACAACACACACACAACACACATACACAACACACACACAACACACATACACCACAAACACACACTGTATACAACACACACACACACACACACACACACACACACACACACGCACCATGCATACCACACACACATACACGTACCACACACACCACACACACATACACACAGATGCACCACACATACCACACACACCATGCACACACATGCACACTACACACACACACATGCATACTACACGCACACACATACACACACACATACTCATAATTACTTAGGTACCTCTTCAACAGACAGGTCCCAGGCCCTGTCTCCACCTGAGGCTAGGAGGCTGCAGGGGAGGGAGGTGAGATGGGTGGGGCTGGAGACAGTTTTCTGTAGGAAAGAGACTGATTTGCCTGTAGATGTTGACTGGCAGCAATGCTCAGATCTGTGTCACCTGTAGGAGGTGGGTGGTGCCCCACCCCCGGGCCCCCCCCCCGCCCCCGCCTGCCGCCAGACTGACATAGGGGGAGTCAGAAGGAAGAGTCCTCACAGAGAGCAGAGATGGGTACCAAGCAGAGCAGGTGACTTGCCCAGGGTCACACTGTCACCACATGCAGACACAGGACATGCTGGTTCTGGAATAGGCTCCCTCTCCTGGTCTCAGGTGGAGGTGACCCTGGAGGAGCCAGCAATGGAGAAGGGCCTGTCCAGACTAATGTCAGTAACTGGTGATCAAGAGAAGGAAGGGGCAGGCAAGCGGTGGGTGAAGGAGGAATAGGCAGGACAGGACACAGGGCAGTGAGATTCAGAGGCAGCTGGCTGCAAACCCCGAGGTTTAGGAGCATGGTGGCACCCACAGATGGGGAGACAGAAGATGAGTTTCGTGTGAGCATAATGAATTTGAGAAGCTGGAGGCATGGCCAAACCAAGGTGCAGGGGCTGGAAATGCACAGGAGTGTGGGGTGCCGGCAGATGGCCGGGCACACAGGTGGGGAGGGCGGGCACATAGGCAGGAGGGCGGATGAAGTGTGTAGCTGCAAGAATCACTCAGGAAAACAGGCAAGAAATGCTCTTGGGAGACAAGCAGAGGGTTGAGGAAGGAAGCCTGAGGGAGGAGCAAGCCTGTCATGAAGCAACACTCAGGGGAGAGACAGACCCAGGCTCAGAGAGGTGAGAACGGGCAGGGTGGGGTGTACTGGAAGCTGGGTGGCACCCCAGGTCACCTGGGGAACTGACTTTAGGCACCACTTTAGAATGAAGCCAGCCAACCCGAAAGAAAGCGTGCCATAAGTAAATACAAATGTCAGTCACATGGGACCAAAGGGGGAGGGGCTGTGTGCCTGTGGCCTGTGGCCGTGCGCTCCTAGCCAGCATGGATGCAGGTGTGCTAGCGATGGGAACAGGAACCACCGCCCACCTCTCCTGTCAGGACAAGCCTTGCCATCATGCCTCTGTTCCTGGGCTGTCGACTGGCTCCCTGGAATCATCCCTCCTGTTGGTCTGGATCTCTGTCCTCTACTGGGTGGGCCTCGGCACCCTCCCTTTCCTCTCCCAGCATGCCTCTCTTCATTTGGCAGCTGTCACTGGGAGCAAAGCTTACCCAAAGGGTCTCTGCCACAGCTGCGGGGTCACCCACTGGAGAGTTAGACGTATTTGGGGAGATTCCTGGACTGGCAAGTCCAAAAAAGGGGGGTGCCGGCCAGGTGGGGTTGTCACAGCAGCTCATTCTGAGCAGCTGCTCTGGGCCTGCCTCTGTGATCTTGCTGTTTGGGAACAGCTGAGCCTGGGTCAGGGGAATGGATCCAAGCCCTCGAGTGCCAGCACCCACTGACCCTAACCTCCCAGAGTACCACCTGCCTTCCCTTCATCCTACACACAGTCTAAAAACCAAACTCCTCAACATACCACTCACAGTGATGTAACCAGCCCGGCTAGATGGGAAGATTGTCCTGAAATCCAGCCTGTTAGACACGAAGTGCTGAGCACTGTTCACAGCGACAAAACACAGTGCCTGTCTCCATAGTCCAGAAAACAGAGTGGGAAGCTGAGGACCTGAGTTCAATTCTCAGTACATGCACGCGCATGCGCGCACGCATACACACACACACACACACACACACACACACACACACACACACACGAAAGATAAATATTAGACATACATTTATAGTATTTTTGAGCTCTTACATATAAAGTGTATACAAAGTATATAAAGGTATTCTTTTCCTTAAGTAGAATACAGTGTGTGGGGGGATGACAGCAGGGGAATGAATAGGTGGTACAGGGTTGGCAAGTTGTAGTGAGAATCAGGCAGTCTGGACTGGGCAGTGGCCTGAGCAGGTAGCAAGCGGCCTGGGTGGGTAGTGTCTGAGTAAGGAGCCAAGGGGAGTGTGAGTGCCAGTTCTGTGGACAGCTGGCAGAGCACTAGGCAGAGGTGGGGTCCTGTCAGGCAGGAACAGGAGGCCAGTGTGACTGGAGGGCTGGACAGGGGAGAGCAGGCCACGCAGAGCAGCTGGGGAGGTCTGAGCTAAGTAGAGGGGGCACGAATGTTCTGTGGCCCACCTGGATGTGGTATGGAGACACCTGTACTGGTTGTGGGATAGAGAGACAGTGAGAGGTCAGTGCCTGACAATGACATAGGCCAGGACAGTAACTGCAAAGGCGAGGGGGTGGGGTTGGTCTCTGTCCATAGTGAGGGATCCAGCTAGCATGATTCACTGAGATGGGACCCCGGGCACAGAGAAGAGATTTTTGCCAGGAAAGCCCACCAGCATTTACATGGACTGATGCTTCTCAAACTACTCGGTGTCTCCAAGCCTTGCTTACTCATCTGCAAAATGGGTGTGTGGATAGATAGTTCCAAGAACTAAAAAGCCACTCTTTCAGTCTCAGGCTCTGGGGCCTGGGGTGATCAGGGAAGGCCTTGAGGAAGTGGGCAGACCCTGTGTTTAGGAATGACTTAGACCAGATCCAGCTGATGAAGAAGAAGAGAAAAGAACAGCCAGGCAGAGGAGGATGAGATCAGGAACAGTGTCCTCAGAGTACCGGCCTGGGTGGGAAGGAGGGGGCCAAGAGCTATTAATACACGGATGGGCCCCCAGCTCCCCAGTACCACACCCTTTAAAGTAGACCTGCAGGTCTGGGGCCTGAGCAGATTTTGTGAACACTGTGGTCCTCAATTTTTAACATCTTCAGACAGACATGCTCAGGCAGGAAGGAATGAAGCCTGGCTGCTGGTCCGCCAGAGAGTTAACCTCCTGGCCTGGCACCGCATAACCACAGGATCTGCTGAGTGCGAGGAGACTCTTCTGTGTGGCAGCCAGAGTGCAAGGCTGGTGGCTCTGGGCTCTGGCACCATCCCACAGCGGAACAAACAGACCTCCCTTCACAGATAATGGCCTCATTGAGTATTGTGCCCATGGCCAGTGCCCAGCACTGGGCAGCTCAGCCTGGGTAAGTTTCCTCTCTTGGATGCTTAGCAAAATATTTACACTATGCCTTTCTAGTAAGACTGTTCCTGGGAGCCAGCAAGGAGAGAGAGCTAGAGAAACCCTCTCACTCCCCACTTCACCCCCACACCCCTAGGGAGCTGCCTTCCACAGTGAGGAAGGGTTTGCCACACGCCCAGCATGTGAGTCTGGCTCCATAGTTGCTTGCCAGGGTTCTATTGTGAAGCAGGGCCTGGAACTAGAAGATGCTAGAAGACCTGGCCAGTGTCAGTATCATCCCGGGCTCCTCAAAAGAAGAATGTGTACGGATGCAGGCAGCATGAGGTTGCTGCTCTCCTCTCTGCCACCCCTTATGCAGAAGGAGTCTCTCTCTCTCTCTCTCTCTCTCTCTCTCTCTCTCTCTCTCTCTCTCTCTCTCTCTCTCTCTCTCTCTCTCTTTCTCTCTCTGTGTGTGTGTGTGTGTGTGTGTGTGTGTGTGTGTGTGAGAGAGAGAGAGAGAGAGAGAGAGAGGAGAGAGAGAGAGAGAGAGAGAGAGAGAGAGAGATTGGAGGAGTTCAAGACCAGAGCTGTGAATCCTGCTTTCTCAACCTTCTATTGGGGCACAGTTGGCATCCAGAAACATCCCATCCCCCTGAGTGGGGCTTTCAGTGAGAAGAGAGGGTACAAGCCAGCTCACTGCCAATGGTGCTGCTCTCCCAAAGGTCTCTAAACCAGCCACGGGGACATTTACTATGTTGTCAGAGGAAATAGGGACAGTATCTCTTTCCTTCATCCACTAGAAAAGGGGTCAGTGATGACCTGGGTAGCCCTTTGGATAGAATTGAAACCAGTGAGCAAAATCCACATGGCTCATCAGTAGGAAGATACCTTGAACAATGGACCCCATTACTGTTGTGACCCAAGACACACATCCTCTTTGGCCCAGGATCCCACTTCTGGGAATCTGGCTTGTGGCGCATCAGCACCAGGGTGTAAAGATGTATGTGCAAAGAATGTTTATTGCAAAATTCTAGAGGCCAAAAACAAGGTTATAAAAACTCAAGAGCAAGGTGGTGGTGGTGCACTCCTTTAATACCAGCACTTGGGAGGCAGAGGCAGGCAGATGTCTGAGTTCGAGGCCAGCCTGGTCTGTAGAGTGAGTTCCAGGCCAGCCAGGGCTGTTACACAGGGAAACCCTGACTTGAAAACAACCAAACAAACAAAAAACTCAAGAGCAAAGTCAAGATCAAAGGCACTGCATCCAGACCATCACCTGCCATTCAGCAGGAGCAAGCAGAACTTGTGCCTCCGTAGAAGAGCAATGTGGTACCCCAGTGAGGAATGCAGGGTCTGAAGACCGGTCCTGAGTTCTAGGTCCCACCGCTTACAAGCTTGCATGACTTCACTATCAGTCTCCTCTTCAGTTACGTAGAGGTTATAATAGTTCTACCCTACGCTTGCTAGGAGGAGTAACTGAATTGCTGTGTGTGGATATTTACAATTGCGTCTGGCGCATTAACTGCTAAAAAGAAAGATCTGACCTTTGATCTGGAAAGATCATCTAGGAGAAAAGCCAAGTGCAGAGAAATGTATATAGGGTAATGTCACTTTCATAAAATCAAAGGCTAGCCCATTTTAACCCCATTCCACACACAAAAGAAGGAAGTAGGAAGGGACAGAGGGAAGGAAGGAAGTGATGGAAAGAGAAAGTGATAAATCGAGGGAGGGAGAAGGAAGGAAAAAAAGGAAAGGTAATTGGTACCATCCTGGGTTCAGGCTCTGAGGAAGCTCTGAGCCTCACAGGAAGCTCAAGCCAGTGCCCTTGAAGGTCCCTAGGAACCTGAAGGCCTCACAGCTTATTTGCCTTGTCCTGTCTGCAGGAGAGGTACAAAGGCATTGCCTGGTGGCTCAGTTGTACAAGTAGGTTCATTTTCCTAATGTGGCATCCATCTGCAGGGCCACATTGCTCCAGTCAGGGCTGAGTCAGCCAGACCCAGTTTGGGGCCATATAAGCCATGCCTACAGTGATACTTTGTGGACTCTGCCCTGGGTGGCCACACCACACTGAGAACCAGATACTCTGGGACTGGAAGGACAGTTGACAGACAGAGAAGATGCCAGCTGGGGTGGAGCCATCATGGAAATCAAAGCCACTCCATCCACTTGAGATGGGGATCTGAGTGTGATATTAGCTGAGAAAACTGATTTGTTACAGGGAGCCTAGACTTCTTTTTGTATTTAACGCATGCACTAGTTGGTTCTTATGATTACTATTATTATTTTATGTGTATGGGTATTTTGTCTGTATGTATGTCTGATTGCCACATGCATCCCTGATGCCCACAGAGGCATTGGATCCCCTGGGCCTGGGGTTACAGACAGTTGTGAGCTGCCACAGGAATAGAAGTTGGGTCCACTGGAAGAGCTGCAAGTGCTCTTAATTGCTGTGCCATCTCTCCATCCCCCACTAATTGTTTTTGGTTTGTTTTGTTTGTCTTTTTTTTTTTTGTCATCTTGGCATAAGTGGGGGTCATCTGGGAAGAGGAACCCTCCATCAAATTGGCCTGTGGGCAAGTCTGGGGATTTTCTTGATTGATGATTGATGGGAAAGGCTCAGCCTATTGTAGGCAATACCACCCCTAGGCAGGTGGCTCTGGGTTGCATAAGAAAGTAGACTGAGTAAGCCTCAAGAGCAAGCCAGTAAGCATCTTTCCTCCATTGCCTGCTTTAGTTCCTGCCTCCAGGTTCCTGCATTCAGTTCCTGCCCTGACTTCCCTCAATAGTGGACTGCAAGCTATAAGGTGAAATAAACCCTCTCCTCCCCAAGTTGCCTTTGCTCATGGCATTTTATCACAGCAATAGAAAGCAACTAGAACAACGCACATAGAATATGTTTTTCAGTATTTCAGGCTAATGTATGCTAATATAATGAATACCAGAATGCCTACCACCCTGTAACAACTACAGTAGAGCCCCTCAGAGCCCTCCCCATCTCAACCCCTTCTCTCTCAGAAGCACTGTCATTTTGATTTGAAATTACCACCCCCACAGAGTCCCGGGTGCTGGGATCCCCCTGCCTCAGAGATTTCCCATGGAGTTAGGTGAGGCCCATGCCTTTCTGCCCAGGGTTCTTTCCTGGGCTCCTTCAGTAATGACATATCCTTGATCATATCTAACCCATCTTGCAGTAAAGAAACCAAACCCAGGACCCAGCACTTGCCTTGTTATGGCCTGGTCTTGTTCACAGGTCCCTTAGAGGGAGAAGGTGGGCTTTGCCATTCATAAGGTGTCACATGCCCAGTAGGCCTCAGGGACTAATGCCTAGGCATAGAACACTAGTAGAACATGGAGGACTTGGGAACTGGGGTAAAATTCTTTATGTTTATTTAATTCAATAAAAAAAAAAGATGCTGGCAATATTCCTGGGATCCTCATTGCTTAGGATGGGGCTATGCTGAAACAAGAGAGACTCAAGTCAGTGTGAATATGAGGTGAGTAACAGTATATGACGGTATGCATCTCTGATAAGACTCAGAATGGATATCTCCAGACGACACGTGTCTCAAACACGAGCTAATGCCTTAAAGACAAGCTCATGGGGCATTCTTAGACCCTAGGAAAGTCAAATGCCTAGCCCAGAGCTGGCATGGAAGCCAGGGAAGTAGAGGTGGGGTGGTGGCTTAATGAATGCTTCCCAACTTAAAACAACCAGGAAGAAATTGCCTTCCTATCTCAGGGCCGAGGAGCACTCTGGTCTGTCTGTGGTTGAGACACTGGGACCATGCAGCTCCCTAGGCTGTCCTTCTTTGACTGCCAGAGAACTGCATGGTAGAACTGCATGAAGGGCTTTCTACTTGCTCACCTGCTTCCTTCTTCCCCTCCTGGTCTAGATCTTAGGTCTTCCACATCCCCTGTGCTGACTGAACCTCTGTGATCGAGTTAACAACTGCAAATGGATAAAGATGGGATTAGCTAATTGATCAGTGCATGACCGACAGCCAAAGCCTTCTTGGCTCTGCTTGGCCTATGGGATTTGCTGTTAGGAGCTCTTCCCTGCTAAAAGGATGCCTGGGCTAGATAGGGCATTGAACAATTGGGGTGGTCAGTGTCTGTCTTGCACTCCCAAATAGGAACCAACCAATGAGCTTTTGGGTCATGAGAGAAACAAAGTTCTCCCTTTACACCCAGATTGGCAGGCCCTGAGCTGCTGGCCTCTGACACCATTTCCTCATCAGATAATCAGAACTTTAGGTGACTGCCCTCTAGGGTCTCGGCCCCCAAATATTGTAATTACAGTCCATCAGCTCCTAACCACTCTCATCCTGCAGTCTATGTCGTGAGCACACTTCTGTCTCACTACACCACTGGCCAGGCCTGTGTACCCGCTGCTGGACACGGAAGGGTGTGTGTCACAGCAGCAGCTCCAACCTACATGGCTCAGTCACGATTTCTATTGCTGCGATGAAACACCATGACCAAAAAGCAAGCTGGGGAGAAAAGGGTTTATTTGGCTTACACTTTCATATCCTTCACATCACTGAAGGAAGCCAGAACAGGAACTTAAACAGGGCAGGAACTTGGAGGCAGGAACTGATTCAGAAGCCATGGAAGGGCTTACTGACTTGCTGAACATGGCCTCCTCAGCCTTCTTTCTTTTAGAACATCCCTCTAGCCCAGGGATGGCACCACCCACAATGGACTGAGTCCTAGCCCATCAATCACTAATTAAGAAAATACCTTACAGCCTGGTCTTATGGAGGCATTATCTTAACTGAGGTTTCCTCCTCTCCGATGACTTTAGCTTGTGTTAGTTGATCTAAAATTAGGCAAGACACTGCATCATTGTGAACACCATAGCCTCAGAGTCACTGGAGGTCATGGCACTCTAGGAAACATCATGCAACCTTGATGTTCTCAAATCAAGGGGCTAAGACACTTATGCCAAGAGAAAGAAGCCAAACACAAGGGCCACATTGCTGGATGATTCTATTTCTGTGAAATTTTCAGAGAAGATGAACTCACAGAGATAGACACCTATGGGGACTTGGAGAAAGGGAGTGTGAAATGACTGCTAATGGGTACAGGGATCCTTTATAGAGTGATAAAAGTGTTCTGGAATTAGATGACTGAGAAACCTTGTGATGATTGATAGAAAGGTTCACATGGGTTGTGGATACAACTCAGTGGTCCAGTACTTGCCTGGCAGGAATGAGATTTTGGCTTTAGTTCCCAACACAAGAGGTGCAGAAAGACTGTAGTGTTGTATAAACGTAACTTTTACTGAGTATAATGGCTTATACCTATAATCCCAGTGTTTGGGAGGCTGAGACAAGAGTCTGAGACCAGCCTGGGCCACCTACTCAGTTATAGGCCATCATCCTGTGATACAGGGTGAGACCCTAACTCAAAAAGTAATGATGGAGCTGGCAGGGTGGCTCAGTGGGCAAAGGCACTTGCTGCTAAGCCTAACAACGTGAGTTCAGTCTCCAAGACCCACATGTGGAAGGAGAGGACTGATTCCTGCAAGTTGTCCTCTGACCGCCACATGCTCACCATGACACTTGTACCTGCATGCGCATACAAGCACAATAAACAAAGAAAAATGTAATAATAATAATAAATGGTATATACTCTTAAAGGATGAATTTTATGGTATATTGTTATGTATTAGTTTTTCCCAAAGTAAATGACACCTCTAAAGAGTCATATTAGTGAGAAAGAGGCTGGATCAAAATTTAGAAAAATTTCCAGATGTAGTGCATGCCTTTAATCCCAGCACTTGAGAGACAGAGGTAGGCAAACCTCTGTGAGTTCAAAGGCAGCCTGGTCTACACAGTGAGTTTCAAGCTAGCCATGGATACATAGGACTCTGTCTCAAAACACAAACAAGTTTAGAAAATTCTATTTAGTAATAGTTAATATACCTGCTTGTTTTAGAAGTTAAGAATTCAGAATTGAGGTGACATCTATAAACTGTCCAATCACTGAGGTTTTCCTTTCTTCATCCATTCATCTACCATTCACTCCCAAACACCTACAAGTGCCTACTCAGTGTCAGACATAGGACTTGAAGGTGATTCAGACACAGGCCCTCCACTTCTGTGAAAATGTCTAATGAGAGGGTGTGTATGAACAGTCACAAGCCACCCCCACGATCACAGCGTGTGTCAGCCGTCACTGACAGCTTTCACTGCAACGTAGAATCTGAGCAGTTCGTCTCACGGAAGTGTGGAGTAGGATGAAGGTTACCAGAGAGTCAGGGAGGTGGGCAGGGACCTGGTCAGTGGGGACCAGGTCACAAGGAGGAGCAAGCCCTGGCACTCTGTCATGCAGGAGGGTGTCTACAGTCAAGAGAATGTAATGTGTGTTTCAGGCTAGCTAGCCACAGGATTTTAAATGCTTTCTATCATGAAGAGAGGGGAACTGAGAGAGGTGCTGGCTATGCTGATTTCCTCATTCATTCATGATGTTGTGTGTATATGGATCAAACATCACATCCTAGCTGATAAATGTATAAAATTATGTATCAATTGAAAACTCAAACGCAGGTCAAAAAAGCATTGGCAGCTGTCATTGCTATAAAAAGACACTGCGAAGGACCTGGGCTGGAAGGCAGGGCCAGATCCTTTGGAGGAGAGAAGCCCTATGTACTTGAACCCAAACCTCTGGGGAAACACAGGCAGAGGAATGTGGGACTGGGAGAGGTGGAGTTCTGAGCAGTGATTGGGTAGGGCGTGTGGACAGGTGGGAGCAGGGCTGACCCTGAAAAGGAAGACATGGACCAGTGTGTGTTTATCTTTGCATGGCTGACTCGGTGACCAGCCCTTCTAGTTACGGCCTCCACTAACCACTCCCTGGGGCATGCCCCCCTTGCCTCTGTCCAAGTACCTCAGGAGTCTCCCTGGGTAATTCCCAGGAAGAGCAGCTATATTAACCCTGGTGGCCTAGATGTAGCATCATGTCTGAGTTCTCTTCAGGCTCTGCATGAAGGGCTCTTGTTAGCACCGAAGATGAGGGCTGGCTGGTGCCCTGACACTCTGTAAGAGGCCTGCAGTGGCCCTGCAGTGGCCCTGCAGCTAAGCCTTTGTGGGGTCATTTCTCATATCCACTAACCTCCAGCCCACCATACTTGTTCAGACTCAGGACATGATGGGAATCTAGGGATGAGTCAGATGCCAGGCATTTGGAGTCTTTAGGAAGATGGGCTGAGGAGATGCCTGGATCCATCCCAGCTGCTTCTGCCTCTGTCCCCTCATCTGCACAAGAGGTGAGAAGGGTCCTCCCAGGGAGGCTGTTCTAAAGAACTCATCAGTCATGACGTGATGTCTAGACAATGTGCTTACAGTCCAGGGACAGATGAAGTTGTCATAAACTAGTTCCCTCCCAGGGATGAGTTTAGGTAGAAACAAATGAGACAAAGTGGGAAAGCTAAATTGCCACACTAATTCAAGGTGGGAATAATCTGGTTATCATTGGTGTCATCTGAAATGGAGCTGGAGGCCCATCCCAGTAGAAGAGGGTGACAGTGGTGACCTCGGGGAGAAATTGGTGACAGGTTGGTTTAAGCTAGACAAAGAATGGAAAGTAGGCAGCAGTGAGAGGGGGTGCTGAACCCCTGCAAGTAGGCAGGGAGGGGAGAGGGGCTAGAGTGCAATGGAGAGGTAAAAGAGAGGAAGCTTGAAGATGGCGGGTGGGGTGGACACACTGGGTAGAGTATCTTGAGAATGGGCAAGAGGGTGAGACACAGAGCCCAGAGAGCCAGAGCACCAGTGCCCATAGGCACAGGGAGTCAGCAGGCGGTCAGAGCCAGGGGTGGTCCTGCTGGGGTAATCCATGCTAGGGATAAGATGGACTCAAAATGTCTTAGCAGATCAGACCCCAGAATCCAGTTGTACATAACACCCTCTTTCTCACTAGGGGTCGACCTAACTGAGTCGCCTGCAAGATAAGAACAAAGCTGTGTCTCTAGCTCCCTACACTCACACAGCACTCCAGTTTTCCCTTGTTTCCTTGAAGTGATGTGAGGAGGTGGTGACATGTCTGTCACTTCTTCTACCTTGGTGTCCTCACCTGTAAAACAGAACCACTATCTACTGCGCAGACTTGAGGATCCAGTGTGCCTCGGGTCACAGTGTACTGGCTCGCCTCAGCCAGGCCCTCCGTCACTGTCCCTGCAGCTCTGCTCTTTGTCCTTCGGTAAAATCCATCCTTTCAACCACCAGGCTATTTCCAGCAGGCTGTTTATTTTCTCCCGGTTTTTCATGGGCCTGCTGTAATGGAGGAACCAGGCTTATGCTGTAGTCCATCCCACTTAGCACTTGGAGTCATTCATTCATTCACTCACTTGTTCATAATGCAATCGCAACCAGCAGCCTGTGCTCGGGGCATTGGAAAACAGAGAGAGAGAGAGAGAGAGAGAGAGAGAGAGAGAGAGAGAGAGAGAGAGAGAGATCCCACTGTGTTCATCTTTGGCCCCAGGCCCCACCCACAGCCTGTGGCCTTCTGCCAGGGTGGAATTTTCAAAAAATCACTTGGCTTGAGTGGAGAAGGGATGTGTGAACTGCAGGGGTTTATTTTTTTTAACAGCCTTGAAAAAGTGTACAGGACCCCAGCCTCCTGCCCTGTGAGGACAGAACAGGAGCTTGGAGGACAGCTCAGACCTGCTCCTGGAGGGCATGGCCTATCCCCAAGGGCTTTTAGAATTCAGAAGTTGTCAAAACAGGAAGATCTGGGTCAGGGCCTGAAGTGAGAATTCCTGACCCAAAAATAAGGTTGGAATTCAGTATTTATTGAGATTAACTGAACTCCCATGGCCCTCAAGGAACTGGCCTGGCTGTGTCCTGACCCATGGAAACCTCTACAAGACTATGTTTGGGAGACACCAGGCCACTCCGGTGTGAGGCCTGAGGCACCACCTTATTGGTCGTCAGTATCCTGTCTCTAGGCTGCCCCCACGCCAGGTTTTCAGGTGTTGATCTTCTTGTCTGTCCCTGGCCTCTCCACAGTGTCCCCTTTAAGAGGATGGATGGGAGCTTCCGCTCTCCACCCTGGAAAACCCCTGTCAGCCACCAGCTCAATCCTGTTCTCACAGATTCATCCACCCTTGATAGATGCCATCCTGTGTGTCTACAAAGCACGAGGGTCATGAATGAGACAGGCTCCTTGTGCTGAAAGAACTTACCTCGAAGGGAGAGAAAAGCCTATGAACAAATAAGTTTCCACCCTGTGAGAAGCAAGAGAGAGGTTCTTTGTGTCCGGGAGCAGAGATGCCAGCAGCTCAGGGCAGCTCAGTGGAGAACGTGAGTGGTGGGAACGTGTGTTTTCCTGAGGTTTCTAGGAGACAGAATCAATAGAATAGGGAAACGGGGACACACACACACACACACACACACACACACACACACACACATACACACACACACACATACACACACACACACACACACACACACACACACACACACACTCACATGTAGATAAGCCTTGGCATTGGCAACGGGACTGATAAGAAAGTAAATTGTAGGCCGGGCGGTGGTGGCGCACGCCTTTAATCCCAGCACTCGGGAGGCAGAGCCAGGCGGATCTCTGTGAGTTCGAGGCCAGCCTGGGCTACAGAGTGAGTTCCAGGTAAGGCGCAAAGCTACGCAGAGAAACCTGTCTCGAAAAAACCAAAAAAAAAAAAAAAAAAAAAAAAGAAAGTAAATTGTAGCCTGTGACAAAAGAAGCAAATGGGAAGCCCCTGAGATGATAATGGCACCATCCGTGCCAGACACTGTGGTGGTGAGCACTCGAGACAGAGTCCTCAAACAATCCTGGAAGGGAGGGAGAGAGAGGGTGGGAGAGACAGAGGGAGGAAAGGAGAGAGGGAGAGAAGGAGGGAGGGAGGGAGAGAAAGAGAATGAAACTGAGATTGACATTAAGGAGTTGGCTCCTATAGTTGAGATTTGGCAAGTCCCACAGTCTGTAGCACTGGCCCCAGGAGGCCCCGCAGGGTACAGGGGCAGCCTGCCAGCAGTCACTTACTCCTCTAGAGAAGCCAGGCTTTTTCTGTTAGGATCATCAATTGATTCATAAGGCCCACCCACATGATAGAAGGTGTTCTGTTTTGTGCAAAGTCTATGGATTTAAATGTTAGTCTCGCCTGAAAAATAACTTCGCAGAACCTTCTAGAATAATGTTTGATTAAATATCTAGGACCATGACCTAACCAAGTTGACCTATGAGACTAACTAGCAGCTGGATAGGAAAGACATTGGGGAGTTTGCCACATGGATACAGGAAGGGCATGTCAGCCAATAGGATCGGCTTATGTTGGGAGAACTCTAAGATTACACAGACTGGAAGAGAGAATGGAGAGAGGTATTAGAGATACAGCCTCTGGAAGAGACCTTGAGAGTCAGGTGGTCAGGTCTGCCTAAAATAAGCCTTACAGAGTCCTAAACTGAGGAATCATTGGGAATCAGGTTATGCCTTGAACAGCCTCTAGAGTGGTGGTTCTCAACCTATGGGACCCGACCCCTTTGGCAATCTCTATCTCCAAAAATATTTACAGTTTATAACAATAGCAAAATTACATTATGGTTGGGGGGTCACCACAACATGAGGAACTATTATTAAAAGGTCGCAGCATTAGGAAGGTTGAGCACCACTGGTGTAGAGCATGTGATAGAAACCCTTCTCCTGGGTTATTCAGTGTAGACAACACACTGACTCTCAGTTCCTGTGGCTGACAGAGGGACTGATGGATAGGCTTCCTCCAAAGGCTGTCCCTGAGACAGAAAGGGGAAGACCAGCCTGTCAGGTATCTACACTGCGCCTTGAGCAGTCTGATCACTGATGCTATCCATGGACCATCAGGCTACCAGGAGAACAGTGACCCTAATGTGGGAGCATCAGGTGTGCCATGAGGTAGACGTGACAGAGTTCTGAGATGACGCTTCTCCATTAGAAGTCCTATCTGTCCTGACTGCCGGAACTCCAGGTTCTCCCTAGGAAACATCATGATGAGCTAAAAAGGTATTTCTGAGAGAATGACATCATGATAGCTCTGAAAACAAGATAGGAAGCCTCCCATGGGCCATAAATATGCTAAGTCTTAAGAAAATAGGATACACATGAAATGTGTAAATAGAATCAGAGCCAAAAACATCACGTCCCAGGATCCAGACATCTAAGTGATTTTCATCCCAGGAATGCCAAGCACAGTTCATGCTGAACACCAACAAAGCAAAGAGCTGGACTGGCTGCCATGCTTCTCTCTCTTCAGAAAGACTATAGAAAGGTACCTCCCACTCTCCGTACAGTAATCCCATTAGACAGAGAGTCCAATCCCACACAGCAAAGTCTCAAGACCCGTCTGAGAGGCCAGGGGTCAGCTTCAACCGCTCCAGCAAGTAGTACCAAAAACTAAAAGAAAAAAATTGAATAAGAAAAACTGAAGACCCAAATGGAAAAGCATCACATGTTCATGGACTGGAAGAATTAATGCTATTAAATTTCCATACTGTTCAAAACAATCTACAGATTTAGTGTAGACCCTATAAAAATACTAACACACTTTTTACAGAAAGATTAAAAAAACAATTTTATAATACATAGAACCACAAAACCCCTATGAATAACTAAATCCTGAGGAAGAATTTAAAAACTGGAAACATCACATCTCTCAGTTGCAAAATATATTACAAAGCTACAGTAATCAAAGTAGTATGGTATTAGGCATATAGACCAGTGAAACAGAATAGAGATCCCAAAATAAAGCCACACTTTACGGTCAACTGTCTTTCAATAAGAGCACCAAGAATACACAGTGTAGATGTGGGATGGGATATCCACATATGGAAGAATGAAACTGAGTCCTTACTTACATCACACCTGTAAAAACAACTCAGTGGATTAAAGACTTAAATGTAAAACCTAAAGTTGGATCTCATAGTCACACAGGGAAAAAACTTCACAGCATATGTGGACTGGCTGTTAAGATAAGCTCCTTTTTGCTACTATTAAAATCATTGCTATTGGGGGGGCTCAGGATATGACTCAGTGGGTAAAATGCTTGCATCACAAACCTGAGTTTAGATTTCCAGCACATGTGCACACACGTGCATGCACACACACACACACACACACACACACAAATATATACATGCACATGTGAAGACCAGAGGACCACTTATAGGTGTGGTGGTATTTTACTTGTACTGAAATGTGATTTTAATTGTATGTTAATAAATAAAGTTGCCTGGGGGTCAGAGTTATAGAGCCATAGCAAGTGCGTGGCGGTGGTGGCGCACGCCTTTAAGGACCTGGAGGGCGGTACATACAGGCAATGACAAGGCAGTCACGTGTTTAGTTTACAACCAATGAGAAGGCAGAACATCTAGACTATTTAAAGACATACACACAGGAAGTAGGTCTCTTTTTCGGAGAGCTCTCTTGGCTGAAGCAGGATAGCTGAAGCAGGAAGGGTAAGGCTCTTAGTTCTGACCTCTTGGCTTTCTTCTCTGAATCGGCTCTGTGTTTCTTATTTAATAAGACGGTTGGTTACATCTACATTTGGCGCCCAACGTGGCGCCCAACCAGCCAACGTGGCGCCCAACCAGCCAAGACCACCTGAAAGGTCTCCGATGACACCATGGCCCAGATGATCCAACATCCAGAACCGTTTCAAGGCAACTGGCTCAGAAGATACACCCTCATGGACTACTCCATAATCCTAAAATATTCTTTGTGTCCCCATAAGATACAGCGCCCCCCTCCAGCAGGAAGTAGTAAGAGAAACTACGCCCAAATTCCCAAATATACCAAGCTGACTTTGGAGATATATAAAGGTTAAAACCTTCCTTTTTAAGAAAAGAAAAGGGAAGTGCTGTGGGATGGTCTGTATGTCAAGTGTGTTGCTGATTGGTCAGTAAATAAATCACTGATTGGCCATTGGCTAGGCAGGAAGTATAGGCGGGACAAAGAGAAGAATTCTGGGAAGTGGAAGGCTGAGAGAGAGACACTGCCAGCCACCATGATGACAAACAGCATAAGAAGATGCCGGTAAGCCACGAGCCATGTGGCAAGGTATAGATGAATGGAAATGGATTAATTTAAGCTGTAAGAACAGTTAGCAAGAAGCCTGCCATGGCCATACAGTTCGTAACCAATATAAGTCTCTGTGTTTACTTGGTTGGGTCTGAATGGCTGTGGGACTGGCGGGTGACAGAGATTTGTCCTGAGGTGGGCCAGGCAGGAAAACTCTAGCTACATATAGGAGTCACTTTTTCTTGTATCATGTGGATACAAGGGATCAAACTTAAGTTATCAGGCTTGGCAGCAAGTGCCTTTACCCAATGAGCCATCTCATCAGCCCCATGATTCTGTGTTTAATCTTTTGCCTCTCTGTTTTCCATATAGGCTGAATCATTCATTCCAAATAGTGCAAAGCAATTTCAAAGTTCCTCTGCATTCTTGTCAACACTTTTTATGTGTATGGTGTGTATGCATGTACATGTGTTCACATGTAGGTGGGCACAGGTGTATGGGCAGGTATGTGTACATGTAGAGGCCTGAGGCTGATTTCGGGTGCCTTTCTTGATCACTCCCACTGTGTGTATTGAGTCACAATCTGCCACTTGAACCCAGAGCTTGCATATTGGGCTTGTAGTGGGTAGCCATTCCAGCTTTGATCTGGAAGTTCCAACCCCCATTGAGACTTCGGCAACTGTCACACCTACAAGGCAGGGCCAAGGGAGGCGCCTGGAGACCCGAGATCTGGATGGGCCAGCGCTCTCTCTCAGTTCCGGGACCCTGGACAGTGGAGGTGGCCCAAGCAGAGCTCCAGAGAACACCGCTGGACTGTGATACACCTGCCCCAGACCCCTCGACCTACCTATCCCTTAATTTGTAAGTTACGCCATTAAATAAATCTCCTTTTAACTACGTGGATAATTTCACCAATAGGGCTAGTCTAGCCAGCCCCGGCTTGCTCTGGGGGCCTTCTATCTCTAACTCCTGAGGTCTGGCAGTCCATGCAGCCTGCCTGATATCATCCAGGTGCTGGGGACCCGAACTCAGCAGGCTCTTTACCCACAGAGACACTTCACACTCTTCCTTTCTTTCTTGATAGCGGCATTGCTGACTAACATGAGTGAGATGGCACTGGGCTCTGGCTTGAATTCCTTTTCCCCAATCATCGGCAACGTTAGGCGTCTTTTCGTGAGCTTATTGGTCATTTTTGATCTTCAGGGAAATGTCTGTTGGAGTTGATGTGCTTGCCTTTGTTGTTACTGGATCGTAGGCACTCTTTTTTTTGTTTGTTTGTTTGTTTTTTGGGGGTTTTTTTTGTTTTTGTTTTTCGAGACAGGGTTTCTCTGTGTAGCTTTGCGCCTTTTCCTGGAACTCGCTTTGGAGACCAGGCTGGCCTCGAACTCACAGAGATCCGCCTGGCTCTGCCTCCCGAGTGCTGGTATTAAAGGCATGCGCCACCACCGCCCGGCCGTAGGCACTCTTTATGTGTCTGGTATTGGGTCATTGTCAGGGATATAACTGCAAACATTTTCTCATTCTATCAGCTTTTCCACCCACCTCTGTTGGCTTGACCTTTGACATACAGGCGTTACTGACCTTGACGTCATCCAGTTTAATCTTTCCTGGTTTTGCTTTGTGTTGTGCTTTTTAAAATTTCCAGTTCCAATACCAGAGGGCTTTTCCCATGTGTTTTCTTCTATGAGTTTTATAGTTTTAGCTTCTGTGGTGAGGTCTCGTTTCCATTTGGGCTTAACTTTGGCCATTTTCAGTTGG
This sequence comes from Peromyscus eremicus, assembly GCF_949786415.1. Classification (NCBI taxonomy): domain Eukaryota; kingdom Metazoa; phylum Chordata; class Mammalia; order Rodentia; family Cricetidae; genus Peromyscus; species Peromyscus eremicus. The sequence goes on from NC_081417.1 coordinate 132,643,052, forward strand.
GCTGGCCCTGTACTAAGAAGATCCATGAACTACTTGAGGTGGAGCAGATAAAGGAAGTAATGTGTTGCAGAGCAATCATGACTGCACACCACTGCTAGGACAGTGGTGGCCACCCACCACCCAGGAGGGAAGACAGAGACTGTAGACAGTGCCCTTGTTCACTGTGGGCATGTGCAGTGACCATCAGTGATCTGCCTTCTTAGTACACTTATAGAATGTGTGTTTCTGTGTGTGTGCACCCACCTGCATGCCTCTGTATGTGTGTGTGTGCCTGCTTCTCTGGGGTGTATGTGTGTATGTGTGTGTGTGTGTGTGCGTGTGTGTGTGCATGTGTGTGTGTCATGTGTTCTTTCCTTAATTTAAAAAAATATTGCATTTATCTATCAACTGTGTGTATATGTGTGGGCACATGTGTGCCATGGTACATATGTGGATATCAGAGTACAATTTGTGGATGTCGGGTCTCTCCTTCCACCATGCAGATTCCAGAAATTGACCTCAGGTCATCTGCCTTGGCAGCAAGCACCCTTACCCGCTGAGCCATCTTACCACCTGCCCTGTTGTAGCTTGCTCTATATGTTGCCCCTCATGGTAGACGGAAGAACCCTAACTACCTACCTAGGCGGCTTGTGGATGGGTGTGTCTTTTGAACCCCTGTCACTTAAACAAAATGTGGTCAAAAGACAACTGGAGGCCTGCTGGAAGCTGACAGGCATGCAGGCTTGTGGAATCCAGGTCTGTTCCAGGCAGCGATCCTTGCATAGAGCAGTGGCCAGAAGACCTGAGTCTGACCCAGTCTCCCGACTGGCTCGCTCTTTCCCCAGGGTCTCCTCGCTAGCACTTCCTGGCTCATTGAAGATAAAATAGGTCGACCTAAGTTCACAAATGCCCACTGAGTTCTCTCAGGTGTCCAGACATCGCTTTGGATGCTTCTGGAAAAGGCAGATATAAATAAATGACAAGCTAGGAGGGTGGCGTGCTAACTAGATAGATAACAATGGGCAGCCTAGTCGGTGAATTAGCCCCAGGCATTCGGGCTTCACCAGGCCCCTGCTGAGACAGCTGCTGAACCAGTGCTGGCTCCTTTTCAGCATCACAGGAGCAGGACATCAGCGTGGTAGACACTTTCCCAGGTAAAAGAAAGCACAAAGAAGTTCTTATCAAGGCCAGCCCTCAGGGTGGGAAGAAAGGCTGCTGGGAGTGGTAAGCTTTGCCCTCCATTAGTGCTGGGACTCAGAGATGAGCCCTGTCTGCAAGGCTGTGTGACCCAGGCCCTGCAGGGTCTCCACTGCAGAAGGTACCTGGTGGCCCTGACTCAGCTGTGGGCTCTGCTGCTAGGAAGCTTTGTGATTTGTGCCTCTGTTTCCTAATATGTAAGACAGGCTTGCGGAGGCAGCTTGGCGGCGGGGTTGTCGTGGAGAAGAGATGAGCTGGTTTACTCAGATCCCTAAGAACAGTCCTGACATGAACAGGGATTCGAAGCCCAGTCCAGACCCAGATCCTGGGTGTGCGCCATCCCCGCCTCTGATCACTGCAGCAGTATCCCAGGGTGACCTACACAGGACAGCGCACTCTGGCTTTATCCTTGCTGCGTAATGGCTGTGAATCTTGTTCCTGGTTTCTCTGTGGATGTCACCGGAGACTTCAACCTCTCTGATGATAGTAGTTTCCCCTTGGTCCCCGGGTCTCACCGGAAGGCAGATCTCAACCAGACACAACCCACTAGGCTTTCCTGCACTCCCCTCTGTACAAACAGGTTGTGGTGTTTGATCAGTGCTCAGAAATCAAAAGCCGTCTCTCTAGATCTCAGATACATGAGAGGTGAATTTAAAACTAAGAAGAAGAGTCAGCCGGGCGGTGGTGGCGCACGCCTTTAATCCCAGCACTCGGGAGGCAGAGCCAGGTGGATCTCTGTAAGTTCGAGGCCAGCCTGGGCTACCAAGTGAGTTCCAGGAAAGGCGCAAAGCTACACAGAGAAACCCTGTCTCGAAAAACCAAAAAAAAAAAAAAAAAAAAAAAAAAAAAAAGAAGAAGAGTCAGAGATGAGTTGTCTAAGGAAAATTGTTTGAGTGTCCCTAATAGTGAACAGCCCCTTCCCCCATGTGTTAGTACAGGGACAAACGTGGTCCAAGTGACTGAGGTTAATGATTACTAAGTTTTGCTTATAACACAACACCTGAGGTAAAGCGGTAAAGAGAAAAGATTTCTTTTGTTCATCGTTTGGGAAGCTGACCTCACTCTGCTCCAGCTTCCTTCTGCGGCTCCCTGACCACTTCACTCCGAATCTCCAGGCTGACATCCTCATGTCTGCCCCATCTAGCTGCCATCTGACCTCATAAGTGAGGTACCACACTCAGTCTTGCCCACACACAAGTGTGTATACACAAACACCCCACAGACATCTTTAGGGGACACTGATAATACGGTGTCGTGAAGCCAGAATACTTACTGCTCACATCCTGTCCAGCCTGTGGTCTTGAGTCCTGGATTCCCATCTATTCAAAGTGGAAAGGTTCGCTTTGCTGGCAATTTGAGATCAGCATGCTTTATTGACTAGCAGTAAAATCTGTGACCACACTTTGGTATAACTGGGGTGGCAGGTGTTAATTACTAGCAAAGAACCTTGTCAGAACCTCTAAGTCTAGGCTGAAGGTTGCATAACAGCTCCCTGGGCATGAAGTTCCTGCCTTTGCCTCACCTCAACCTTATCACACTTGGGCAGTTGCCCAGCACCTCAGCCTAGAGCCTGAAGTGGGTCCCAGCTAGTGTCCTGACAGTGGTAGTGGCCTAGCTGGCCTGACAGGGCCCAGTTCCTGGCTCCCTCAGCCTCAGGGTGTCCCCTTCAGGTTCTGGCCATGTCATTGTAGAACTAGATTTCAAAGGAGTTTTCCAACTTATCTTCAGGCTTCAGGCCACCTTGCCTTGAACCTGTTGGAGTCTCTGTTACATGCTTTTCCCTGAGACCTTGATGGCTCTAGCCCCAGCGAGCTCTGACTGCTTTCTTGTTTAATTGTTTCCATAGACAAGCCTATGGAAGTTTCCAGAATGGGCGCTGATTGGCCTGCTTTATTAACCAATTAGCTGTTGAAAACCAGCTTCTCCTCGTGGTTATCAGTTGGCTTCTAAGGGACCATGGCCCCAGGGGCAAATGACATGAACCCTGTGGCTATTCTGTGACCATCTGTAAAGGACATCTGTCTTCTCCATGGCTTGAAAGGGAGCCCTGAAACTCTGGTCCATTGTTCTGGAGATTTATCTGGTGTTCTCATTAATTATCTGTAAAGTGTCCTTTTCTCTGTCACTTCAGACATGCTCAGAACCAAGGCAAGTGGGAAAGAGATGTTTTTCACATGTCTAGGTCACAAGGGTCAGCTAGGTCCTGCTAAAGAGTAACCAACACCTGCTCACATCACATCTGAATTTGACATGATCCAAGACTGATCCAAGACCTTCAGTCCCCACTGCCCTTCCAATGCCCTGGCAACAATTACCTGCACCTGTCCTACAGTGTGGTAGAACAGGACACAGAGGGTACTGGCCCTGAGGTTGGAGGCCCTGAGTAGCCATGGCTGGTTGGCCCCATCGTGGTCCAGGGGCCCTGAATGCAGAGTAAAGGTGTGACTTGGAGCCTCAGAGGACCTGACTCTGCACCCTGGGACCCTAAAAAACCTCTAGGAAGGAACCAGGCCCAGCCCCTGGTGTGGGCTAGTTAATGACCTAGGCAGCAATGTAGTCCCAATGAGTAACCTGATGGCCCAATAGTCATCTCTTTCCCTCAGCATCCTATCTTCTCTCTCCCTGGCCCTGAGAATCACACCAGACCCCAACCACCTCCCCTACCTGTCCCTGGATAGTTCTGGGGCTAAATGGAAGGAAACCACAGTACCAGACAATGTGTGCTCCTCTGCCAACTGGCCCCCTCATCTCCAGGCATGCTGTGGGGTCTCCATCCATTGGAAGAAGCAATGCTTATCACCAGTTTGAGTTTGCAGGCCCTTGTACCAAAGGATAAAGAGACAGAAATAACAATCAATCCACTACTACCACGTAGCACACAGAGGCCTTTCCACACCTCCCCAAAAGACACAATGAACAAGGCTAGAAGGCCCAGCCCAGAGAGCAGTTCTCCCCTGTAAGGTATACAGCATACCCCTCCTCCAACATTAGAAGCCCTGGCACTTCTGTCTCCCTTCACTCAGATGAGAAAAGCAGGGCAGTGCCACCAGGACAGGGCCCAGCCTTAGCCAGACCCCCCCCCCACTTCCCCCTCCAGCAGCACAGTGAAGTTCAGACAGAAGCAGAAAAACCAGGGCTGCATTCAGACTCTACACACCCCACATGTTCCCTGCTGCAGACACAGTGGTGTCCTGTGGACCAACAGGGAGCCCTAGGCTTCAATGCCCATTCCTCACGAGAGCCACAGGGAACATTACTGAGGTGGGGACAAGCCTGGCACTGCCACTAAATTGTGTGGCTCTTAGGACAAACTCTGTGCTCCTTGCATCCCATGGTCCCCTCATCTCTAGAACTCTGCTGCTTAAGCTAGAGATTTGAGTCCTTGAAAAATACCCCTTACTGAGTTTGGGCTTTCATTGGCAAAACCTGCATTTGCTAAAAGGATGTCGTTGAAGGCAGAGATGACCTTCATAATTTCCTGCCCCTGACTGAAGTGTCACATGAAAAGGGTCTTTGCTAGCAGCCCTTGAGTTCTTACAAGGAACTTAGCTCTCTCTTCCTCCATGGCTTCCTTTCTATACTAGATCACATTTCCCTTTTCTCCATGACTGCCAGGAAGCACATATGAAAATGTGCAGCTGAACTACAGAAATTCTGTAAGCACTTATGACTGGCTCGACAAAACTCTTTCACCCCACCAACCCTAACTTGCTGCTCCCATTTATATTTTCTTGGTTCCAATTTGTTATTTGTGGTTATTATTTAATTATAGATTATTGTTATTACCTTACACTCTTTGCAGAATAAAGATGTCAAAAACACAGAAGAAGTAAATTTACAAGATGTAATGTTTAGCCAAAAGAAAGTCATCTGCCTCCCACAGCAAAAACCAGGTCCTAACTACTGGCATTTGACAGGAGGTTGAGCCTTGCTGAATTGTTCATCCTCTGTGGAAGTGTAGTGTGTGAGTTCTTCAAGTCTCTGCCAGGGGAAGGAGGGAACCTGGGTCAGGATACCAGGGGCAGGGAACACTTACCGAAGACAGAAGCAGGGAAATCCTCACAGGAGGATGAGGTGGGCAACACAGAAGAAAGGCACCATGGGTAAACTGCCTCAAGGCCTGGGTCAGGTGCTGCCATTGTCTCTTAGAATCTGAGACCTTGCAGGGCACAGATGACTCGCTATACTCTGGAAGCTGAGGCAGAAGGGTTGTAATTTCAAGGCCAGCCTGGGCTACATAGCAAGATCCTGTTTCAAAAACAAATCCAGGGCTGGGATGTGGCTCAGTGGTCAATGGTGCTTACCTAGCATGTGCAAAGCCCTAGACTTGATCCCCAGCACCACCAAAAGCAAAAACCAAACAAGCAAACAAGAGTCAGGGCCTTCGGTAAGCCGCCTGCCCTGGCTGGACCACAGTTTGCTCATCTGGAAAGATAGGAAGCTGTGTAAGAGGAAGTCACAGTGGCCTCCAACTCTGAAATCTGACTTCCTCCATAGAGGGAAGGACTCTGAGAATCCTTCTGAACCCAGGGAAGCTGGACTATCCAACATCCAGCTCAAGAGCACATACACCTGGGAAGTCTACCCAGACCTGCAGGCCATCTACCTCCCAACTTGACAAGGACCTCCATTCTGACCTTTGCACATTTGGGGAACAGGAAAAGGCTGCAAAGTACTGGGTGGTGGTGGCACACACCTTTAATCCTAGCACTTGGGAGGCAGAAGTAGGCAAATCTCTGAGTTTGTGGCCAATCTGGTCTATAGAGTGAGTTCCAGGACAACCAGGGCTACACAGAGAAACCCTGTCTCGAAAAACCAAAACCGGAAAAAAAAGACTGCAAAGCTGGAGAAATCTTCTGGAAGATTCCCCATTTCCTGGAGAGTGTTGGGATCAATCTGGTAGTCACAGCCAGCTTGAGGTGCCCCCATGGGCCATGCCCCATCCTTTGCTGCTTTGCCCAAAAACAAGATAGGGAGTGAGGGATACTTCTCAAGGACATGCATATCTAGGGCCAGGGAAACTAATGGTTAACAATCTATCCCTTGGAAAGCTCATCCCGGCATCCTCAGGCTCTTCCTCTGCCCCACCCCTCCAGGACCATCTCGCTCCCTCCTCGGCAGTATCCTTGTCCATTTCTTCACGGTACTCTGCTGCAGGCCACAGGAGCAGTCCAGACAGGACTTCTGTTATCCTTACTCCAGATTCACAGCAGAGGCTTGGCAGGCCCAGGCTCACTGGAACTGGGTTGCAGGGCAGGGATGGGGGCCCAGTCCTCTAGCCCCCAGTAACCCCACAAGACCAGTGTCAGAAGTACTGGTTCTGTGGAGGCAGTGGTGCAGGATGACCACAGGGAGCTGGGGGTTCTATATCCTGCTTGAATTGTCTCTGGCTAATGTTTAGGGAGTCTTAGCCAGCTTTAACCCTGCACCTTGGTTGCCCAACCTGTGGACAGCCTCAGTAAATCTTTTTCCTTTGTTGTGTGTATTTTTTTCCCATAGAAGACCGTGATTTCTCCTCTGAACCTGTTAATCTCCAATACAGAACTCAAGGGGAGAAGAGGCCAGAGCCGAGCTGCCCTAGCATCCCAGTGTGGCACCTCTCCAGCCAGGACCAGAGATGACAAGACAGATGTCTCCAACCTTCAGCTGTTCACACAGCACACAGGGGACTCATGGGGGCCACTTGTCACTGCCAATCAAACCCACTCAATGGCAATACTGACATCTTTCATGCTGTTTTCAAGACAGACACTCAGGCAGAAAATGCCAGTGTGCTTCCTGTCTGCAGAGTAGAGGGCCATGCCACACCAATATGAACAGTGTGGACCCCAGGACCTGCTCTGAGTCCACTTGCAACCACTGACACTTGGAGAGACAAAAAAAAAAAGTCCAACCCCCAAAGCCATCGTGGGGTTGGCTTCCACAGCTCTTGACCAATGTGGCCAAAGCTAAACACCTCGGGACTCTTGGATTACTCATAAATGCGACCCGCCCCAAACTCCCTGAGTAGCATCTGAAGTCTCGTGAAGGTCATGGATCCAGAACAAAGCGTCAAGTGCACCAAGAAGGCTGATGGAAGTCCCCGGAAGCGGCTGACCAAAGGAGAAGCCATTCAGACTAGTGTTTCCTCCAGCGTCCCGTATCCAGGCAGCAGCACCAGTGCTCCCTCAGAGAGTGCCACCCAGGAGCTCCTAACCCCGCAGCCTTTCTCAGGCCCCTCGGTGGTTCTTAGAGAAGGCTCTCAGGAGAAAACCGGCCAGCAGCAGAAGCCTCCCCGGAGGCCCTCCATCGAGGCCTCAGTCCACATCTCGCAGTTTCCACAGCACCCTCTGACACCAGCATTCATGTCCCCTGGCAAACCAGAGCATCTCCTAGAGGGGTCTACGTGGCAGCTGGTTGACCCCATGAGACCTGGACCCTCAGGCTCCTTTGTGGCCCCTGGGCTGCATCCGCAGGGCCAGCTCATCCCATCCCATGCTTCCATCCTTCCTCCCGAGGACCTGCCTGGCATCCCTAAGGTCTTTGTGCCCCGTCCCTCCCAGGTCTCCCTGAAGCCCACAGAAGAGACCCATAAGAAAGAGCGGAAACCACAGAAGCCAGGGAAGTATATCTGCCAGTACTGCAGCCGGCCCTGCGCCAAGCCCAGCGTGCTCCAGAAGCACATTCGCTCACACACAGGCGAGAGGCCCTACCCCTGTGGCCCCTGTGGCTTCTCCTTCAAAACCAAGAGTAACCTTTATAAGCACAGGAAGTCCCATGCCCACCGCATCAAAGCCGGTCTGGCTTCCGGCTCCAGCAGTGAGATGTACCCACCCGGGCTGGAGATGGAGAGGATCCCTGGGGAAGAGTTTGAGGAGCCTACCGAGGGAGAAAGCACAGACTCCGAGGAGGAAACTGGTACCACATCAGGTCCCCCCACAGAGGTTCTCCCCAAATCTAAGCACCCCCTGCTCTCAAGTGGCTTATACAGCTCCGGGAGCCACAGTTCCAGCCAGGAACGCTGCTCTCTGTCCCAGTCAAGCACGGCACCATCGCTTGAGGACCCCACCCCATTTGCAGAAGCCTCATCGGAACATCCCCTGACCCATAAACCCGAAGACACACACACCATCAAGCAGAAGCTGGCACTCCGCCTGAGTGAGAGGAAGAAGCTGATTGAGGAGCAGACATTCCTGAGCCCAGGGAGCAAAGGCAGCACGGAGTCTGGGTACTTCTCACGCTCTGAGAGCGCCGAGCAGCAGGTCAGCCCCCCTAACACCAATGCCAAGTCCTACGCAGAGATCATCTTTGGCAAGTGTGGGCGGATTGGGCAGCGGACTTCCATGCTGGCATCCACCTCCACCCAGCCCCTACTGCCCCTGTCTGCTGAAGACAAGCCCAGCTTGGTGCCTCTGTCTGTTCCCCGGACACAGGTGATCGAACACATCACAAAGCTCATCACCATCAATGAGGCTGTGGTGGACACCAGTGAGATTGACAGTGTGAAGCCCAGGAGGAGTTCTCTGACCAGGCGCAGCAGCGTGGAGTCCCCGAAATCCAGCCTCTACCGGGAGTCACTCTCATCCCATGGGGAGAAGACGAAGCCGGAACAACAATCGTTGCTGAGCCTCCAGCAACCGCCCAGCTCCACGCACCCTGTGCCTCTCCTGAGAAGCCACTCAATGCCTTCCGCAGCCTGCACCATCAGCACCCCCCACCATACCTTCCGTGGGAGCTACTCCTTCGATGACCACATTGCTGACCCCGAAACCCCCAGCCGCAGCAGCCCCATGTTTACCTCCCACCCACGGATGCTGAAACGCCAGCCAGCCATTGAACTACCTTTGGGAGGTGAGTACAGTTCCGAGGAGCCTGGACCAAGCAGCAAAGACCCCACCTCCAAGCCCTCTGATGACCCAGAATCCAAGGAAAGCGACCTTACCAAAAAGACCAAGAAGGGGTTGAAAACAAAAGGCGTGAGCTATGAATGTACCATCTGTGGTGCTCGGTACAAAAAGAGAGATAATTATGAAGCTCATAAGAAGTACTACTGCTCTGAGCTCCAAATCACAAAAGCCCACTCTGCAGGTGCTCATGAAGTGGAAAAGACTCAGGCTGAGCCTGAGCCCTGGTCCCAGATGATGCATTATAAACTAGGGGCCACCCTGGAACTCACTCCATTGAGAAAAAGACGGAAGGAGAAGAGCCTTGGGGATGAGGAGGAGCCACCTGCCTTTGGCAGCCCTGGCCCATCAGACCCGGCTCGTATCCTTCCCTTGGAGTCCAAGTCACCAGCAGAACCAAGCAAATCAGTTCCCTCCTTAGAGGGACCCACGAGCTTCCAGCCAAGGACTCCCAAGCCAGGGACTGGATCAGAACCAGGGAAAGAGAGGAGAAAAATGTCCAAAGAAATTTCTGTCATCCAGCACACCAGCTCCTTTGAGAAGTCTGACCCACTGGAACAGCCAAGCAGCCTGGAAGAAGAAAAGCCCGTGGCCCAGTTCTCATCCCCACCACCTGCCCCCCATGGGCGCTCAGCTCACTCCCTGCAGCCGCGGTTGGTCCGCCAGCCCAACATTCAGGTTCCAGAGATCCTGGTGACAGAAGAGCCGGACAGGCCAGACACAGAGCCTGAGCCACCCCCAAAGGAGCCCGAGAAGACAGAGGAATTCCAGTGGCCCCAGCGCAGCCAGACGCTGGCACAGCTCCCAGCAGAGAAGCTGCCGCCCAAGAAAAAGAGACTCCGCTTAGCTGAGATGGCACAGTCCTCGGGGGAGTCCAGCTTTGAGTCCTCCGTGCCTCTGTCTCGAAGCCCAAGCCAGGAGAGCAGCATCTCTCTGAGTGGTTCCAGCCGCTCGGCTTCCTTCGACAGGGAGGATCACGGAAAAGCTGACGCCCCTGGGCCCTCATCAGACACACGCTCCAAACCCCTGGGCACCCACATGCTGACTGTCCCCAGCCACCACCCACACGCCCGAGAGATGCGAAGGTCAGCTTCAGAGCAGAGCCCCAATGTGCCCCACTCCTCGCACATGACTGAGACCCGAAGCAAATCCTTTGACTATGGCAGCTTGTCCCCGACAGGACCCTCTGTAACAGTGCCTGCAGCTCCGCCACCCCCAGCCGCTCCACCAGAAAGAAGAAAATGCTTTCTGGTGAGACAGGCCTCCCTCAGCCGACCTCCAGAAGCAGAGCTGGAGGCCACCCCCAAGGGAAAACAAGAGAGCAGCGAGGAGCCCTCAGCCAGCCAGCCTCCCACCAAAAGCTCCGTGCCCCAGATCTCCGTGACTACCATACAAGGTGGGCCCTCAGAAGGCAAGAGCCAGATACAGGACAGGCCCCCACTGGGGTCCAGCCCACCCTACACAGAAGCCCTGCAAGTGTTCCGACCTCCTGGCACCCAGCTGCCCCCACCAGTCTCCCTCTTCTCCTTGCAGCACCTCTTGCCTCAGGAGCAAGAACAGTCCCCTGAGTTCTTCCCTACTCAAGCAATGGCCGGCCTCCTCTCCTCGCCATATTCCATGCCCCCACTCCCACCTTCCTTGTTCCAAACCCCACCACTTCCACTGCAGCCTACTGTGCTACACCCCAGCCAGCTCCATCTCCCCCAGCTCCTGCCTCACCCTGCAGATATCCCCTTCCGGCAGCCCCCTTCCTTCCTCCCCATGCCATGCCCTGCCTCCTCAGCCCTCTCTGGATATTTCCTGCCTCTACAATCCCAGTTTGCATTGCAGCTCCCTGGTGAAATAGAAAGCCACTTGCCCCCAATCAAAACCAGCCTGGCCCCTCTGGCAACAGGACCTTCTGGCCCCTCCAGCAGCACAGAATATAGCAGTGACATCCAGCTGCCCCCTGTGACTCCCCCAGCTACCTCCCCAGCTCCCACATCAGCCCCAACACTGACCCTGCCTGCCTGTCCAGATGCTATGGTGTCACTGGTTGTTCCCGTCCGCATCCAGACCCACATGCCGTCCTACGGGAGTGCCATGTATACCACCTTGTCTCAGATCTTGGTCACACAGTCTCAAGGCAGCTCAGCAAGTATGGCTCTTACCAAGTATGAGGACCCTTCCTCCAAAGGGATGACTGTGTGGGGGGCTGATGTATACGAGGCTGGGCCTGGACCATCTAGCATAAGCAAGGAGCAAAGCAGAGGTTTCCAGACACCATATCTGAGAGTGCCTGAGAGGAAAGGCACATCACTGTCCTCGGAGGGTACCCTGAGCCTGGAGGGGTGCTCATCCACAGCCGGTGGAAGCAAGCGTGTCCTCTCTCCCGCTGGCAGTCTTGAACTTACCATGGAAACCCAGCAGCAGAAAAGAGTAAAAGAGGAGGAGGCTTCCAAGGCAGATGAAAAACTGGAGCTGGTGAGCACTTGCAGTGTGGTGCTGACCAGTACAGAGGACAGGAAGAGGACAGAGAAGCCCTATGTGGGCAGCCAAGGCCAGAGCAGGAGGGAGGCAGAAACACTGTCTAGCTTGCCTTCAGATCCATCCGACCCAAAAGAGCTTTCTCCCCTCTCTCATCCCACATTGCCCCATGGGACAGCCCCAGGCTCAGAAGCTTTGAAAGAATATGCTCAACCATCTAGCAAAGCTCACCGAAGAGGGCTGCCTCCACTGAGTATAAAGAAAGAAGATCCAAAGGAACAGCCTGACCTCCCTCCCCTGGCACCCCCTAGCTCTCTGCCTCTGTCAGACACTTCCCCCAAACCAGCCAAATTGCAAGAAGGTACGGACTCAAAGAAGGTACTGCAGTTCCCCAGCCTCCACACGACCACTAATGTCAGTTGGTGCTATTTAAACTACATTAAGCCAAATCACATCCAGCATGCAGATAGGAGGTCCTCTGTTTACGCTGGTTGGTGCATAAGTTTGTACAACCCCAACCTTCCAGGGGTTTCCACTAAAGCTGCTTTGTCCCTTCTGAGATCTAAGCAGAAAGTGAGCAAAGAGACATACACCATGGCCACAGCTCCGCATCCTGAGGCAGGAAGGCTGGTGCCATCCAGCTCCCGAAAGCCCCGTATGACAGAGGTAAGTTCAGCCTTGTTCTAGTCATCATGCCAAAGTTTGTGCTGAGCTTTTAAAGCCACATTGTCTTCTTGCTAGGTTTGTAGAATTAAAGCCAGCTTTGAGGGACGGGACAGATTTTTTTCTCTGGAAGTTGTGACCTTATAAGGAAATATGTTCATTGGGTTTCTCTGCTTTTGTGTTCCTAACATAATTGGAATAATGTAATCAGGAAAGTCTCCCTACTTTCCCACAAGCTTCCACTGTACTGTAGAAAGTTTAGTCTCAGCAAGGTAAAGAGCAATTCTCCAAAGGACATAGTTGGGAAGTTTTATTGGTAGGATGCTTTTACCAGTTTTAGAACTTTATTCCAGCCCTTTCCCATGGGGGTTCTCCCTTGCCCTACTAGTTGCTTTCAACTTTTCTTATTTTATCTGTGTCTGCTGTTTTTATCCTTCACATTTGATACAAATCACTCCTGAAATATTCCCTTTCCTGTAAGATGGCACGTAGAACTGGGCTGCAGTGCACCTCTCCACCTGTAGGAGGCAGTGACACTCCACAGTTTGAGCCATCTGTGCTACAGAGTAGCAGTAGGCTCTCAATGCAGCTCATATTTATTCTTTCATTGCCTCTGACCTGGACTACTTCAAGAGCTATGAAATAAAGTTTCCCAGCTAATTTAACAAGTTTGAAATTCAACAATTTCAATTTGTGTAAGAACACAACACTTTACACAGACAAGGCTATGCCGTGACCTGTGCTGGCCTAGTGTGACAAAATACCCCTACACAAGCAGCTTAAGGGAGAAAATATTTATTTTGGTTTATAGTTTCAGAATGATACAATTCATCATGGCAGGAAAGGCATATGGAAGCTAGCTGGTTGCATTGCCTCCACATTCAGATAGCAGAGAATGAGTAAGAAGTAGAGCCAGGCTATAAATTTCTCAAGGTCCTCCCCACAACCACCCACATCCTCCAGTGATGGTCCACCTCCTAAAGGTTAACAACCTTCCCAAACAACATCACCAGCTGATATGGGGACCTTTCACATTCAAACCATACTTGGAATTTGTACAGTGGCCAGTGGTCTTGTTTGGTGCCAAGCCCTGTTCTGGACACTGGGATCTAGTCACTGCTCACTTCCCATGTAAAGCAGCATCACCTCCATTCTACAAATGAGGGAACCTGGGGTCAGAGGCTGAAAGTGGTCAAGGACCTGGGGCAAATATTGGGCAAATCCAGAATCTGAAACCAGACCTATCTGGTTGCAAAGAGTATCTATTTTGTTTTTTGTTACTGGAAGAATGAAACTTTTGAAAGATAATTGCAAATTTAATGATGTATGATGTTCACAAGCAACCATTCCAACCAGGTGCTTTGACCAAATACCACATAGACACTGGAGCCCTGACTCTATTGTATACCTGGGAGCAGACCTGTGTCTGTAGTTTCCTGAATGCTCATACTTTCTGCTTTCATCATGATGGTGCGAGTTACATCAGAAGTGCCCTGAGCTCAGCTGATTATTCTTCACAAACTGTTTTCCAAATTTATTCTCTGATATTTTTGTCAGTCCACAGACGTTTCTGAACAGGATTTCCACTTTTGGTGTAGCTGCCATAAACTACGGCTATTGTAGAGATGCTAGTGTAATAATACTCAAAACTTTTGGGGTGACTGCTGTGTGCCAGATACTAAACTTTACTTTTGTTCTCATAACACCTAACTAGAATATAGTAGGTAAAGAGATCAAAGTTCAGAGAAGCTAAGTAACTTGCATGGTGCCACACAGTAAATGGCAAAGATCAGACTCAGAACCAGAGCTCACTCCTATCCCCTTTGAAACATGTCTGAGCTGTTCCTCTTCCCTGATGAGAGGTGTCAGAGGCAGAGAAGACAAAAGAAATGTTAGATTTTTGTCTCTGCATTTGACAATCATTTCTTCATCCTGCTGTTTTCCTAAAATGAGCTAAAACCTGCAGACATTTCCTTGGAATTGTCAATTTTGTTCAAATTTTCCCTGCCCAAAGTCCACACATATCACACATTAACATAACTGCATGATCTGTGAGCTGAGGTCTTTCTACAACCCGCCTCCCTCCTTCACTTGCATGTCTCCAGTGATGGGAGACTCACTCCCACCCCTAGCACCACCCAGCCTGTGCCTGGCTATAGTTCCTGTTTTTCTGCACACTCAGCTGACAGTTGTCAACCTTGTAGTTTCTTGTCTTCCCCTGGCTATTCTGAAAATGTCCTTTAAGCATTGGGAAACCTGGCTTAGCTGTGATCTGTTTGGCACCGGAGCTCACTTCTTCTAGTTTCCATAGGTGTCCTTTAGCTGGGCACCAGCACCCTATGTGAAGGTGAACCTTCCCCCTGCCTCAGATTTAGAGAATATAGCCTCAGGACATTGGAAAATGCTGAGAAGTCCAGTGTCAGCCCTCCCCACGGAGTCAGGTCTCACTGAGGCCCATTGCTCTGCAGAGAATGGGAACCCTGATCCCTCAGCCTGGTTCTGGGTCCTGAGGGTCTGTGGTTCCTTGTATTTGCTGCTGGTTCGAGTGAACCAGTGCTGGAAGCTGGAGACCTGTGCTTTTCTGCAGCCACAACCTTAACCTGGTTGGCTGCTTTGGCTCTCTGATCCGACAGTGAGAACACCACAGTTCATCTGTGAGACAGACCCAAGTCTTCACTTACTTCTTCAGCATTATTTGTCTTTTTGATCCCCATTTTGAGTGTGAGGTGACCAAGGTGAATGAGACTATCCCCCAAGGCCAGCACAGAACACAAAGACCCACCTGTGCCTCTCAGGAGAAGAAGGATCATGAGAGGGGGGTTAAAATACAGCTTGGAGGGGACTTTGTCTCTTGCAGCCAGCCCTTGAATCTGTGGAGGGGAACTGGATGAAAAGCAGAAGGCCGTGTGGGCAGGTGTTTTGCACTTGACCCAGCATACAAGGTTAACCAATCTCGGTTTTGTTCTCCCCTTAGGTGCACCTCCCGTCACTGCTTTCCTCAGAGAGCCAGAAAGATCCAGCTAGAGTGGAGAAGGAAGAAAAGCAAGGGAAGGCAGAGGAGGGTACTCCCACTTCCAAGAGAGGAGAGCCAGCGAGGGTCAAGATCTTCGAAGGAGGGTAAGGTTCAGGCCTCGTTTGCAGTCGGCTTCCTGTGTGGAGACCTCCCACCACCTACACACAGGTGGCTGGGTAGCTCCTGGCTGTGTGGTGCCCACTGGTGCCTGTAGCTCCCACAGTGCCTCTCTGCATTGCAGGACTCCCAGGCCATCTGTTTTGCAAATGCCACTGGGAATCCTTGGTGGGGATCTGAAGGAGCCAAGGTCTTTCTCCAGTGTTCACAGATCCTGTCCAGGTTCTCAGTCCAGTATTGAGGTGATGAAGAGTCCCCCAACTACAGTCTGGACTATTGTTTCCTTTAGGGTATATTGCCTCTGTCATGCCCAGGGCACCCTGGTCACATCCCATTTCTCATGGTGCTGAAGAGTCATTGCACACACCCTTCACACTATTCCCCGCCCTGTCCACTGGCAGGCCCAGGATTCATTGTTTGTGTTTTGAGTCTCATCCTTGGCTATTTTCCTGTGGTGTGCATCTTTGGGAACCTGCTGAGCTACAGGCCTCGGAGCTTGCCAGTCTAGGAAACATCCCCACTGTACCCCACCCTCGTGTGCCCCGGGCCCTAGAAGAGCACCTGGCTTCAGATATACTTTGTGGAAGTTCTTTGTGCGCTTTGTGTTCTGTGTGGCCACATGTCTGTGAGCAGGTGCCATGGTGTCTGTCTTGGGGTCCTGTGTCTGTGTCCCTGTTGTAATCAGGGTGGTACCGATTCTATACAGTCCTGAAGACAGCAATCTCTGTGAGCCTCTGACAACATGGGCCGTCACTGGGGACTCTTGTTCTCCAGAACCTGCAAGTGTCTGATTCATGGGGTCACACAGTGACAGGTGTGGAAGTCTCTGGGGAAGTAGAATAGAGAAGTAAACTGCTCTGCTTCCCAGTTTGGCATTTGGTAGTGGCTAGGAGGGCTCTCAGGAGCAGGAAGTGGTTTTGACAAGGACAGGGTCAGGGATGGTGACCCTCCCTGAAGAACACCCGCAATACCAAAGGTGGTTCCTTTCACTCTAACAGGGCCGAGGTGCTGCAGTGCTGACCTCTCTCCACGTGGGAACGGAGGCTGTCTGTGCCTGCCGTTTGGTTAGGGTGCCCTCCTGTGGCTATGGACTCTCATGCCACCAGGTCCCAAATTCCAGGCTGGGTAGCTGTGCCTTCTTCCCTCCTGTTCTAGAACTGTCTGGGATCTGAGGGGCTATGTGGTATCTGGTGGTGTCAAGAATTCTTTCCCTTTATGGCATCCTGTGTGTGCACAAAGAGGCAGTCTCCTCCCGAGGGAGGCCCGGCTCTGAACTCCCCCACCCCACTGCTGTGTACCTGAAGAAGCCTGAGTCCCTGGACATAAGGCTGGCAGGTGTCATCATCCCCCATCCAGCTATTTGATGAACACTTCCACCTCCATCTGAAAGATGAACCGTCACCCGAGTCCCCTCCCTCCTTCCTAAGCCTTTGTGTCCCACGCAGGGTGTCGGCCCCACCCACTGTTTCAGTTTCTCCTTCTTTCAAAGACTGTCACCCCTGCTCCAGGTAGCAGGCCCACAGACCTCTGTCCCACTTGTACCATCCCCCCACCTCTCCGGTGTCATCCCCCACTTCTGTGAAGAGGGTGACAACAGGCTTGTGCCAATGTCGTAAGCCCCATGAGGCCAAGGAAAGGCATGGTTCCCACAAACTCATCACCTGACACTGATGGCCCCTCACCTGTGTCTGGATCTTGGTCACCGTCCGAAGCGCCTCACTCTGCTCTTGGCTGGGGGGAGTGTCATCCTCATGCCTCTGGCTAGTCACATGGTATGAACAATCAGGTCCTTTCCACCCCTAGCTCAGCCGCCCACCCCATCCCTCAGCCCACCCCGCACCCTGGCTCTGCTGTACCTCCTATCTCTGCTTCTGGTGAACCCTCTTCTTTTATGGGGTAAGTGTTACCCCCTAGGAGTATTTGCTAATGTGGAAAAGGAGACATATCTTAGGACACCTCTAGCATCTCATGGATGGGACCAGGACTGACTGAGTCTCACCTGTCACCAAGGTGACAGGTTCCTGAACACATCCTTAAGGCCCATCTTCTGTTCACACTGCAGCTTTTTCTTAGCCTCGGCGCTTTCTTCTTTTTCTTTTCTTAACACTTCCAACACCCTGTTTCACTGCATACACACTGGAGAAGGGTCTGTAAGGAAGCCTGCTCACTGAGTCCAGCAAAGGTCCAGAGAGGAAGGCAGGCAGGACAGCGCACTGTGTGCTGGCTGCTAAAGCACCCTCCTGAGCCCTGGGCTCTCATCCACTGACTACAGAGAGTTGTGTAGTCTCAGACCTTGGGAGCTGGGAGGGACAATCTCAGTCATACCTGTGCCTGGGAAAACTAAAACATTCAGTGGGTAGCACTGGTGGGATTCTGGTCTGTTTTCCGTGCACCTGCTACTGGTTAGTTTTCTCCATGGTGTCTGTGCAGGTACGAAATGAGCCTATTCACATGGTAAGCTAATCAGCCAAGTGCCAAAAGGCAGGTTCTGTGTATGCCCGGCTTCCTCTGAGTCCACCAGCCTCATTCCCTTCTCCCTTTTTCTTGACCCTCAGTCTGGCAGCTGATCAGTCAGTCCAGCATGGAGGATAGACTTAATCCATGCCTTGTGGGTGTTTGGGGCTAGAAGTTACAGCGACCCACTGTCAGCCAGTACCTAAGGCACTCGTGGACCAGACCGAGGCAGCAATACAAAGCCTGTTGCTGAGGTAGGGACCTGTAGAGCTGAGCTGTCCACAGCAGTCACGGAGGGCTTCCCAGAGCTGCAGGGCCAGGCTGGGTGGTGTGGACAGGGCAGTATGACAGCCGGCTGACATAAGAGGTCATATATACTTAGTCAGAGCTCTCTAGGTGACCACTGAGACTCACTCTTGCCAAGATTGTCTCCTGTTGACATCATCCAACTCTTTGGCTTCAACCCTCTCAGCACTGCTGCTGCGACATCGAGGACCACAGCTGGACCCCACTCCTGAGCTCCTGGCTTTTGCTCTGGATGCCCCTGGCATCTTCCCCTATGAGACCCACTGCTCCTCAAACTCAGCACAGCCAAACAAGCCTCATGCTTCCCATCCACAGTGTCTTAATTACTTCTCCAATGCTATAAAGAGACCCATGACCAAAGCAGTTTATAAAATAAAGTCTTGAATTAGGGACTTGTTTACAGTTTCAGAGAGTGTGAGTCCCTGACCATCATGGCAGCAGGCAGGAGGCATGGTGCTGGGAATACCCATGGGCACTGTGCTGGATTACACCCAGCACCCTGTGTTTGCCTTAATGTTGAGGAAGAGCTCTTTCTGTGAAGCAGTGTTTGTACACACAGAGTTATATTGTTCCCTGAGTGTAATGACTACATTGTTCTAACTCAAGTGCCTTTGCTGCAAGGGAAGCTGGGAACTCAGCCCTGTGGCTGGCGTAGAAGAAGCTCCTGGGATGAGTAGGAAGTACCTGGCTGACAACAGTGGCTGTCCATGCCCTGACCAGGTTGGCTGTGTGTGCTGAGGTCTGAGGAAGTGATGAATGAAGCTAGCGAGGTTCAGAGAGGCCAGCTCTATTAGAGGAGGCTCTTAGAGAGCTGGCCATGAGAAGGGAACAGCCAGCCTCAACTTGGAACTGGCACACAGGGAAGAGATACCCCAGCCTCACTATGAGCTGACCTCTGTACTCCCTCAGGGTAGAGTAGGGAGGCTCACAGACTCACCCCCTCACCCATAGGCCTGTGTCAGAAGGACCCAGATGACTTGCTAAGGAGAGAAGCTTTTGTTCCCAGGGAAAGCTCCCACCCCATCCCTCTCAACCCGTCAGCACCTCACTTCATTCATATAAGCACACCCAAGTTTGTTTCCACTTCGGAATCATTCCTTGGATAGCTAGGTTTTACTACTTGTTTAAAAATAAATAAATAAAAATAAACCTCCCAGAGTGGGACTAGAGAGATGGCTCAGCAGTTAAGAGCACTTGATGCTGGGTTCAGTTTCGACATGGTGGCTAACAATGGCCCGTAAGTTCCAGGGGATCCAATGCCTATCTTCTGGCCTCTTCAGGCACCAGGCATGCACATGGTGCACATATATACATATACTTATATATATGCACAAAATAAAAACAAGTAAGTAAGTAGGGGCTGGAGAGATGGCTCAGTGGTTTAGAGCACCTGGTATTCTTCCAGACGACAGGGGTTTGGTTCCCAGCACCCACATGGTGGCTCACAACCATCCAGTATCAAAAACTCCAGCTCCAGGGTATCCAATGCCCTCTTCTGGCCTCTGTGGGTACCAGGCATGCAGATAATACATGTGCATACAGGAAGGCAAAATACTCATACATATAAAATAAAAATCTTGAAAAACAAAACAACCTCCCAGAGCAGTTGGCTCTGGAACACCTCCACTCCTTTCCTGTCCTGCCCAGCCCCATTCCAGGGAGCCTGGGGCCTCTCCTACCTTGACAGTGGCTTTGTCGAGGTCAACAGTGACCTACCTGTACCTTGCAGAGGTTACGGCTCACTTCCAGTCTTTTCTGACCTTCAGCAGTGGGCAAAGCTGACCCCTCCTTCCTCCTCACTGAGGGCTGGGGAGTGAGGTATCGGAACCTCACTCAGGCCATGCTAGCTCTTTCCTATTTTTCTTGATGTCCTCATGTCTGATCATTCTATCTCTCCTGGGGAATGTGACATGCGTTTTGGAGTACACTAATGGCTATCAAGGCAGTGAAGACCGTGGGATATTGAGAGTCTAAAGGAACATTTAATGTTATGTCAGTGTTACCATTAGATCTTGAGGATAATGTTAGGTCTTCCAGAAGCCAGTGGTGAGAGCCATGGCAGGGAGAGTGGGGTGGGAGCCATGGGACTCCAGCCAAGAGAACAAGGAAGGTTGAAATGAAATGTGGTTACCTGGAGTGAGGTCCCAATAACTTCTGGGCACATAGCAGGGCAGAAGTGAACAGAAGAACCAAGTTAGGAGAGAGGAGATCTGACCCTGGGGACAATGGGGAGCATGTAAATTTGAGAGCACAGTCCTACATCCACATGAGGATATTAGGGGAGGCATGGGCAATTGCCACCTTAGCCTGGCTCTTAACGGACAGGCTGAGCTGGAAATAGACACGTGGGACTTGTCAGTGTGCAGATGAAATCTGAGGCTCTGACTAGATTTGGTTACCTGGGGAGATGGAGAAAAGAGACCAGGAAAGAGCATCCAGAAGGAGCCTGGATGCACTGGCATTAGGAGAGTCTGAGAAGGGTAACAAGAGTGGTGGGGTCTCCAAAGCCAAATGGAGTCCTAGAAGCCAAGAACAGGCTGTCCATGGATGAAGGGCTCAGCTAAGTAGCACACTACCTACAGGCCCAGGGAGGTGGGGACAGGCAACTGTCTGCTAGATAGAGCCTTGTGGGGGGCACTAGTGGCTGTGATGGGAGCTGTTTCCATGGTGATGGATTCCCTATGGCCCAGGCCGAAATGAGGAATGGAGACAGTGTATGTAAGCCCCTGTCCTAAAAGGATGAATAAAGAAGGAGACAGCCAAGACAGGGAGGGACGGCTGCTGGAGGGGCTGTGAGGCTGAGCAGGATCTTCGTGTTTGTTTGAATCTTCGTGTGTGTGTGTGTGTGTGTGTGTGTGTGTGTGTGTGTGTGTGTGTGTAGATGGGGTTGTACATACATGTTCACACAGCTAAAGATGGTTGACAGAAATAGATGATATTGAGGAGAGAGGAGCAGAGTACAGGAGCAGTGTGAGAAAGGATGTTTCTGTGGTAGTGACAGGGAAGATGGTCCTCTGTCCTCTCTTCCTGTAATTTAAGTTGGGTTGGTTCTATGCTTTCCCCCTGGTAACTTCTTGGGTTGGTCAAATCTTTTCCATCCACTCATTTCTTTGCAATTCCTAAAGTTGTATTGCCAGTTTTCTCTCTCATTCTTCAGGTAAAAATACCACAGGATTAGTGTACTGATATGAGGGGATGGAGGGAGAGGAGGAGGGAGGAAGGGACAGAAGGATGGAATGTTTCCCATTATGATGTTCATGTTCACTACCACTTCACTGGACTTGGAATCACCTAGGAGGCACACACTTCGGGATGTGTTGATGAGGGTGTCTCTAGGGGTGTCTAGCTAAAGAGGGAAGACCCACATAAACACGGATGGTAGCATCCCATGGGCCAGGAGCTCTGACTGGCAAGGGGCAGGGACAGAGCTGAGGGTCCCAGGTTCATTTCTCTCTGCTCTGACTGCACAGGCCACATGAGCAGCCCTTCCATGACAGGTTGTTTCCACTGTCCTCCCTCTTGACATTGATTCTTGCCAGATACTTGGTCACAGTGACAAAAATCACTAATATGTCGCCCATCTTTAGTAAGTGACAGCTAGTAGGCTGATTTGAAAAACAAAAACTTAGCTGTGCCACTTCCTTCCAAAGAATTCTTCAGTGAAGGCCTTGGCTTCATCTGTTCCCAGGTCTGTGTGGAGGCGCCATCCTAACCTCCCAAGGCTCAGAAGGACACACAGGGGAGTGAGTGCCAGAGTCGATGCTGAGGCTGTCTCCATACTTCCTGGCACACGGGAGTGCTCAGTAGAAGTGGCACTTCCCTCTGTTTCCTTATTTCTTCCTTCAGCCAGCTTGATTCCCACTCATCCAGACCCACAGGCTCTTTCTGCCAGCTCAGCCAGAGCTTGTATGGCCTTCTGTGGACAAACCCTTCAAAGGGCAGGAAAATTCAACTTTTTCTGTAATTGCATGAGCCACAGACAATGGGAACAAGTCAGCCAAGGACATGTGGCTCTGGAGACAGATGGAGTGTCTGGAGCCAGGGTTGAGCACGGGTACCTGAATTTTCTCAGTCGTGACTCACAGGCAACACTCACCTTTCCCATCTTTGGGTCTCTTTGGAAACAAGGGCTTGAAGTCTCAGGCTGTGGGCCCTGGATCTGGAGACTCACCAGATGGTAATCTTTCTGCAAGGGTCACTTTTCCAGGTTGTAATTGAAAGAGGTGGGATAAGGCTTGGGCTTGGAGTTTGGGGACCTGACAGTGAGTTCCTACTCTGCCGTTTTTAGCTCTGTGGTCCTCTGCAGTGCTGGGCTCTTTGTGAGCCTCTGTTTCTCATCATACAGTGATGATGGCCTGGAGGTTTGGTTAAGCTGTCTGTTAGTCACGATGGGACTTGTGGGGCCTCTCCAGCCCCTGTTGCCAATGAGCTGCTGAGCTCTGAGAACCACAGAGCTCAATGCTGGAGACAGGGTTCAGAGGAAGCCTACAAGAAAAGACACTTGAACCACAGTCCCCATGTAGAAAAGCTAGTTCTCTGTGAAGATCCAAGATTCCCATAAGCCCTTCAACAGGATGCCCCTTCCTACACAAGAGCCTCAGAACCCCATAAGCTCTTCAACAGGATGCCCCTTCCTGCACAAGAGCCTCAGAACCCCATAAGCTCTTCAACAGGATGCCCCTTCCTGCACAAGAGCCTCAGGACCCCATAAGCTCTTCAACAGGATGCCCCTTCCTGCACAAGAGCCTCAGAACCCCATAAGCTCTTCAACAGGATGCCCCTTCCTGCACAAGAGCCTCGGGAAGATGGCACTCCCTGAAATGAAGCGTCTGGGGAAAAGGGTTCCGAGAATGGGGTCTGGTTTCCTTGAAAATGCACAACTAAGGAGACAAAAAGATGCCAAGCCCCTTGGGGAGGGGAGTCACAGTCCCCACAACCTCAGAAAACCCATAGTTCCCTGGCCTCCAGGTCAGCCTCCTGCCATGCCTCCCATGCGGTGCCCACAGGTCACAAGTCTTAAGGGTTATCCCCACTCACCCGCAGAGATGCTCATGAGTGGCATTCTTTTTTTAATTTAATATTAATTTCTTTTTTGATTCTTCAGAAATTTTACATCATGCACCCTAATTCCACTCACCTCCCAGTCCCCCTCTCTCCTTCCCTCACCCCTGCAGTGCCCCTCTGAAAGAAAATTTTAAAAAAATCAAACCAAAACAAGCAAGCAAAGAAACAAAACCCTCTTTGCTTCTTCATCTTTCCCGCCTCTCCAACACCTCTTCATTCGTGTTGGTGGCATTGGGAGCTGCAGTGTGTCCCACAGTAGACCCTTTTATCTGATCAGCTTTGCTTGGAAATGTTCATTGTAATGAGTCACCGGTCTGGTTCAAGACCTCTGGTTTCTGGTACACCATCACCACTGGATCCTCACTGAAACTCCTCTGGGATATCTCCCCCTGCCCAACTGCCACCCCGAGTTATGGAGATCCTGTGGGTATCATTCCACAGGACCAGCCCCTTCACAAGCTCTAGCAGGTCCTAGATGGGGTAGATCGTTAGCACCAACCCAAGGCCCAGCTGTGGGCCTGAGTGGGAGCTGAACTGGTCAGTCTGGGCCACTGTGGCAGCCCCCATCAGGTGAAGAGTGGAGCCAGATCCCCTATGCCTATGCCGACAGGGCTGGCTTAGCATGGCCCTCTGATTTCATCACTCATGGTTCCTAGGGCTCCCTGAGGTGACACGGGCCACAGACATCTACACAAACCCCAGCTGCAGTAGGACCACAGACCCAGACATGGGCCAGACAGCATTCCAGCTCTGGGTGGAAACACAGGCCACTCAGATCAGAATGACTTGGGTGACAGCATGGTACCCAGACACCAACAAGGTCTTAGGTTGTGGCCCCAACCCCGGGCTTCTCTATGACCTTTGCTGGCAACACAGGCCTCAGACTTCAACATAGACCCCACCTGCCATAGGACCATTGACCCAGACATGGTCCTCGGCAACAACCAGATCTAGATGTCACCATTGGCCCAGGTGGCAGTGCAGGCCTCTCAGATCAGCAAGGCCCTCAGACACTAACATGGCCCCAGACCTCAGGCATCTGCATAGCCTTCAATGGTAATAGGAGCCTCAGACATCAACACAGACCCTGACTGCAGTAGGGCCACGGACCCAGACATGGTCCTCAGATGCATAGACCACTCAGATCTGCATGTCTCTGGCTGCACCATGGACTCAGACAGCTGACCTGACCCCAAACATCCATATGGCCCTTTGTGGCAACAGGAGCCACAGATGTCAACCCAGACCCTGGATGCTATAGGAAAATGGACCCAGACATGATGAGTGGCATTCTTGATTGAAAGCACCTGAGACCAGTGGTCAGCTGCCTCTCTGTCAGGTCTGGCTCTTTGGTCCTGCCTGCAGGGATATATCTATATTATTTTGTTTTGTGCCTTGTAGATACCTTGAGGTCAAGGTCAGAGTCCTGTAGCTTTTCACCAGTCCCAGACTCAGTCTAGGACTGCTGGCACTCTATGGAAAGCTAACTTAGGTGTACAGACTAGAGTCCTCTGCCGGCTGATGGAAGTCCTAGCCCAGCAGGACTAAGGCTGGTTGGCACATTCAATAAGCCCCACCTGGGAGGACATCAAGACATGCTGTCACTTCTTCAGAAACCCCCACCTGGGAGGACATCAAGACATGCTGTCACTTCTTCAGAATCCTGATCAGAGAGGAACCTGAGATGTTTCCAGATCTGATGTGAACACCCCACTGGCCCCAGAGCTCAGACATTCCACTCTCAAACCTTTAAAACCTCATCAAGGGCTAAGTTGGCTGCTGAATATTTTTAACAGACACATAGCTCAGCTTTAACAGACACCTGCTCCTCCCCTCCAGACACCTTTCCTTTTTGAGCTTCCCTGGGGTCAACCAGTTCACTGTGGCTGCAGCTCCCTAAGCATGCTGGCTGCTGGGCACTGGCCCTGAACTTCACTTCACAGAAAAGGCTGCCCTCGGTTCCTGAGACACCCTGTGTACTTGTCTTCAGTCACATCTTCCTGCTCGATGTGACCGTACACAAGTTACCAGACTTTCCAAAAGGTCATAATAAAATTAGGGAACCGAAAAGCCTTTATGTATCCAAAATTGGAAGAGAAGCAAGAGCTTTACGATGAAACCTGAATGGTGTGTGGAAAAGTCAACAACACAAGTACAATGTAGCCTGGGAGCATCTCTGCTTCAGAAGGTAGCCTAGAGGCCATGACATCCATCCCCTTATTCAAGAGAGTGACATAGCTCAGCAGAGAGAAAAGCCATGAGCTTGAAAGGTTAGATGTACCCTCAACTACTCAGCTGCTTGGCCTTGGGGAAATTACCTCAAGCTAGCTTAGCTCTAGGTTGGGTCTCTGTCTCCTTGAATTTTATTTGTCTTACACAGTTTTTTTTAAGACATGATTACACAGCCCTTAAGCTCCTGAACTGTGTAGACAGGTGACCTGGGTTCAAATTCTAGCTCTACTAGCCACTCAGTAACTTCTCTTCTCTGTGTAAATGGGAGTTGGTAGAGCCCCCAGCTCATTGGGGTGCCATGTGATCTGAATGAGGTAACATCTGAGCTCTTCAAAATAGTGGTTGGCACCCAGTAAAAGCTATATGAGTTTGCTGATATTTTTAGTTGTTGTTTTTCTTCATTCTGGATTTGTGGTTTTCTCATGCCACCTTTGGCAGGATGGCAGCAGCCCCTGACCCTTCAGAGAAAGCACAAGCCATGCCTTCCGTTTCTCACAGTCCTCCCTCCTTCCCTTTCCTCCTCTCTGTGCACCTCCCCCACCCCTGCTGTGCTTGATCCTGAGCACAGCCCACCCTCCACTTGGTCTTTGGAATGATTATAGGCCACATGAGGAAATACGCATCCATTTGACAGCTCTGTGATGGTTTGGACAGCTTATCTGCCAACAGCCCGTTGGTTCATGGTCATAGTTCCCGCCTATCTGTCTTCCTGGCTGGTGAGGTGGGGAGGACAGGATTTGTGACAGTGCCGTGTGGTTGCTGCATCTTTGTCATGTGCAGAGCCTGATGAGAAGGTCACCTCATCCTGACATGCCATCACATTCCCACCGCACCCCTCTTCTGGAACCCGAGGAAGGAGGATGTATGCCTCCTCTGGGCTTTGTGCCAAACACCTGTCAGCTTAGTGGAAGTTTCAGGGCTTGGAAACCCCTCCAGAGAGTCTAGAGCCACAACCCAAGGTGTCACATGCACTGGTTGTCCAGACAAGTGGTTCATTGTCACCAGCCAAGTGCAGGAGGGGACCTCAGTCTAAGAGCTATTGTGTCATATGTCATAGCAGCAAGGTCAGAGCTGGCTCTCGGTCCTTCCTTCTCCACTCACAGCTGCCTCGTGGCATTGAGCACGATGACAGCTTCACTGTTTCTCACCCACTTTGATTAGCGGAATGAAGTCCTCCTGGCTAGCGGCTGCCTGGGAAGCTGTCTTTGCTTTGGAGTCTCCAGGCTCAGAGCTACAGGGGAAGTAGAAAACAGCTGCCCAGGAAGTGCTTGGCAGCTGCACACACACACAAACACACACGCACACACACCACCCACCTATTATTACCCAGCTCCAGACTGAAGGACAAGAGAGCTATTTCCCACCCTAGGAGGGCTTGGGGCCTCCAGAGCGGAGCCTGCTCTTAACAGCCCTCATCCCCGGATCTCAGAAAGTCAGAGTGTCTGGTCTTAAGACAGATAACATATTCAAAATTCCTAGAGTTGTCCCTTTTTCCTTAAGAGCTAACACTCTGGCTTGTCCAGACTGCAGCAGACAGGTGGACAGTAGGGTTTAGAGAGGCTACTTGGGTCCCCAGAGTCATAAGTCACCTACACCAGGTCTGCCAGCAGTAGACTGTCTTGCAGTCACCTAACAGAGAGAGGGTCAGCCACTCATCCCCTTTGTAAAGGGAAGCCTGTGTCTTGGGCCTCCAAGGGAAAGTATCCAGTAGAGGAGGGGGTGGCCAGCAGCTGGGAGGCAGGTCCACACTCCAGGGTTCCCCTTGCTTCTCTGCTTTCCAGCCCTGGCTTTCTGCAGCCGCCGATAGCCAGATGTTCCAGCCCAAGCTAGAGTTTCAGGAAAGGCTGGGTGGACAGCAATGTTGTTCTTCCCTGTCTGCAGCATAGCAGGTCCTGAGCCACCGGGGAAACTACATTCAGTACCATCCGAGAGTGGGCAGCGGGTCTTTGTGGCAGCTGGGTGCTAGGGAGAAGATCATCACTGGGTCATCTTGACCATGTCAGTTAAGCTCTTGGGCCTTGGTTGTCTTTTCTGTACCAGAGTAAAAGGACTGGGGGCTGGGAGGGAGGAGGGTGGATAATATCCAGCCTATAAAGGGCTTCATATTCCCAAGGAACAAAGATTGACTGGTCCTGAGGAAGGAGAGGTGATCTGCCTATGGTCACCCAGCAAGTTCTAGTAAAAGCCAGAGGTTAGACCCAAGTCCTTCTGGCCTCTACCCTATCTCATTTTCATTCTCATTAGAAAGTGGAAGCATCTGGGCATGGCAGTGCATGCTTATAAACAGTTAGGACTGAAGGCTTGGGGCTAGCCTGGCCTATATAGTTAAGACAGAAAACATAAAAGGGCACTGTTTGTTGGGAGGAAAGGAACCGGCCAGAGCAGGGACAGAAGGACAGGGTATATGGGGGAGAGGGAACAAAGTATAATGCGTAAGTATGAAAATGTCATGCTGATGCTCATTACTTTGTATGCTAACTGAAAATTCAGTTTAAAAGAACTAACCAAAAAAAGCATAGGCACGTTCATTCGACCTTGTGCATGGTGGAGGAGCCTTCAGCATTAGATGAAACCTGTGTTTGAGGGCTCGTGGGGTGGGAAAATCAGTGCTGAGTCTGACCCTAGCATGCTTGAACAGAGGTGCTGGCAGTTGTTCTGACCTGTAGCTTGTGAGCCTTTTCTGAGCACTTGCGGGCACCAGGTGGTCCCCCGCAAGACTCTGGGACTGCTCCAGTGAACATGGGTGACTGGTAGGAGGGAGCTGACCTAAACAGGGTGGGTGCTGGGTTCAGGCAGAGGAAAGACTGGCCCGCATTGACAGAGAGTGGTTCCACAAAGCTAACCGAGCCACGGTCTCAGCCTTCAAAGAGCTGGCAAGTCACGGGGTCTCTGTGTTCAACCAAGGTTGCCTCTTCAAAACCCCTCAGTGACTATCCTCAGGCCCTCCCTGCCCCTTTCTGAACCATCTTCCGTGGGCTTCCACACCTTAGGCCTGTCCTCAGCCCCTATTGCTCTGGCCTTGCTCCGCTTGAGGCAGGTTAAACCGGCATTGTTTCTGCACACCCTTCCCTGGGGCCTCCCAGGCCTCTTCCTATGGCAGCACTCTTGAGTGGATTTCCATCCTTTGGCCTGGTCACCTTCCTCTTCACAAACCTACAGATTGTGCATCCATAGGTCCCAGCCGTGTGCTAGCTAGGTCTGCATATCTTTCTCACCCGTGTCTTATTAAAATGAAGGCCCTCCGCCAGGCAGTGGTGGCGCACGCCTTTAATTCCAGCACTCAGGAGGAAGAGGCAGGCAGATCTCTATGAGTTTGAGGTTAGCCTGGTCTACAGAGCGAGTTCTAGGACAGCCAGGACTATTACACAGAGAAACCTTGTCTTGAAAATAAGTAGATAGATAGATAGATAGATAGATAGATAGATAGATAGATAGATGGATGGATGGATGGATGGATGGATGGATGGATGGTTGGTTGGTTGGATGGTTGGTTGGTTGGTTGGATGGATGGATGGATGGATGGATGGATGGATGGATGGATGGATGGATGGTTGGTTGGTTGGATGGTTGGATGGATGGATGGATGGATGGATGGATGGATGGATGGATGGTTGGTTGGTTGGCTGGCTGGATAGATGGATGGATGGATGGATGGATGGATGGATGGATGGATGGATGGATGGATGGTTGGATGGATGGATGGACGGACGGATGGATGGATGGATGGATGGATGAATATGAAAGCCTTCATTGCCTCACTCCCAGCCTGTGAATGGTCTCAAGAACAAGGCAAGTGGAAACTTCAGATGTCTGTTTATCCCTCATTCTGACCCCTCCTCTATATAGACATCACAAGGACTGTAGAGTCCACACCCAGAATACCCTGTATTTCCTGTCTTAGTGCCTCCCCAAGTCTCCACCGTCCCCACAGCACAGGATGGTTGCCTCTTGTTGAGATTTTGTTTACCTGTAACATAACTTCAAGCAGGTCTGGACTCTTTCAGCTGGCCAGTGGTGGTGGTGCAGCCTGTACCACCTGGCTGGTCTCCAGCTTCCCACACCCTTTAACATCTCTTCCGCGTCCTTGCTGAGAATCCTCCCTTCTGCCTCCCACCATCCTTCCCAGCCACTCCTAGCCCTGGCTCTCTCTCCACGTGCTGCCCAGTAGATGGCGCCCGACTCCTACAGTGCGTGACCAGGTGGTGTAAGAATCCCCTTTGAAAACCTCTCTCTACGAAGACTGTATGTCTTTAATGTGATGCGGAGGAAGACGTGAAGGGACCAGGGGTTGAGATGGACTGACACGTAGAGCCACCGCTGAGATGCCATGAGCAGAGTAAAACTCACATAGGAGGAGACCAGAATGGCTGTAAGGCTCTGTGGGGAGCAGCAGTGTGACATGGAAGGGTGGTGAGTGTCATGGACCCACTGAGAAGAGCCAATCAGAGGCTGGTGGCAGGTGACAGAGAGCCTACAGCACACAGTCATCCTCACCCCTGGGAAAGGTACCTGTCTCAGCTTGATTCCCCTGGAGACTAGGTCCCAGGGACACAAGGAAAACGTGAAAATGAAGGCCAACCCCTACATTGTACACAGGGTACTCTGGGTGTCCTTCACTGCCCCCCATGGCCTGCTGTTCTTTCTTTTGAACACAGGATATATATGTGGAGTGTGATTGTGGGGTGGGGGTGGGAGAGTGGAGGTGTGAGTGTGCTTGAACAGTGTTTGACCGTGGGTATGAGAGTGTAAGGGTGACTGAAGGTGGAGGGTGTGTGATGGTTGGTGTGAGGGTGTGACTAAGGGTGAGGGCTGTGTAGCTGTTGGTGTGAGAGTGTAAGGGTGACTGGGGGTGAGGTATGTGTGAGCGTGAGTGAGTGTGGGTATTTGGGATGTGTGATTGTGGGTATGAGGGTGTGAATGTGACCGAGGGTGAGCAGTATGTGATCCTGGCTGTAAGGGTATGGAGGTGACTATGGGGGTTTGGGAGTGTGTGGTTGTGGGTGTGAGATGTGAGTGTGGCTGTGGATGTGTGAGGAGTGTGTGGTGGTTTGGTGAGATGTGAGTGTGTCTGTGGGTATATGAGGGATTTGTGGTTGTTTGGTGAGGTGTGAGTGTGGCTGTGGGTGTGTGAGGAGTGTGTGGTTGTTTGGTGAGGTGTGAGTGTGGCTGTGGGTGTGTGAGGAGTGTGTGGTTGTGGGTGTGTAGGCATGGAACATGAGAAGAGCTTCCCACTGCTTCCTGTAGCTCCCTATTAAGAGGCCCTCTCCCGAGTCCATCCTTGTCACATCTCTTAGCCCTGAGCTGCCAGTTGAGCAGTCTGGAGTCTTAGATTGTGTCATCTCTGCATCCACGTGCCCCTCTCCAGGGAGGACAGATGATGGGCAATTCTTGTTGAGGACACTGAGGAGACATGTTCCCTCCTGCCGATGTCTTATAGCGGTCCACGGTTTCTGAGTCAGGAGCTTACCTCCTGGGTCTTCCAGAGCCATCCCTTTTGCTATTCCTCACAGCTTCTCTATCTCACCCGGACACCTGCACACAGAAAGCTTTTGCCCACAAAGCTGGCCACCTGGCTGTCTCTGGGGCACTTGTGGGCATCTTTCTCAGTGAGGAAATAGCATTCTGACTTGGGGTCTGGGGCATCTGCAGCCTGAGCAAGTGGGCTGCTTGCTCAAGAGCAAGTGGCGAGCTGGTGACCCCTCCCTGACCTGCTGGGAGTAATCTAGGTCCCGTGTAACTTGCAGCTTAGCTAAATGGGATGAGGAAGAGAGCTCAGAGGCCCTGGCTCACAGTCTGTACCCAGGAAAACAGTGGTGGCCCCTGTACCTGCCTCGTAGAAGAGTCTGGGTGGCTTCCTGATCAGCTGCCTTCTCTTTCGTTGCCCCTTGTGGGCAGATGGGCAGCTTGGTGTGGGGACGTTCAGATTCTGATTCAGCCTTTCTGACCAGGTGCTCCAGTGGGTATCTCACCCTCTCTGAGCCGATTCAGCTCTTCCTTGTGAGGCAATGATGACTTAACTCAGGCTTGATGAATAGCAGCGGCTGTTACTTTATGAGTTTTTCTCTCTGTGTGGCTCTGGTGGCCTCCAGTGGCTGTTCTCTGTGGCTGAGCCACGGCAGCAGGCGGCTGTGGGGAGGCAGCCAGCAAGGAATCTGCAACTTTGGCGTCCTTTGCTTTCTTGCCAGGAAAAATTGGCGCCTGTGGCTCTGGGGAAAGGGAGGACACCATCCCACCTATGTGACCCTGGGCTGCAGGGGTCCGTGGTGGATCCTCAGGGCACCCGAGCCCATTCAGCTCTGTAGTCCTCTGTTCCTCATCCTCCTCTCCCGGTGTCCACACCTGGCTGGATGCAGCTAGGGAGCCCACTCACTCGTCTTCTGAGGTGGGACTCAGCCTCTTCGCCTTTTTTTTTTTCCTTTACATGACACCTGTTGCTCACAGGTACAAATCAAATGAAGAGTATATATATGTTCGAGGCCGCGGCCGAGGGAAATATGTTTGTGAGGAGTGTGGAATTCGCTGCAAGAAACCCAGCATGCTGAAGAAACACATCCGCACCCACACTGACGTCCGGCCCTATGTGTGCGAGCACTGTCACTTTGCTTTTAAAACCAAAGGTAAGAGACAGTCAGTTGGGGCACCGCCCTGCCCACGGCAGCACAGAGCCCTCTGCCTGGGGGCCTGGAGTACCCCCACATCCTGACCTCCCACTCCACTTGGTACCCACAGCAGAGCAGCAGCTCCAGACTGGTCAGTGATGCCCACAGCTGCCACAGGCAAGACCTGGACCCCCGCACACAAGCTGCTGCCCATCCTCTGCAGCATCTAGCCCACACTTGGTGGTTTTCCGTAGATCATCACCCTTCCTTTGCATGCCTTCCATGGATCTGACGACCTCTGGCATGCATACTCGTCACAGTCACTCTCGCACTGGTGATCCATTCCACTTGGAGCCACACAACATACTTGCGTGTTCACCTTTCTCCACTTCTCGCCACACCTAGCATTCTCTGATCCACCCGGCTTCTCTGCAGCATCCAGCCTAGGGCCCAGCTGCAACTTACCCTCACCCCCCATCCTGAAGGTCTGTCACTTCAGCTTCCAGCCGTGCCCCACAGCAGAGTCAGGATGGGGTCTGGCCATCATCTGTGAGAGGAACGGACTGGTTGTGGAGGGCATGCATCTCAGAGAGCTATGATGGGTGATGGTAAACTGGGCCTGCTACAGTCTCCAGGCCCTGGTGGGACAAGCATGGTTCATAAGGTTCTTAGATGGGGCACATCCCTTGCTGGGAGGTCCTATAGCTTGCTCACAGAGAAAGACAGCAAGCCTCGCAAGGAAGTTGGGGTGCTCAGCACCCTAGGCAGGTTTTGCCTTTTGCACTTTGTAGACTCCTGTGTTTGGACATGAGGACCCTGTCTTCTCTTCTGAGTTCACTAGAGGAGGAGCCGCAGGGGACTCCAGAGACTTTGGTTTTCAGCTTGTCTTGTCTTGGGTAACACAAGAGGCAGAGCAGCAGCTGTGGACGGGAGGGAGCTGAGCCCTCTAGCTTCCTGGCACCTTCTGCTCTTGCCGTACTAGGCCAGGGGTTATTTGTCATATTCCTTGCCTCAGTGGCCTCCTTTCTGGCATGTTCCACTTCTCTTTCCTTAACCCTTAGCTGACCCCTGCCATCCTTGGTCTTCCCACTATCATCTTCGAGCTGAGCTCACAGTTTCCCATCGAGGTTTGGAGTTGGACAGAGACGCCTACACTTCCACTTCCTTTTCTGGGTCCTCTTTCTTAGCACCTCAGAAACAACATCTCAAAGGGTGCTGAGAAAACAATCAGGCAGGAGCCCTGCCAGCTTAGCACATGTGGGCCCTCTGTCCCACACCTCCAGTCCCACTTCTTCGGGGTTTTGTGGAAGTGAAATGGGAATCACTGACAAGGAAGTCTTTTACTTAGAAAGTGGAGAACTTCTTGATTGGGCCAGAAGAGACCACAAATGCTTCAGGCCCCGTCCCAAGGTCACAAGACCCTCATCCTCCTCCCTCCATTGATCAAAGCAACCTCTAAGTGGCCAACAAATGCAGTTCCTCTTCCAGATGTGTCTAAGGACCTGAACTGTCCTCAGCATGAAGAGCCCTGAGGAAGCTTCCCACTTGGGATGCCTACCATGTACCCCAGTTCCCTGAGTAGCTTCCACTTAGTCCCTTGGCCTCACTCATTCTAGAAGCTCTGAGAATGGCTTGAGCCCTTAGGGACCCTCCAATGTCCAGGAGGTGCCTTCCTTGGAAGCCACACCCAGCCACCTACAGTTTGGCCTCTGGGAACTTTCCCGGGATCTCTCTGTCTCCGAGCCACCCCAGAGATCCAGAGGGTCCTGATGGCAGAGTCTGAGGGCCATGGCCTTCACATTATCAGAGGTACAGAGAATCCCTCAGGGAGGCTGGGCTTTGCTCTCGACCAATGATCAGGAGCGAGCCAAGTCCTCCTCACCTGGAACTCTGAGCCAGGGACAGGAGAAGTGACTCTGAGCATGGAATCTCACACTTCATGCCCAGCACAGAGTGGGGCAGTGGTTACAATAGATGAGACTAGGGAGAAGCTTCCCTTAGGCGTGAAGGGAGGGCACGAGGCCGGAGCACATGGCTTTCCATGGAGCCATGGCTTTGGAGCTGTGCACCGTCAGTTCTGATAATATGAGCCCCTCCTCTCCTCTCAGGATCTGTCTGTCTGCCTCTTAGCCAGGTCTTGCTCTTGAGTTGTGCCTCCAGCCAGGATATATAGGTACCGAGGCTGGGCCTAGCGGACCTCGCACCCTAGTCTGCATCCTGAGACCCTTCCTGTCTGTCTCTGTCTTCCTGTTTGTGTCTCGTCTTTGTGTCTGTCACACACTGAAGTGGCAGTTTGGCCTCTGGTAACTACTTGAGGAGGGTCTTGGTGAGTGAGACAGGAAGAGGTAGCAGGCTAGCCCCAGGAGGGTCCCTTTCCTCTGTTTAGATTCTTCCTAGAGGCCACTGGGTGGCTGAGCTTTGAACCAGCCCTTGCTTGGATCGCCTAGGGGACAGAAACAGCAACTCTGGGCAGGCCCTTGTTCAGCCCAGGGGACAAGGTGACTGTCTTCTGCTCTTACTGGTATCAGCTCCTCTTCCAGACAGCCTGCTCTCCCAGCCGCTCACCCATCCTCCACTCCAGGATGCCAGGTGGGGTTATCCTTGGGGCCTGGGTTGACTGGAAAAACCTTAGCTGGGCAAGCCTCCTCCTTACAGCCTCTGCAGGATGTTGACAGAGGAAAGACGGGCCTTTGGAGTGTGGGCTCCCTCCCACCTCTTCTGAGAGCCTCTGCAGTCCCTGCTGAAGGGCGAGAGCATCCTGTGATCATTGGCCCCCTCCTCATCCAGCACAGTGCCTGGCAGAGACCAAGCTAGAGACATGGCTCACTGGTAGAGTGATTGCCTACCATTCACAAGGCCCTGGGTTGCATCCCAGGCACAAGATTAAATCAAAGAGATTGTCATGGGAGGTGGTTCTGCTCTGTGCCAGCCAGACTCTGCTCTCACATGCTTTGTCTTAAGATCTCCCCAGTGTTCCCACAAGGTTGGTGTCACTTTACAGCTACAGAAACTGGGGCCCCACAAGGTGAGGAATATTGAAAAAGCTTGCTCAAAAGCACATGGCTAGCAGTACAGAGCCCAGGTCCACCCTACCCCACCCACCAGGCCATCCAGCTACAAAACTACCTAGATCCACTCTTCCACTGCAAGGCCAGCCAGATCAGAGTGCTTCAAGCCCTGAGTCTAGCCAGGGCTTGACACTAGCCAGCACTGCAGCTCCAGGCCAATTGCTTCACCATACTGGTTTACAGGAGCCCTGCCAGCACCTAGGACAGCCAGGAATCTTGCCCAATGATGTCATCAGCACCTGGGCCCAGAGTGGTCAGAAACAGAGGGGGTGAACCTAGTGGGGTTGAATGACATGGTCTGTGAAGGCCCATTCACCACTCTGCTTCTGGGGTACCTTTCTCGGGAGACTATGAACACCACACTCTGTGCCTAGGATGGCTGAATAGAAATCTAAACTTTCCAGGCAGAATGTCTATGACAAATGACACCAGTGTGAGCAGCACTCATGTCCTCTATGACCTAGGGTACTCAGAGAAGGGACCCAAGGACTGGAACCTCAGGACAGTCTCTGGTCCACAGCTGTCTTGTCTTTCCTCCTGCCTGCTCCACTCAGACAGTGAGCATGAAGGGCATGAGACTGAATTGCATCTGCGCAGCTGCAGGAGGGAGGCCCAAGCTGGGCAGGGCAGCCACAAGAATGATGAGTGGGGAAGGAACTCGCTCCTCTCTAGTCCCGGCCACCATGTTCACCCAACCTGGGGAGTCTCACTTCAGCTTCCCCAGCAGCCTCAGCGAAACCTGAAACTTCTGAGTGATGACGAACCGTGATGGTTGAGCTATGAGCTCTCCCCGTGTTCAGCCATCGGTCCGTCTCTCCTCCTATTAGCCCTCTCTACTCATCCAACAGTGTCCCTGTTCATGTCGCCTCTCACGCATCGTCTTGTCTACCCATCTCCGTTTGTCTGCCCACCCATTCAGCTGCCCATCCTCCTTTTCTTCTACTGTCTGGCCTCCCATACATTTCCGTGTGTGGACATCCATGCCTCTGTCCATGTGGCTGTCCATCCTCCCATCTCTTTACGGACCAACTTCCACCCATTCTTCCATTTCTGTTTCTTCATAACACTCATCTACTCCATCTATCATCTGCTCATCGATCCATCCAGTGTCCCATCCATGAGTCATATGCTCCTGGTCTTCCTCTCCACATTCCTCTAGTCACTGTCCATTCATCCATCCCCTAGTCCCTCTGTGCACTCATTTCTAGTTATCTTCCGATTCCACCCCCTCTCCGTCCATCCATTCAAACTTGGCAACTTCAGGCCTGTGAGACATTGTACCTGATTCAGGAGCTGCTGACGTGCTATGTGATCAGCCATGTGTTGTGGAAATACAACAACCCTTAGGGCACAACCCAAAGGAACGTCACATGTTGTCTGTCTGTGTTCTTTGGGGACAGGACAGGGAGCTTGGTCTCTCCTCCCAGAACCTGCTGTCCACAAAGCTCATCACCCAGCAGCCCGTGATGTGTGTGCACGACGGGGAACCTGGCGCTGTTGCTGTGCCCTGGCCCCCGGAGTGGCAGCTCTAGCTCCTCGGCCTGTGGGGCTAGGCCTACCACTTGGGGCAGCACCTCAGGGCTTCCCAGAGCCTTGGTCAGCCTATTCCCAAATCATGCTGGCCCTCTGTCTGCACTGTGCCCTGGCCCCAAAAAGGGGACTTTCCTAAGAAAATCCCAACCTGGGTCCCAGAGCCTGTGGCACCCATGTCCCTTGCCTGCGCCCCTCACTGTTCCTACAAATAACCACACCCTGGTTCCCCTGCCTAGACCCTAAGGTTTGGCCTTCTGGGTGACCTAGAAGTATATTCAGCCAGGACTTCTCAGTCCCCACCTACCGAGTTCTTATTCATAAGAACCCCATGTCATTCCAGCATTTAAGACTGCAAACTATCAGGGCTGGAGAAATGGCTCAGCAGTTAAGAGCACTGCCTGCTCTTCCAGAGGACCCAGGTTCAATTCCCAGCACCCACATGGCAGCTCATAACTGTTTGTAACTCTAGTTCTAGGGGGTTTGACACCCTCCCACAGAGTATATACAGGCAAAACACCAGTGCACGTTAAATAGATAGATAGATAGATAGATAGATAGATAGATAGATAGATAGATAGATAAGTAAATAAATAAATTGCAAATTACCTTATCTGAGTGTGCCACCAGCTCCTGGTCTCAAACTTAAGGAAGGAGCAGAAGAAAAAAATGCACTCGAGTAGTCTTTTATTTCTCTTTTGTTTGTGTTTTAACTGGCATCTCAGGTTCTCACTGTCGTCCCCCTCCCTGCCCCCCAGCTGCATGCCCTCCCCACTCCAGCCCTGTGTTTTACCTCCAGCAGGCATTCTGGCTGCATAGTCTGGCCTGGACACTGGGGCACAGGGTGCCTTGGCCCCTGCCCAGCCCCTGAAACTGGTCTGAGGAGCTGTGGCCTGACAGCTGTGTGTTGCCTCCGTGTGCCCAGCCCTCTCTGCCCCCTGCCTGACACCAGGCCTGAGTCTGTTCTCATTTCTTTCCAGGGAATCTGACTAAGCACATGAAGTCGAAAGCCCACAGCAAAAAGTGCCAAGAGACGGGGGTGCTGGAGGAGCTGGAAGCCGAGGAAGGTAGCGTGCCAACCTCTCTCTTGGTTCCTCTCTATTTTCCAACTCTCCCCCTCCCCCAGGCCCTGACCTTCCCCATTTCCAGCCACCTTCATTTCTACTACTGTTCCCCTTCCTCTCCCTCCCTCCCTCCCTCCCTCCCTCCCTCCCTCCCTCCCTCCCTCCCGCCTCTAGTTTGCTGAACAACTGGGAAGCAGATGTTAAATTCATAAAATGCTCCCCAGTGCCACACGCCGGCTACTGTGCAGTTCAGTATGAGCCAATATTCCAGTAGAATGCCAGAATCAGTGGGAGCTCAGGCAACGCTGACCGGATGTGAGCTCCGGAGTAACTACAGGCAACACTGAGTACCCACTGTGTGGCAGGCACAAACATATGCCCTGAGTTGTCTTAGCGGAACCTAGAGGGCTCTGCAGGCACTTAGAAGCTAGAAGCCACATACCCACCCTCGTGCCTCTTCTGCCGTGAGCGTAACACATGGAACTGTGGAGCTGGGAGTGTCCCTGAGAAAGGCAAAGCTAGATCCCATAGGCCTGTTGCTACCTTCCTCCAGCACCAGAGGTGAACTACAGACGGGCGGGGGACGGGGGGCAGGAAGCAGGGGTAAGGAGGGAGGCCAGAGGGGCTTCAGCAGATGGATGGGCAGGTCCTCCAGAAGTGACAGCCCTTAACTTCAGATTCCCTGAAGTCAGGATCAGGACTCAGTGTGACAGGAGGGCGCAGGGGGAGTAGAGAAGGGCAGAAGGGAAGGGAGGAGAGTTGTGCTTTTGACTTTTTTTTTAAGCGGGGAGGAGCAGTCGAACAAGATTTAAATCAGGTTTCCTTTGACGTTGACTAAATCCGTGTTCAGAACAATAAACTTGAAGCACTGTCTTCACAAACTGTCACGCACGGTCCCCACACTTGTCAAAGTGCACATCAGGTTACAGATGGTGTCTCGTGGAGGTCCCTGGAACACGCAGTGGATACTCGATTTGCCCCATTTCAAGAAAAGGACAAAGTAAAGCCCAGCCCTGGGGCCGGGAAAGTCAGGGAACCAAGTCAGCTGCCACCTGTTCGCCACCCTTGAATGTGATGGGGGCCGTGCAGACGCCCTCTGACCTCCTCTGGCTGTGTGCAGGGAACTCCAGCAGGGGTATAGGGATGTGATCCAGGCAAGGCATGTGAGCACAGGCTGAGTGAGCACTGTGCAGTGAGAAGTGGTCCAATTCCAGATGCAATCAGAGGCTGAGTCCATGGATCTTGCTGCTAAATCTTAAGAGGAGGTGAGAGGAAAGGGACCAGGATGACGCCAAGCTTTGTAACCTAAGAGACTAAAAGTATGGAGTTGTTATGTCCTGCACCAAGGCAGACCCAGAGACTGGCATTAGGAACTGGCGCATCCCAAACACACAGCCCAGGTAGCAAGAAAAAGCTTGGAAAGTACCAGGCTGCCAGCAGCTCCAGCGCTGGTGGGGAGAAAGTTGTAAGCCACTGCCACCATGTGGCCAGTCTTAGAAACTGCACCCAGCCATAGGCTCTGTCCAGTGCCTTCCAGTGGCCAAAAAAAAAAAAAAGAAAAAAAAGAAAAAAGAAAAAAGCTCCATGTGGAGCATCAGGAAGGGGTGAACAGACAGGGGAGACCCTTAGATACCTGCAGGAACCTGGATGTGGAGTGCCTGAAGTAGTGTGCCCTGGAGAGGGCTTCCATCATCCCCGCACAGCTCAGGAACGAGCATAGTACCGCTGGACCTCTACTTCCTCCTCAGTCTAGGAAGGCTTTGGGGGCCGTCCTATGGGCATCAGGAGATGCTGGCCCTGACTCCATCCCCAGTCAGGTCCCTGCTTCAGCCTTCATCTACCGATGCTAACAGTGCCACCCCAGCCACCTGCCTATGAGATGGGAGAAGCAGATGATGATAGCGAAGTTGTCTACCCCCTCCATTGTACTAGTGAAGAAGCCAAGCACAAAAGACATACACTAGCCATCACCACCCAGCAAGAAGATGGTAGGGCAAGGATTCAAACCCGGGCCACATCTGCTTCTCGAAGCATACAGTCGTTTTGAACTATAGGACTGAGCACTAGTTCTGACCCAGCCAAGGGGAGAGCTGGATGATGACCTTTCTCGGTGCTTGGGTTTCACTGTATGAGTGAGGGGCAGGGCAGAATATAATCTGGGGGCTGTGATCAGGGCTCCTGCCAAAGTCTGAGGTTAGGAAAATAAGGGCCTGTAGCCATTGTGAGGCCTTGTCCCCCGTCCCTATCTGGTATGTCTCCTCCCATTCCCTTCAAGGTCTCATCTTTTTACCTCCAGCTGCCCAAAGCCCTGCCTTCAGCTTCATGGCCTCCCTTTGCCTGGCATCTCCTGCCCTACCTACAATTTTCTGCCTCTGTCCTAATGAATGTTCACATCATCCGCTTTGGTACCTGTCCACGGAGGTATTAGTACCACTGATGCTGCCCTTCTGTGAGCATGGTGAAGAGGCAAAGCCAGGACCCCAGGGTTCTGGGTCTACCTTTCCTGGACAGGAGAAGATGCAGTGCTGGTGTGTGTGACTAATAGGGCTAGTGGACACACTGGACACATTAGTCTACCTGTTACCAGCCCATATTGGTCATGTCACTGCAGTCTAGTGATGGGCCAACAGAACCCAAACTCTCCAAGTAGTCCTCCACAGTGCAGAGGGCTGCCCATTTCAGAGCTGTCTCAGTCTAGATTGTTAGTAGTGGCATGGCTTCAACCCAGCTGGTGGAAGCCACGGCCCCATAAGATGCCAGACCAGGAAGCTGGCATTCAGAGTGTTCCATGGGGCAGGAATGGCAGGGGTGAGTCCTGCCCTGCAGACTGAGGTCAGCCTAGCCCAGCTACCCACAGAGGCCAAACTCTGCCATCTGCCCAAAGCTGCTGTGTAGGCCAAGCCTGGTCATGTTGGCATCTGGTTTGCATTTTAACTGACTGTGACTTTCTCTTCTAGTCCAGCCAGCATGCACTATCCCAGAATGATAGATGCTGTCATTAGTGAGGTCATAGTGAGCTACAATTATTTGGGCCCTTGCTGTGTACCAGGCCTGTATTCATTTGATGAAAGAAGACACTGAGGTACAGCGTTATAACTGGCCCATGGTGGAACCCACACTGAGAAACAAGGAGGCAGATGATCTCTTTTGCTCCAGTAAAGTTGCAGCCCTATTTCTACCTTACTTGGACAGGTTTCTTAACCCCCCTTACCCCAGTTTCCTTACTCATAACATGAAGGTAAGAATAGCAGCACCTCTCCAGTGATCCCAGGACTCAGATGAACTACATAAATCCACGTAAAACCTTCAGAACTGGACTTGCACACTGAGGCGTGAGGTCATTGCACACTATTATTTACAGAGTATTCTTCTACCTGCTCTGTCACTTGGTCGTCTGCCATGTGGCATTATGCCTAGTTGGCAGGCAGTGAAAACGGGCTTAACCTGAAGCAGCTGTAATCTTGAGTCCCCTTTCTCCCCTCAGGAACCAGTGATGACCTGCTCCAGGACTCGGAGGGGCATGAGGGCTCCGAGGCTGTGGAGGAGCACCAGTTTTCAGACCTGGAGGATTCTGATTCCGACTCAGACCTGGATGAAGATGAGGAGGAGGAGGAGGAGGAGGAGGAAGAAGAGAGCCAGGATGAGCTGCCCAGGCCATCCTCAGAGGCAGCTCCACTCTGCCCGCCAGCCACACTACAGGAGGACTCCTCACCCATTCAGGGCCCTCAGCCTCCAGTTACCACCTCTGAGGAGGTCCCACAAGGCAGCTCCATCTCAGAAGTCACACGCTTGGCAGCCAGCAATTGTTCCCCACCTAGCCGGGGTACCCCAGGCCTTCCCTGGCTGGAACTGGCCCCAGTGGAAACAGACATGAGCTCAGCTCTGAGTTCCAAGGCTATGTCCCCTAGGAGGCCATGGTCCCCAAGCAAAGAGACAGGCAGCCGCCCCTCACTCACTCGCAAACATTCACTCAACGAAAATGACTCGTCTCCCCAGCGATGTTCACCGGCCCGAGGAACGCAGACCTCAGTCACAAGCACACCTGACCCCCAGATGGGCCCAGGAAGGGACATGGGCCCTCGTCTTTGTGGGTCTCCAAGACTGGAGCTGTCTCCTCTCACTCCCCACCCCATAGAAAGAGAAGTGCCCCCTTGGGCACCTCTGCCCCCTGGACTCAAGAGTGCCACAGACACAGGCGCCCCCAGATATTCACCCACCAGGAGATGGTCTCTGGGCCAGGCTGAGTTACCGCCACAGTCAGTACTGCCAGGGAAGTGGGCCCTGGCTGGGCCCTGCAGCCCCTCAGTGGGCAAGTGTAGCCTGGGCTTGGGGCCGGCTCCACGGGCTCTCCTCCAGCCCGTGCCTCTACCTCACACACTTCTCAGCAGAAGCCCTGAAATGTGCACCTCTGCATGGGTGAGTCCCCAACATGGCCTTCCTGGGGGTCGGGAGCAACCCATTCATACCCTCTACACGTCACATCCAGAGCTAGCCCAGCATTCCTGGTTGTGTAGCAAACATGTCGTGGGTCCCCACTGTGCCAACCAATATTGTGCTTCCATGCACCCTCAGAAACCCCAAACATGGCTCTGGAGCTCATGGGCTCTGGGTTCTAGCCCTAGTGAGCAATGATGCCTTGGATGTGGGTGTAAACACTTGTATAATTTCTTCAGCCATTCCTTCCCTGTCCACTGCGTCCTTGGAGCAGATGGTGGAGCTCTAGCAAAATCATCCGTCTCCTTTAAGGACTTCACAGTCCGCACTGTCCCTGTGAAACCGTGAGCATGGTGGCTAAGAGCAGATTGCCTCTGTCCCCTGTGTCCTCCCACACCACTGCTACCCATCTCCCCCAGTGGTGACATCCCGTCTTCTACACTATCCCCACACCGACACCTCGCAGTGTCTGTACCACAGCACCCTGCCACCACGGCTGCCGTCTTCCAGTGTGACACTGTCCCTGTTGACACTCCTTTCACTGTGTTGTCCTGACCCCACAGCATCCTTTCGAGGAGAACATCTTTCTTGTTAATTTGA
Source organism: Peromyscus eremicus (assembly GCF_949786415.1). NCBI lineage: Eukaryota > Metazoa > Chordata > Mammalia > Rodentia > Cricetidae > Peromyscus > Peromyscus eremicus. The sequence goes on from NC_081417.1 coordinate 132,685,721, forward strand.
AGGTCCCATTAAAATTCCTGTGGTGGAAGTTTGAGATCCTTGGAAGGGAATTCACACGCAGGGCAGTTAGGTCAAAACCATTTTAAGAAGGGAGGAGGCAGTCGGGCAGTGGTGTCGCACGCCTTTAATCCCAGCACCTGGGAGGCAGAGGAAGGCAGATCTCAGTGAGTTCGAGGCCAGCCTGGTCTACAAAGCAAGTTCCAGGACAGCCAGGGCTACACAGAGAAATCTTGTCTCGAAAAACCAAAAGGGGTGGGGTGGGGGGCACAAGGAGGAGGCAGAAGAGCCAAAGTAGACCAGGGTGACCACACAGCCCCCATACCCAGGATCCCCCTCCTGCAGATGTGGGACCCACATGCCTGTGGGAAGCTCCTGAGCACAGCGATGGGAGTCCTGATTCTGGCCCCACTCACCACCTTACTCTGATCTCAGACCTGCCTGCCCTCTATGACTCTAGACCCCAGTTCCGAACGTGCCAAGCATGTAACCCTTGCCTCCCTCTGTCTTATTTTCTGACCCCAGCAGAAGACTGAGTCTCGAAGTCCATCAGCTGGCCCTGTTCCTCTCTTCCCCCGACCATTCTCTGCCCCTCATGACTTCCACGGCCACCTCCCTAGCCGAAGTGAGGAGAACCTCTTCAGTCACCTGCCTCTGCACTCCCAGCACCTGAGCCGCGCCCCCTGCCCCCTCATTCCGATTGGTGGGATCCAGATGGTACAGGCCCGACCAGGAGCCCACCCCACCCTGCTGCCAGGGGCCTGTGCAGCCTGGGTCAGTGGCTTCTCAGGGGGTGGCAGTGACCTAACTGGGGCCCGAGAAGCCCAGGAGCGCAGCCGCCGGAGCCCCACAGAGAGCCCGTCAGCATCGGTGTCCCCTGTGGCCAAGGTCTCCAAGTTTACACTCTCCTCAGAGCTGGAGGAGGAAAGGACCGGCAGAGGCCCAGGAAGACCTCCCGACTGGGAACCTCGGAGGGCTGAAGCCCCTGCAGAACCCATGGGCGAACACAGCCCCTGCTCCCCACAGCTGCCCCAGGGCCACCAGGCAGCACCATCCTGGAGTGCCCTCTTGGAGTTACCACACCCGTTGGCCAGCCGCAAGGCCTCTAGCTTCCCACCACTGGACCGCAGCAGTTCCATGGACTGCCTGGCAGAGGCCTCCACTCACTTCCCAGCCCGGAGCAGGAACCTCTCTGGGGAACCCCGGACCCGTCAAGGCTCCCCTGAGCTCTTAGGTAGTGGGGAGCCCAGGACACCTCGACTCCTGCCCAAAGACAGTGGCCCCCCCGGCACTTAACCTCTCCAGCCACTTCATCTGGCTTCCAGTGTTCGACAGCAGACATTTCCAGCCAACTTCCTGGAGTCACCTTGCTCCCATGGGTGTCCTCTCCCATCTGTCCATCTGTCCACACAGCTCCTGCTCAGCCCTCTCTGTTCTGTCGCTCCACCTGTGCAGTTACCTGTGCCTTTTTCTAGACCTTTCGCTGCTTGAGATGAAAAGAAAGAACACAAATCACACACATCCACGAAAAGAGCCACCCATGAGGAGCTTGAGGCTGTGACTAGTTTGTGCTTTGGGGACAAGGCTATAGGCGGGGCCTCTTCACCTCTACTCCACACTCCACACTGGCAGCCATCCCCACCTCAAGGCCCGTGAGAAGCTGCAGTGCACTGAGGGAAAGAAGAACTGGGGAGGAAAAGAAGGTAATTTAACTCAAAGGCAAGCAGTCCTGCAGACAAACAGATTCCTACGATTTCCATGCAGACACCCAGCTAGTGGCCACTCCTGTCTGTCAGCAGAATGACAAGAACCCCGAGCCAGAAAACCACCATACAGGCAGGCACCAACCCCACCACTCCCCACCCGCCCCGGCTAAGAACAGCAACTTTTATTTTTTGCAAGAATCAGGACAAAAAGCTACTTGTTTGCTAGCATCTCAGTACAGAATAATAGCATGAGGGAAATGTAGTGTGGACCATGGGCCTCACCTTCTCTGTACTCCACCTTCCCCCAGGGCTAATACAGGAGCCCAGGTTTCTCCTACACACCTATAGGTCTCTGCTTCCTAGCCTGGCCATAGACTGGCTCCTCTGTGTTTAGAAATACCTGTGGGATGAAAGGACCATAGCAAGACTAGGGATATTCCTAGTGTGGGCCTGCTCTGAGCCTGGGGTGTGGATGCTGTTTCACCTCTGTCCCTGAGGAACAAAGTGTGGCACTTCCTTCCTGGCTGGATTACATATGAGTACATAGATGCACACAGAGCAACCAAAGATGGTGTTTGGTACGTTCTCCAGGCTCTTCAGATTCTCTTCTCTTGACTGAGAAGATTTCTGAATTGTCCCAAGTCATTTGAATTTTTCTCCAGTTCCCAAGGCAAAAACCTGCTTTGAAAAAAAAATTAATATGACCAAAAATTTAAATCCCATGTTGAAATATAGAACTTGGCCTGTTGAATGCAAAACAAAACAAAAAAACAAGTCCTCTGTGGCACAGGATCTATTTCTAAGACCTTACAGAAATTTACTTTACTTTCTCCAAAGGATAGAGAAAAGGGACCATGGTGAGGAGGCCACTCCGACAGCCTTGTCCCCAAATCATAAAGCATGTTCCAGCCATGCTGGATACTGCTGTCACTGTAGTCAAAGCAGAAGCCTATCCCTGAACATCAGGCAGGGCATGTGGCTGAAGGCTCATGGGAGGGCTGGACTGCTGAAGCTGTTCTCTGAGAAGACAGAGACAAGGCTCACCATACTGGGCCACCCCTCTCCCTCCCTCTCTCCAGTTTGTGCCCATCTGTGCATGGTCCCTGCTGGATGAGCAAATCAGCCAGTCACAGGCCCAGTGCCCAGTCCAGTCACCTGATTCGTCCTCTTTGTCTGCCTGGCTCAGTACTTCAAAAGTAAGAGTCTGTAGGGCAGGGCCTCCTGTGCTGTGTGCTGTGCCACAGGGTATCATGGGTATCAGACTGACAGCCTTCAGATGCGTGCCGGCTGTAGGTCTGCTCACCAGGAGAAACTGTCAAGTCCAGGCTGGGACACCGGGAGGAAGAGAGCAGAAGCCTCTGCGGTGGTCAGCCCAGGCTGGAGGTCACAGCTTTCCTCCCTTTGGCCCCTCAGTCCTAACCCACAGGCCCCACAGGCCCCACAGACTGCAGATACTAAGGCCTGAGGTGAGGAGTTGGACAAAGAGCATTGTCTCAACCAGGCTTGATGGCTTCCTAGGCAAGATCTCCTGGCCACAGACTACAGGCTAGCTCCTGACCTTGAGATATCACCTCTCTCTACTTCAGTCTACACCCCAAATCTCCTGGAAATTACTCTCCTGACTCAGCTCCCTCTCCTCCTCCTCCTCCTCCTCCTCTCCTCCCCTCCCCTCCCCTCCCCTCTCCTCTCCTCCCCTCTCCTCCCCTCTCCTCTCTCCTCTCTCCCCTCCCCTCTCCCCTCTCTCCTCTCTCCCCTCTCCCCTCTCTCCTCTCTCCTCTCCCCTCTCCCCTCTCCCCTCTCCTCCCCTCTCCCCTCTCCCCTGTCCCCTCTCCCCTCTCCTCCCCTCCTCCCCTCTCCCCTCTCCCCTCTCCCCTCTCCTCCCCTCTCCCCTCTCCCCTCTCCCCTCTCCCCTCTCCTCCCCTCTCCCCTCTCCCCTGTCCCCTCTCCCCTCTCCCCTCTCTCCCCTCTCCCCTCTCCCCTCTCCCCTCTCCCCTCTCCCCTCTTTCCTCTCTCTCCTCTCCCCTCTCCCCTCTCCCCTCTCCCTCTCCCCTCTCCTCTCCTCCCCTCTCCTCCCCTCTCCTCTCTCCTCTCTCCTCTCTCCTCTCTCCCCTCCCCTCTCCTCTCCTCCCCTCTCCTCCCCTCTCCTCTCTCCTCTCTCCTCTCTCCCCTCCCCTCTCTCCTCTCTCCCCTCTCCCCTCTCTCCTCTCTCCTCTCTCCTCTCCCCTCTCCCCTCTCCCCTCTCCCCTCTCCCTCTCCCCTCTCCTCTCTCCTCTCTCCTCAGCAGTCTAGTGACAGACACAGTCTGACCACAGAATGAAGAGTCCCCACAGTTACTGGGCCCAGCTGACTCAAGGAAATGGGATATAACAAAGACTAGGAATTGGAAACTTGCCTCTAGGTGACAGGGACAGAATATGCAGACTCTAGCCTGAGGACTAGTGCCCCCCACAGGTGCCCAGAGGGCTGCCATGGATGCCACTACCAGGCCCAGCTCTAAACTCCTCTTTCAGACTCTCTCCACCACTCCCCAAGCACATGGCCCCAGCCTGCACACACCTTCTCCCTCTGGAAATCTCTCACTCCAGGAATATGATCTGGGCTCCTTGCCCACAACCGGCCGCTTCTGACTTTGCAGTTCTGGTGTGTGTCAGCAGACCCCACACAGATTTCTGAACTAGACTGTCATCACTGACAATAGAACAAGATGGCCATTCCTCGGCATAGACTGTCTGATCCTTACCTGTCCTCTGTAGGTGGTGGTTCCAAGCCACCTGTCCCTGAGGCCTGACCCCTAGATGTCCTTTATTGGGCAACCTCCTATCCTTCAGAATACTAACCTCTTCCTCATCAAAGGCAGGCCCACCTCTTCCCACCCCGCATCATAGCCGACACTCTGGTCCCAGCCACCAAGACCCTCCAGAGGTTCTGACAGGGATAGCCGCCTATTTTCCAGGCTCAAAGTCCACCTTGCTCTCTGGGGAAACCTCTTAAGAGCATTGGCTCCCAGCTTCCTCTTGGTATTGCTCGCTCCTGGCCCAGTGGACTAGGAAGAAGGGATGTGTCTGAGCTGAAGTCTCCTTCTAGTCCTTTGCTCCAGCTGACCCTTCCAGGTAAAGTCCTGGGAGACTGATCTGCTCTGCCGGGTCGTTTGAGAAAGTTCCCAAAGTCAGTGCCGCCAAATCTGCTTCCGTGTTGTGGTCCCTGTCTGCTTGGCATTTGAAAACCACTTGGGCACTACTGATCACTTTACCGAATGTGGTGGTCAAGAGGAAAGGGAACCGTGTAGGCAAATGTAAGATACTCACACTCTGTAAGATAAACCTTTGCCTTTGTTTTTCGAAAAGGTGTATGCATTCTGTACGTGAAATCGTCTGTAGAGAGTTTCCACGTTCTTAAATGGCAATACATTCCAAAACTCGTACTGTAGATATGTACAGCAACCGCACTGGAGAGGGGTAGTTCTGCCTGTGGTTTTATTTAAACTCCAGTTTTTACACTTGTATCTTGCAGTTGTCGGTATGGTATTCATCAGTGCAAAAGAAAAAAAAAATCAAACAAGAAATCCATGCAGGTCTAAAGCACAGAGTCTGTTGTACAAAAGGACAGAATCGCTCAGTATTGGTGTGTGTGACCCTTGTAAATCCCATCTGTACTGTGAATGAGACGTTTTTACAAGTATAATAATTGCCTTTATTACAGCTTGGGCTGAGTGTTCAGCCTGAAGATATTTTTTAAAAAAAATAGCACGTTGGAATAAATTTGAAAATTCCCAACAGAGCCTTGTTGGCCTGGCTCATGGCTTTTCTTCCTCTTTTTTAAAAAATATTTTTATTTATGTGTCTCTGTGAGTATATGCCACATGGCAGGGGTGCCCCCAAAAGCCAGAAGAGGGTGGTAGATCCCCTGAAGCTGGAGTTAAAGGCATTTGTAAGCTGTCCAATGTGGGTGCTGAGAACCTAACCCAGGTCCTCTGGAAGAGCAGCAAGTGCTCTTAACCACTGATCCATCTTTCCAGCCCCGTCCTGGCTTTTCTTGAGGACTACAGAATATCAGGGTTAGGAGAACACTGGATATCCTAAGCATTCATTTTATTACACAGCAATCAGCCCCATAGAAGGGAAATGACTAGGTCATTGTCACATAGCCTGGGACTTCATTTCCCTCACTTCCAGGCCTGTCAATAAAAGCCTCAGTATGTCACCATGAGAACGAAGCATCCCTAGGGTTACCATAGCAACTTTTCACCTGGCTTTAAACTACAGGAATGGACTCCCCACCAGTTCAAGGACACAGGTGTCTGAGCTCTTCATCTATGGCCATGCCACCTTGAACATGTCCATTCCCATTGATCTTTGAAGCTAGGTAGAAAGGGCCTGGCTAGTACTTGGGAGAGGTCTGAGGTCTGGGTGTTGCTGAGTTGGTCTTTTTTCAGGCTCTGAGGATACATTATTCCTGGCCTTCCTCAGCTTCTGGTGGCTGCAGGTAAGTCATGATATTCCTGGCTTTTAGATTCACCCGATCTCTTGACTCTGCCACACGTCTGTGTTCCCTTTTCCCCAGCATACTCAACACTGGACTTAAGGTCTCACCTTAGTCCAGGATGTTCTCATCTCAACATCCTTGATTACAGCTGCAAAGACCCTTGCTCTAAACTAGGGAACTCTCAGAAATTCGGAAAGTATGACATATGACAATATTTGAGAGCCACTGTTGAACCAGCGATAGGACAGAACCTGAATCCAGATCCTGACAGTCACTGATGGCCTGTGTGAGCTTGGGAAGGTCACCTAACCTCTCTGTGCCTGTTTGCTCATCTGTAAACTGAGAGGTAATGCTCTGAGTCTGAAGGAAGGGTCATTGTGAAGATTAAATAAAGTGTGCCTGTGGGGAAGCCAAGGAGATCTTGAACACAGTAAGCCCTCAACAGTTAATGCCGGGATAGCTAGAATGGCAAAAAAGTGGTTTCCCATCTTCTGTGCTCAACACTGAGTGCCACTGAAGGCTGCCAGTGATAGGTGCAGTGCTGACCAAGCGGCAGAATCCACCTGCAGAGAGCTCCCGTCTGAGCAGGCTGTGGGCAGTCACTGTGTCCCAGGCTCAGCTTCAGTGGTGGCAGAGAGCAAAGGCTCCAGTCCACAAGAAGCCAGGGTATCATGCAAACTTTCCTAGAAAAGACCCAACCACCGCAAGGAAAGGAATACAGGCCAGTGAGCCGAGCAGAGGGCCCTTGGGACAAGGTGCTAACCAGAAGTTCAGCACTAAGGACCTAAAAAGGTATCTTTATTGGGCCAAAAGGGATCAATGCCAACTTATGGAAAATATGGACCAGCATCATTCCTGGCCTGCAGCTGGCCCTCTACAGACATGCTGAGAGCTGGGTGGCCAAAGGTGGGCATGGGTGGGTACTGAAGAACCATCGAGGCATGGGTGGGTATTGAAGAATCATCAAGGCAAAGATGGGACACTTGGTCATGAACCTGGACACAGGCAGCTGAACAGTAGCAGGAGAGCTGTGAGAGTGACGACTGACTGACTGACTGACTGACCGACCGACCGACTGACTGATTGATTATGGGGAGCAAATGTTGAACATTGTAGCTGGTGGAGTAAGAGAAGCCTGGGGATGGGAGAAGGAGGCTCAGGAGTCCAAAAAAGTGCAAGAAGTCAGTGCGTCTCAGTGACAGGACACACTGTTCCTGTGAGGGATTTTCTCTGTCAACTGAGTAGAAGCACTGGAGGAAGCTGCAGATGAAGCCAAAGAGAGGACGTGAGGGAGGGAGCATGGAGGGCAGTGAGAGAACGTCTGCAGGGAAGAAGGAAGGCACCTGGCAAGTCCGGAGGGCTGTGGTCACCTCCAATGGCAGTCGGCAGCCAGACCACAGCTACCAGGATTCTCCCAAGCATGGCTTCTGCCAGCCCACAGCAGAGAGTGACGGTGAGTGGAGAGGAGAGGAGATGGGCGAGTGAAGAGGTGAGGCTGTGGGCCATCAGGTGCGGAAGGAGGTGGTGTGGAAAGAGGCTGTGAGAGTTGACTTCCTGCTGCTGTGATGAATGCCATCACAGGCGAAGGCAGCTTGGAGAGGAAAGGGTTTATTTCATCTTATAGCTTACAGTCCACCAGGAAGGGAAGTCAGGGCAGGAACCCAGAGGCCAGAACTGAAACAGAGGCCACGGAAGAGTGTGGTTTATTGCCTTGCTCCCCACAGCTCACTCTGCCTGCGTCCCTGTACCACCTGCCCAAGGGTCACGCTGCTCACAGTGGACCAGACCCTCCCACATCAGTGCTTTACGGACTTGACTACAGGGAAATCTAAGGTAGGCATTTCCTTAATTGAGAGTCTCTCTTCCCATGTGACTCTAGCTTGTGTCCAGTTGTGTGTGTGTGTGTGAGAGAGAGAGAGAGAGAGAGAGAGAGAGAGAGAGAGAGAGCCTAACCAGACAAAAGCCATGGTCACACAACAGCCATTTGAATGCAGAGAAGAAGCCTTAAGCTGCTATTTCAGAGTGAGACCACAGTGAATGAAACCTATGGACCACAGCTGTTGAAGAGGCAGAGGCCAGGATGTGAGTGCCAGTGGTGCAGATAGCAAGTGAGGATCATCTCTAATGGTGGCAGGGGTGAGATGGAGGTCAGGTCTGGGAGCCAGGTTATATCAGTCAGTACAGGCTCTGCTATGCTGCTGGAACAAGCAGGCCTGACAGTGGCTGAAGGCATCAAGAGCCTCTTCTTTCCCTCACTGTACATTGAGTGGGCATCAGCAGAGGAATTCTGTTTACCCCAGTGACTTGGAAGACCCAGGCTGATAGCAGCTCCATTCCTGGCTTCCCATGATCCTCAGAAGCAGAAAAAAGAGAGAGTATTAGGGGTTGGCAACAGTAACCTGTCTTAGTCTGTCTTCATTATCAGGTTGCCTGGATTGAGAATCACCTGGGAGATTGGTGTGGCACACCCTGGGTGTGTCTATCAGATGTTTCCAGAGAAGAGTCACTGAGAGAGGAAGACCCACCCTAAATATGAACACCATTCCATGTCTCAGACAGAAAAAGGGGGTGGGGGAGATGACACTGGGTAAGGATTGGGGTCCCCCTTTATACTGTCTTCTGGCCCATGATGTGAAGTGTGCTATTCAACCACACACACCCCCAACACAGTGGACTGAGCCCACTGACTCTGTGAGCCAAAATGAACCTTTCCTCCCATGGCTGGTGTCGGGCATTTCATCGCATGGACACAGAAGTAACTTAAACATGTCCCTTCTATTCCCAGCACTGGCCAGAGCCGGCTGCACAGCCGGGTGTTAGGGAGAGGAACAGGAATGCCAGGAAGCAGCTTCTGCTTCATACAAGGTTAGGACTTCCCAGAATTGAGCCAGATAAACAGAGGTCCACGATGGCATGGGAAGGGGGCAGGGACAGTGGTGTCACCCTCAGAGGGGATGCATTTTTACAGGAAGTGGGGGAATGGCCCGAGGAGGATGTGGGAAGCAGAGAAGGTACCCCATGATGAAATCACAGAGTGTGGGAAGTTAAGGAATAAGTAATGGAGCCTGAGGAGGATACCCTAAGGGGAGGACAGGAAATTGGGGGGCAACAGAGTCAGGGATATTTATCCAAGATAGCAGGGAAGAGGAGCCCTGCTCAGCTCCCAGAGAAGAAGCACCAGGTGCTGTGCCCAGACTTTTAGACTGTAGCCCTGACAACTACCCAGCATGGTTAGTTCAGGTGCCATTCTGGGAGAAGAAAACAGCTAAAGGTAGCGACGGTGAGTCTAAAGGTATAGTGACGTATGCCTGTAATCCCAACACTCACGAGGCCTAGGCAGGATGATCTCAAGTTAGCAGCCAGCCTGGGCTACATGCTGAAATCCTCTTGCCATGGCTGGCTCCAGTGCAGCCTTTAGGGAACCCAAGCCTCCTCTCCCGCCCACCACATCCTCTAGTCCCTCTCTGGCTCCACGGTAGTTCTGGGTGCCAGGCTGCACAACTGTCCAGGTGCAGCTCTCGCGAGTAGGCTGTGGAAATTCCACATCCGTTGCTGCTACCTCCTGCCTGCCACTGGCTCAGTCAATGTCAAACCAGACAGATGCTGACATGCTGTTGGCCCAGGTTTTTCAGGGGTCATGGGCCCTTCCTCTTCGAGAGGTGAATGGGGCAGAGAGCATGTTTATTACAGATGAAGTCAGTGCCTAAGATCACACCCGCACATCCCAGGAGAGCAATGGCTGAGCTCACTTGATATCTTGGCCAAGCTCTGTTGGGTCCCCAGCCAGAGCTGGGTGAAGTCCACAGAACTGGGAGAACTTGCGCTTCTTCCTAAGACTATACCCATTCTAGGCTCAGACCCTGGGGACCATAGTCTGTTCTAAAGACTTTAGGGGACAGGACGCTACAGGCAGGATAGCCTCAGGAGGCTGGGCCAGCCTGAGATGGGCATGGAAAGAACTAGAGGGTGGAAGGCCATGGGGCAAGAGCCTGAGGACGCTGCAGCCTGGGCCTTCATTTGTTCAGAGCTCAGCATGGGTGGTGTTCCGAGTCCCTGGGAGAAGGACACTTATCACACTGTCACCTTTTACACCTGGGCTCTGATACATGATCTCCATATTTGACTAGCAGTCTGTGGAATGTCTGGGCATTTGTAGCCCTAAGACCTCCACTGGGGTTAGGGGAGCCCAGGTCACATATCCCATACTCCTTTCCTGACCTCGTCCACTTTAGGAAGATACAAATGCCATGCCCTCTTCCTGAAGACAGAAGGGATGTCCAGAGCCCAGAAAAGCTTGACCTGAGGCCAGGGCTAGGATTCCCATACCCTCTGCAGATCCACCTGAACCACCCCACCCTACCCCAGGCCCGAGTGCTGCTCTCCTGCTCTCTTGCCCAGCTCTGCCTTTTTAGGAAAGGAAAAGAGCAGCTCTAGTGGCAGGCGGGCAGGCGGGCAGGCGGGCATGCTAATCCACCAGCTCCCGGCAGCTCTGGTTACCCGTGGTTTGGGGCCCGGGCAGCCCTAGCTGGGAGTGCCAGCTCAGCCAATGGGTGCCGCCGCCGAACTACTCTGGCAGAGCCATACAAGGCCTGGTTGCAGCCCAGTCCCCGATCAAGCATAGGGCAGCTCCGGAGTGCCGGCACCCGCCCCACCCCTGAGCCTGCCAGCCCGGCACGTCCTCCGATTCTACCTAATCCAGCTTGGGAGCAGGCAGGGCTTCGGCGCACGTGCACCAGGCCCGGGAGGGCTCTCCAAGGTCAGGGATGTGGCACCATCGGGGCAGAGACCAGAGTCGGGAAAGGAGCTTAATTGGTCATGGGAGCACCCCTCAATCCTGGATGAGGTCTGGGTGATAGGGGCCAGGACCTGACTCAGACTGCAGCAACTCTGTCATCCCTTGGACCTCCCTGCTGTCTTGTCTCCTCTGCTCTTGGAATGGGCCTTAGCAAAGTGTGTGGCCTTCACACCTTGGAGTGTCTTCCCAACCATTTCATTCATCCTAAAACTAGATGTACCTCGCAGAATCAGGGATGCCCGTTAACGTCTACATGTTGTCTCCTTGTGCCCACTATGTCCCATGTTGCCCATACATGCATAACACACACACACATCCTTCCCGTTGGGGACCTGTGCGCATCCATTGTCACTGCTGTGGATCTGAGGCTAGGGAGGTAACAGCAAGTAAAGCTGATGATCCCTTCTCAGCAGATTTCCTCCCATCAATCAGTTCACACTGCCTCTAATGTGGTGCTTACAAGATCTGTGGGAAGGGGGCTTGGGGAGATGACTCGGTCTGTAAAGTTCCTGCCACATAAGCATGGGCACCTGAGTTTGGATCCCCAGAATCCATGTCAAAAGCCAGGCATGGCAAGAGTACGCCTCTAATTCCAGCCCTTTGAAGACAGAGGATCTCTGGGGCGCTCTAGCCCACCAGCCTATCTGAAGTGAGGATTCTAAGACCCTATCTCAAAACATAAGGTGAGCAGTGATCGAGAAAGACATCTGATGTTGGCCTCTGACCTCCGTGTGCATGTGTGCACACATGTGTACACCTACGCATGTGTGCACACATACAGAAACATGTCCATACACATAAACCATGCGTATGTGCACGCGTGCGCGCGCGCGCGCGCGCGCACACACACACACACACACACACACACACACGGAAGATTTGTGGAGGGTTGAAAGCACGGCATTGACAATCAGGGAAATTAAGTCACAGAGCGGCTCTTTACTCAAGACTAGAATGTCACCATTCAACCTCAGAGCATGTACCCTAGACCTCTGTGCCCTCAAACCTTCTCCTCTGAATTCAGGTCCTAGAGGGAAGCAGTCTGGTCACATGAAGACCAGTGTGAAGGCAGGATTCAAAGCCCCTAGTTCCTGAGTGGGGTAGGTCTTTCCCAGACCTCCTCACCCCCACACTAATGCTTCCTTGGCTGTTGCCATGGCCACAACCACAAATACCCAATATGGAGCATCCCTGATCACCACATGACATCTATCACAGAAGCCACAGGTTTTAGCATCCTTATAAGTCCTACATGGGCCAAGCTATGCTCAGAGCCAATGCTGTGGTACCATGAAGGGCCACTGACAGGTAAGAGAAACGTGCTGGCACGGGGTGGGGGTGGCAGGCCTACCTGGCATCAGGCTCTGTTTGCTCACCCAAGAAAAGAAGAGATAAATATAGACACAGGATTACTCAGACATAGCCTGGGAAAACCGGCTCTGAGCCTTGACTTCGGCCCTGTCCCAGCCTCACCCTCGGCTGCCTGCCTATTCTGTGCCAGCTGCCAGGCCTGCCCCGCCTTCTTCCAGGACTCCCTACCTGGCAACTTGGGGACAGCCCTTCCTATCTGCTCTCTCTGGGCATGGAGCAGAAACTACATCTTGGAAAGAATTGGGGCTTGCTAGCTGGAAGCAGCCAAGACCTGTGTGGGGTTAGGCCACAAGCTCAGGCTCCATTCCAGTACAAATTCAGTTTCCCCTTCTGTGGGGTAGGTGGCCAGTACAACCATCCCTCAGCTTTCTTGGGCCTGCATGTAGGATGGCATGGAAGACCACTCAACCATTAGAGATGAGGCTTACATCTCCTGAATGAGAAGATGCCTGCTACAGCAATGTGCATAAGGACTGTGCCCTCAGACCCTGGAGCCAAGTCACAGAAAGTGACCCCCCTCCCCCCCGCAGCTTGTGTCACTTCCCCGCTGTGGGACTTTGGGAAACTTTTTTGACCTATCTGTGCCTCAGTTTCTTCATATCTAAAATAAGAATATACTATTAATAATGATTGTCATTATAATATAATAAATATTATGTAGTAGAATAATAATAGCTTAGTAATAGCATAGGCTATTAGAGGTTAGATAAGTTACTACACACAAAGAACACCTACTGCAAGGACCAGTACATGTAAACTATAACATGCAAACTGTTACATGATTGTCTATTTCCCAGCCTGGACAGGTGGGGCTCTGAGACCCTACCTTCTCTGGGCACTGGCATGACCCTGTATGTAGGTCTTACTATCTGGGCCCTTTCAGCCCCCTCCTCTCCATCCTGAAAGCCTCTAGAATCAGGCAAGCAGAGTTTGAACTCAAACTCTACCACTTACAGGCCAGGTGACCCTGGGCAAGTAACTGGCCCTCTCTGAGCCTTGACTAGAAGGAACCTTCTCCACCTTTCTATGCTCTGGGACTGTTGGGAGGGCAAAAGGAGGGCGAGGAGACACGTAGGCAGGGTCCAGCCCAACTAGGCAAATTATTTTTTCCATGTTTGACCTCATCCTGACCTGCCTCTTATCATTCCTCTAGCTTCCTCCAGTGGCTATGAGCTGAGCCTCAGAAAGGTCATAGCTAAGTACACACCCCTCTACATGCAAGGCCCCTTGGATGCAATGCACCAAGGCATGCATGCACCTTGGTGCACCACCGGCCAGTGGGATGCTGCAGAGTAGCCCCACACACCATGAAGTGCCCTCAGGAGTATCTACACAGTGTCTATGCCCATCATGTGCTCCCCCACCAGGGCACACACATGAGCATATGAGGGCACAGCCATACATGGGCACAGAGACACAGGTGCCTGCAGGTGTGTCCCCACACATCTTAGCCAGCATACATGAACGTCCTAGCCAGGCCCAGCCCCAAGGTGGCCGTCTTCATGACAGAGGAATGCAGACATCTGGGGATGCTCTGCCAGCGGACGTGAGGGAGAGGCTGAGGGGAAACCATGTGGGCAGGAATCCAGGCAGACGTGCCAGGCCAAGGCGGGGCCCTCAAGTGCTAAGAATTGTGTGCGGGGAGTAGGAGGGGGGGGCACGTGCAGACACTTGCTCTAGTTTCACCTGTCACCCCGTGTCCTTAGAGCTTCTGGGTCTTGGAGTTCATAGGGGCTCAGAGACAGTCAGCCTCCCCTTGAAGCAGATTGCGGATTCTCTTTGATTGGCTGTACCTCCGTCTCTGGGCTGCATTGGCTGGGTCTGAGCAGGAACAGTATGCCATGTCCTCACTGAAACTAAATGAGCTGTGAGCACAGGGGTCTGCAGGAGGATTGTCATTGACACAGCACTGCCTGTCAAGAGTGGAGGGTGGTATGGCGGTCACCAGAACCCTTCTGGTGCAGGCCAAAGCCAGGGGCTGGCACTGAGCCAGCAGTTACTTGGTACTGAGACTTTTGTGCCTGCCAGTCCCCACAGTGCTCACAAAAGGGAGCAGCCTGCTCCCCATAAATGGACACCGAATTTGAGGTGCAGAGGCCCCAGGACCCGCTGACCCTGTGTACCCAACACTAAGCCACTGTGCTGGCGACCTCTGCCCCTGCACACAGCTCACACCCTGAGAGGTTTGCAAGTGAGGCATCAGCATGGTTGACAGGAAGAAGACACTGTCCTAAGTGTTGGGACCGCAGGCTCCAGGGAGGACAGGGACCCACTCCTACCTCTTTGGCATCAGCCTTCCCAGGGTTTACCCATGTGTAAAACCACACAGGTAAGATGCCAGCCTGAGACTCAAACAAGGCTTTGGCTTCTTGGGTCAGGACCCATCATTGGGGGTCAGCTGAGGATGGAGGGAAGCCACAGTGGAGTACCAAAATAGGAGGAAGGATGTAAGGAAGGAAGAAGAAAGGAGGGAAGGAAACGGTGAACAGGCTAGGGCTGTAGTTCAGTTGGTAGAGTGCTCGCCTGCCATGTACAAAGCCCTGAGTTTAATTCCTAATGTTGCATTAACCAGGAGAGGGGGCACATGCCTGCAATCCCACACTCAGGAGGTGGAAGCGGGAGGCTCAGAAGTTCAAGGTCATCCTTAGCTAGACAGCAAGCTTGAGGCCAGTTTGAGGTAGATGCAACCCTTCCTGTAAATTAATTGGTTAACTTAATATATTAAAAAAAAAAAAAAAAAAGGACAACTTGACTGTTCTGGCACAGACCTTTAATCCCACCACTCAGGAGACTGAAGCAGGAGGATTATAAAATCTGAGATCAACCTGGGCTAAGGAGACCCTGTTTTTTAAAACTGAACACACACACACACACACACACACACACACTCCCACCACAATAGGCTAAGGTGGACAGTTCATCTCTCTCTCCTCCTTGCAGAACACACAGTCTGAGAGGAACAGAAACCAAAGAATTCAAGAATGCAGCGCCAGGATGTTGGGACATCCCTAAGTAGAGCTTTAGGGCTCCCAGCTGGTGAGGTCCCCATAAAGACCAGCTCAACAGCAGAGTCCCTGATGCATCACTAACAAAGATCACCTCCTGCAAAGACCCCCAGGCCAACTGAGGCCCTGGGGCCTCCAGGCAGCTTTGGGGCAGTCTGCCCTGGTATTAGGGAGCGTGGGGGTGAAAGAAGAAAGCAAGGCAACAGTATAAAGGAGAAGCATCCCATCCGGACAGCCCTCCCTGCAGCCCAATGCCACCCTGCCTGTCCCGCAACCCATGCACTAGGCCATCTGGTTTCTGCCCTCAATGATGCAGGCCCAGGCCCCGAGACCCCTTGAGGTACCCAGTCCCTAAATGGTGCAGACAACTCAGGTCTCCCTATGAATTTTGCAAGGCAAAAATTCTCTCTGTAAAAACTGAGGCAAGTGGTGATGGGGCTGAAGGGACTCTGACTCAGGTGTCCATCTCAGAACAAGCCCCACTGGACCTTCAAGACTCCCACTCCATTTGCCAGGGATGAAACTTGGGCAGTATGCATCCGCCTGGGGAGTCCCTGTGGCATTCCAGCCCAAAGAAGGGTCCACATCCAGCAGAACGAAAAAGACGAAACTGCCCTGGGTTGCTAACTGCTAGCCCAGAACTAGGGTGGCCTAGGCTTCCTGTCTCTGGGCCTCAATATCCAGAGCACAGTGTTTACCACTCAGGGTTGCTCTGTCATCAGAGGGCACTGCATTTAGAAAGACCCAGGCATGATCTAGGACCCTCCATGTGGCCATCTGTAGTTCATATACTTCTCGAGGCCCTGCACCCTTTACCTAATACAGGACTCAGGTCACATCGTTGGCCTGCAGGACAAGTCCAGGCCCAGGGAAGGAAAAACAACCAAACTGCTTCCTTCTCCCACACCAGCCTCCATGTGAGCATGTCGCATAGGCCCCAGATCACCTCCTCTGGGCCACTGGAGGGCTCAATCCATCTCACTGTCCCATAAGGCAGCAAGGATGCAACGCAGTGATGGAGGGCAGGAAGGCAGCGGCTTCCCGGTGATTCATAGGGAGACTTGAGTTGTCGGCACCATTTAGGGACTTGGTACCACAAGGCGTCCGGGGGGGGGGGGGGGTAGCCTGCAGGGCCCTCAGAGGCTCTAGCTGCAGGCTGGCGGCCCTGATCAGGGCGCACGTGGCTGCGGTGCCGCCGCACGGTGATGTCAGGCCCACCGCGCCCCGGCCCCAGCACGTTCTCCTCTGGTGAGCTGGGAACAAAGCGTCCTCCACATTCCTGTGCGCTGACTCACAGCCGTCACGTAGGGCGCCGCCACCGGCCGCTTTGCCCAAAATTGGTGTCGAGGTGAGGGCGGGCCGAGCACCATGGCCACCGCCTACTGGAAAAGCCACACTAGCTGGACCGCTTCGCGCCCCCGGCGGGAGGTTTCCCAACAAGCACATCGGAGGGAAATGACCGCGTGGGCTCTGTGGCCCGGCATGCGAGGGTGGCAGCAGGAGAGCCTCTGAGGGAGGCTCATGAAGCTTCGGTTTCTCCGTGCAGATAACTCCCTACACACACCCGGGCAAGGTTGCAAGAACCTGGTATGCGTTTTTTCCTCCCTGTGTAAGATACTATCATCAGGGGAAACTGAGGCATGGAGCAGCAGAGGCAGGACGGATGCCTTGGTTGTAAGTTGTCGGGCTTACATTGTGTCCCCTGGAGCAGGAAACAGGCTCCCTCTCTCCCCTATAGGGGTTGAAGCAGGTTGGAAGCACCCAAGAATATTCCACCTGTCCCTCACTTCGCATCCCTGAGCCTCTGTTCCCTAGCCCACAGCTGCCAGCCACAGGGCGCCCTCCAGAGGCTGTTGTGGAAAATACAAGCGAAAATTCAGCGCTATTTGGAGAAAAAAAACAAACCTTGGTACAACAAACCCTGAGCTACATGGTAGTCCTATGCTGAGCCACAGAGAGAAACTGAGTTAAGCTCGCTTCTCTTTTTAGGCAAGGGGCAGGAGTATGGGACTTAGGCAGTCAGAGGATATGGGTCCTGCCCCAATAAGAGCTGGAAAATGAGGTCATAGGGCTTTGAGTTTGGATCCATCCTGGGCTATCTCTCAAAAGATAGAGAGGGGGCTGGGGCAGGGAGGTGGTTCTGCAAGAGCTAACCATGCAAGTCACAGGACGCAAGTTTGACCCCAGAACCCACATAAAAAAATGCAGATGTGGCGGCATGCGCCTATAATCCCAGCACTCCTGTTTGGAGATTGGAGGCAAAAACAGGGCCAACTAATCTGAGTACACAAAACAGCAGAAGAAAGCAGCCCCTGAGGTCAAGAAGAGAACTGACCCCTGAAAGTGGGCCTCTGACCTCCACATGTGTGCTGTGGCACATATATACCCAAACTCACACATACGAAAAAGAGAGAGAGATTCTCCTACCCTGAATTTGAGACTGAGACCATCATAGACCAGCCTTGTTCTCAGGTATGGAGATAGCCTGGGCTACTCTTCCTAGGCCATGTGGTCATCCACCTGGGGCCCTTCTGAAAGTCCGGGAAAGACCGTTAAAGGAAGTGTCTCACCTCCTCAGAGCTGGACTGGACTAGAACCCCCTGCACCACCACCCCCAGCAACAGACACAAGTCCCCCTCTCCACAGCGTTTCCCTCCCACTCCAACTCGACTGCAGGAAAGATAAACTCAGGCTCAATATTCACGAGCCTGGTGGCCTGCTCTCTCTCCACTGAAGGCCATGAGCTGTTCCATCCTCTTCTAAGATGTCCCATGCCACTCTGGAAACCACTAGAAATAACATCTCCGCAGACTTTGTGGCCCTGGTCAACTGTCTCTCCTAAGTGCAGGAAAGTCCCCGGAGCTGCTAGACAGAGGCACCTCTGAGCTAACACCCTTTCTCCTGGCCATTGTAGGGCCAGGCACAGAGCACACACTGGTCTTCAAGCTCAGTGCCTTCATTCCCAGGCCATTCACATTGTCCAGCTCTTTGTCACGGGTATATGCTGATGCCTTTGGAGTCTCTTTCCCCAAATCCCAGAGACCCCAGGTCTAACAGAGAGTAGGGTCAGCATGTCTACTACATGAGTACAGGACCTCAACCTCAAGGCCTGAGACCCTCCTCTGCCATCCCTGGCTGTCTGGCCCTAGGCAGCTGACAGCCTCCCTGAACTTCAGTCCCAGGCCACACCCTGGCCACTTCCTGGGGCTATTTAGGAGATCAAATGAATGAAGACAGGGAGAGTGCTTAGCACGTGGGCACAGCTCCCCACAGAGCTGTTATTATCACCAAGTCATTATTCTGGACCTCCCTTGTGCCTGAGGCCTGGGTTCCAAGGCTGGGCAGCAGTGATGAACTCAGAAGCGGCCTCAGCCCCTAGTTGACTCAGGCTGAGGATGTCCCAGGAGAGGTGGTTACTTTATGGTCAGCCTGAGGCAAACAGGCCCTCCCGGACCCTCTCCACCTCCAGGGTCTAGTCAGTGCCTCTTATCTGGGGAGATAAAGGCCATTTCCCCTTGGAGAAGGCTCTGTTCAGCTGCCTGCCTGGCCTTGGCAACACTCGGTTTCTCTGATGGAGACCTGGAGAGGGCTGGGCAGGAAAGGCAGAGGCCTCTCAAGGATGCTAAGCACATCTCTCAGGCAGAATGGCAGGCTTACCCACTGCATCGGTCCTTGGAGGAATGAATGCCTCTCTCTTTCTCCCTAGTATCTATTCCACAGTGAGGTAGGTCCTTTTAAGAACTGGACAAGTCATCCCTCCGGAGTCTGAGCTGATGTAGCCAGGGTGGTCAAGGCCAGTATGCTCTAGCCTTCTATTCTGTGGTGGGCTTCTACCTACTGGTGGCTGTCCCTCTCACCCACTCAATTCTTCCCAGTTCTCACTAAATACCAGGCCTTGGCTATGAGTCATTGGTTTTTTAGTTCCTTGTATGAATCCTGTGGACTGAGGTTGTCAAAGCTCAGAGAACTTGGGAGTAGGGAAATGGATCTGTTGGTAAGATGCTTGCTGAGCAAGTACAAGAATCTGAGTTCAAATCCCCCGCACCCACAAAAAAGAGAGAGGAGGTGGGGAGAAAGCCAAGCATGGTGGTATACATTCGTAATTTTAACACTGGGGAGATAGAGACAGGGAGAGCCCTGGGACTCACTGGCCAGCTAGCCTAGCCTAATCAGCAAGCCCCAGGTCTCAGTAAAATACCCTGTCTCAAAAAAATAAAATATAAAAGGTAGTCAGCTCATGAGGAGAGACACCCAAGGTTGATGTCTGGTCTCTATGTGCATCCATACAGATGTGCTGATGAACACACACACACACAGAGATAAACACACATACATCACATGTACACATATTCTCACACATACACCACCCACATATATGTATCCTATACATACACACACACACACACACACACACACACACACACACACACACATATCTCAGAGTCCCAGGTCACACAAAGATAGCTTGAGAATTTGTTCACTGTACCTCTCCTGGCTCCTGTATCAGCACCCCTCTAGTCAGGCAGGATTTGAGGATTCCAGTGACACTAGACCTTAGTGGACCTGAAGGGAGGTTCTCTAGTCTCATGGACAACCCTGGTTATGGAAGCCAGGGAGGAAGTGTGCTTGTCTGGTTAGGTCGGGCCCACCAGGCCCGCCTGGGCCTAAGGCTCCTTGCCAGACCCAGATGAAAGTGTGAATGGTCATTAGGCTATTCCAGCTCCCTGTCTGATCTCACTGCCATGACTCAGCTTTGCCTTACCCAAACCTCCTCCTCCTGGGGGACCCCAACAATGGCCTGGCCTACTGTCCGCTCAGGCCCTCCTTCCCTGAGTCAGTGCTCACCTCACCACCCATCACAGTGTGTAAACAGCCTCCTCCTCCCCACCGAGCTCCCAGGATTCCTGCTGCTGAAGGCCTAGAGGCCAAGTGGAAGGATATAGCAGGGTCTTACCTACTGACCCCAACCTCAAGACTGCCCCCCTGGACATGGGACTTTGTGGCACTATCAGGAAAATCTAAATTGAGCTTGAGAGTTCAGGTTCAAGTCTCACTTTTCTCTTGCTAGATGAATCACCTTGGGCCAGACACTTATTCCTCATCTGAAAATAAGGCTAAGACGACGTTGCATCCATGAGGATTCTGTTATATATATGATCGCACTTGCTGGGATAGTCGCTAAGAATGT
Source organism: Peromyscus eremicus (assembly GCF_949786415.1). NCBI lineage: Eukaryota > Metazoa > Chordata > Mammalia > Rodentia > Cricetidae > Peromyscus > Peromyscus eremicus. The sequence goes on from NC_081417.1 coordinate 132,706,265, forward strand.
AGGCTGTGAAGCAGGTAGACGATCTAGAATCCATAAGCCCCCTTCTCTCTCTGAGTCTCGGCTTCTCATCTGTTAAAAAGGACTAACGATAAGAACCTTCCTGTGGTGGTGACAGAATGGGACAATACAAGCAAAGCATTTGGTGCAGTGTCTGGCCTGCGGAATGTGCTCAGAAGCAGGAGCTGTGGTTAACTCTTTCCAGTGCTGGTCACATGGCAAGCCCAGGTTGGTCTCTGTGGAGGCTGTGGAGGTGGAGAGCCAAACCTCCTCCTCCTGGGGGACCCCAACAATGGCCTGGCCTACTGTCCACTCAGGCCCTCCTTCCCTGAGTCAGTGCTCACCTCACCACCCATCACAGTGTGTAAACAGCCTCCTCCTCTCCACCAAGCAGGATGATTGATGATGGTGTCCTCTCAGAGAAGGGAGCCTGGGAGCAGGCGTTCCACATGGCCTTCTGCGGGCCAAGTCTTGCCCTTCCCCAGGGGAGGGGGCCCATAGAAGGCTCTCCGTAGAGGTCTTTCTGTACTGCATCCAGCCTTATGGTCCCCGAGGTGCCCGCCAAGCCCTCTCTTTGTAGCAGACAGAGTTGATGCTCAGACCAGAGAAGGGCCTTCCCCAGCTGGAAGCTTACCCCACAGCTGCAGCTCAGGTTACCCTTCAGTCTCCTGGAGACTCTTTAGGCAACTTGGAAATCTCACCTGCCTCACAAAGGTTCGTTCATACATCCCCAGTGGACACTGACCAAAGCTGACCTTGGAACATTGAACCAGAATGCCAAACTGCACACCGTCAGTCCACAAAACTTAGGTATGTGTATGAACTTTGTGGTAGTCAAGAAGCAGCCATCAGATCTGAGGGACCTGAGGGACATGGACAAGGATGGTTGAGGCAATCCTCACTGACTCTCATTTCTAGTTCAATTCTTACTAGCTGAATATAGAATCTGGAAGTGGGAGAGGGGTCACCATCACATAGATAGCAAAGGGCCAGAATATTGGAGGAATTCAAATTCAGATAGGCTGAATTTGAGCCCTGAACATCCCTGGGAAAACACCTGGACCTCTTAGAACCTAAAGATCAAGAAGATGACATACCTCAGAGGGTTATGCTGTGAGCAATGAGTGTGCTGTCATCAGATTTGATTGGTAATGTGGATTGCTATCAGTAGCTGACTCTTCCTTGTGGAATTTTCACCCCAGCCACGGATTCATGACCATCCATTCATAAGAAGGAAACTGGGACCCAAAGAAAGAAGAAAACCATTTAAGATGAGACATGGGCCTTGAATTCAAGCCTCGCTTGGCCTGACACCAGGACAGAGTCCTCAGCCACTAGCCTGCCTCCCCAATGAGAAGCAAGAGAAAGCCTGGCCAGAGATGGCTGTAATTGACAACCCAGTATTTGAAAAGGAGTTAGACTTTGTGTATTGAATAGAGCTGAGGATGCTTTCTAGGAGAGACAGCATTTGTGACAAAACCTGGGCTTAATGGCACATCTCTATAATCTCAGCAATTCAAGTGTGGAGGCAGGAGGATCAAGGCTAGCCCTGGTTACATGAGCTACTACCTCAGAAACAAAAACAAAAACAAAACACAAAACTGTGGTGAGCCTTGAAGAATGGAGAGAATAAGTCAAGTAGGAATCAAGAAAGGATGTGTGGCTCTGGAGAGCACTGAGGCTAAGGACGTTGGCTACGGTCTGTGGGGTGTGGGGCACCCGGACCAGACAAGGCAGGAGAAAGAGGTCATAGTCAGACTCACGCAGACCCAATGCCAGCATGAGCATTTGTTGAGATACATCACCCTGATGCCAAAGTAGGGCCAGCCTGGGACTTCCAACTGAAGCTGTCATTACCGGGCGCCCATGTCTCAGCACACCTCTCATCTGGTGTGTCACTGAATGGTGTGTCGAATCAAACGTGGTAACTGGGTCCAACCCCGAGTGCAGCTTGCATTGGAGAGACCAGGTAATGCAGAACAGCAGAGGAGACACTTGTGGGAATCGGTCCATGGCCTGAGGATGGCACAATTCCAATAATAACCTACACATATGCATGTGCACACACGCACACACCTCCCTTACCGGAGAGCATCCACTCCGTGGGGTCCGTACACTGCATCTCACAGTGAGTGACAGAAGCTGACCACAGGGCCTTCTTTACCAAATCTCGCTTTGGCTCTACCTCAAAGCCTCCCAGTGCTGTCAGGTGAGATCTTCCCTTCTCAGATGCCTTTGACGGAGGTAGCCTCCGACCCTCAGAAGGGTTAAGGCTCAGTGTGCCCTTTGTCATCTGGCTTGTAAAAAACAAAACAAAACAAAAGCACACTGTCCAACCCTGGCCTGCACAGTAGCTAAGCTGGTCCAATGCCAGACTCATAGATTGGGGGAACGGAAGGAAGGGGAACTTGAACCTGAGTCATAGGGCTTTGAAGCAGGTATCCAGATCTGCCAAGCTCCAGGGTATCTGGGTAGGCTGGCCCCCTGATTCATCCCCACACCCTGGACCTGCCCTGGGCAGTGAATTAGCTCCTGCCTGCCCTGCCTTCAGAGCCCAGCTGTGCCCCTCCTAGGTCATTCATGGCTTGGGATTCCCAGAGCCACTGGAAAAGCCATGGCCTTCAGGCGAAGAGGTGGTATCCTAGGCACACCTCTTCCCAGGAATGTCAACTAAAGTCCCAGTGGGAACTCCAGCTTCGCCTGCCTGCTGGGCACCAAGCTGCCCTGATGATACACACATCAGACACTCAGTTTGGGCTGACATCAAATTCTAGAATGAAGTACTGTTCTTCGGCCGGGCCAGCCTCCTGGTGGCTCACCCCTTCCCAGAGGGGAAAGGCGGCCTTCTGGTGGGGCTCTGGGTGCGCCTTGGAAAACATGGGTTCTAAGCAACAGGGTAGGTGTGGTTCTGAAAAATACCAGCTGCATGTCTTGGCTGGTGATGGTGGTGGTGGGACAGAGAAAAGTTCGGGTTCCAAGACCTCCAGGTGCAGGGACCTGGGCTTCAGAGGCAGAAGAGTTGAAATATCCCAAGTTTCTAGTTTTGGGGACTGGCAGCTATTCTCATACAAACTCAGTTTCCTCGTCTAGGTTCACTACCAAGGGAATTTCCATTTCTTGACGCCTGTCTGGATTTTCACATCCATCACTTTGAGCATTTTAAAGATGGCATCAGACAGAAAAGGGGCTTGACCCTACACATGGGAAGCACCGTCTACACAAAGATGTGAGTTCTGTCTGGTAACCCATCTTGTTGCATTCGGTTTCATGCCAGCCTTTGGTCTGTGCCGTGTACCCAAGCCTGGGCTGGACCCTAATATGGGAATTCCAGAGAAAATGGTGTGTCAGTAAGCTCGTCATCTGGTGGGAAAAGGAATCTCTTCCTGGGAAACAATTAAATTGTGTCTCAGCAAAAGTACAACCTTCTAGTCAAAGCTCAAGTTCGACCCTCCTCATGAAGAAGGATGAATTAGAGACTAAAATGGGTGGGTGGATGGAGATAAGATTGGATAAAAGGCTAGGTAGGGATGAGTGGATGGATGGAGGGATGGGGAGGTGGACAGATGGTGGAGGATAGATGAAAGGACAATGGAAAGATGGATAGATGATAAAAATGCATGGATATGCCAGGCAGTGGTGGCACACACCTTTAATCCCAGCACTTGAGAGGCAGAGGTGGGCAGGTCTCTGAGTTTGAGGCCAGCCTGGTCCACAGAGTAAATTCCAGGACAGCCAGGGCTACACAGAGAAACCCTGTCTCAAAAAAACAATAATAATAATAATAATAATAATAATAATAATAATAATAATAATAATGGATATATGGATGAGTGGATGGATGAAAGGGTGGATGGATGATAGATGAATAACTGAGTAAGTATGTGGATAAGTGGGAGGATTATCAACAAAACACATGATATAGATTGTTCATCCCTTAGCAGAGAAATATAAAAGAGAAAGTCTTAGCCCTACCTCTTGTTTATATTGTGTAGCCTTGAGAAAGCCAGTTCCCTGGGAGTCTCATCTGTAGTGAGGTCGAGATCAATCTATCTCCCAGGTCAGTTTGGCAGTCCAGTGAAAATAAGAATGGCTGTCTGTGCCCGTGTAAGAATGGCTGTCCGTGCCCGTGTAAAAATGGCTGTCTGTGCCCGTGTAAGAATGGCTGTCCGTGCCCGTGTAAGAATGGCTGTCTGTGCCCGTGTAAGAATGGCTGTCCGTGCCTGTGTAAGGTGTCCAGGCCTCAGCTGCTGTCCTCTTGAGTGTGGGCTGTTTTATGTTTGGGGACACAGGAGAGGCCTGTCTCCATTCTTGCATTCCCCGGAATCCAAGCCTGCATCGTGCTCTCTGCCTAGTATGAGCAGGGAGGTGTCCTCATAGAAGAGCTGCTGTGGGGAGTCCACAAAGGGAACATTAGAGGCACACGGGGTCCGGAGCTGGGACTGAGGAGTAACACAGGCTATCACTGAACAAGGCACATTCTGTCAGCCTCAGTTTCCTCACTTGTCACATGGGAACTGATTACAGCATCCATCCATCCCATGGGTGTGTTGGGACCGTTGGTGGAACCGATGCATGTGGGTTGCTCATCACAGGGCTTGGAATATATTAAGTGCTCCACAGTTCATGCTCCCCCTATGCTCCTAAAAGGTCAAATGGGAACAAGGACCTTAACATTTGGGGGAAACTTGGAAACTTGGAACTCAAAGGTTTCTGCCCTAACTGCTGAGCCTCTGTGTTCATTTTCTTGCTTCAGAATGTCCATCAAACCCTGACAGTCATCTGACCAGCTTTGACAGACACTGCCTGCATTCCACTCAAAGTCCAGCCATTCCATGGCCCTGTTCTGATTGCTCTTAGCTTAATAAGAAACAAGGCACATGAGTTATCCCTTTAAAGGTATAGTTTATGTGGGAGAGAGAAATCTTTCCAAATGGGTTGATGTGGAAGTGAGGAGACAACAGGCAAGGGTATCCTCTGAGGAAGCATGGCCCAGCGGAGCTGGTCCCACAGGCCTCGGGTAGCCTTTGTGGAGACCCAGATGTGGGTGGCCAGTAGCAGGCCTTGCTGGCTCAGAGTGAGCAGAGACGGATGGCAGGAAGCCCAAGCCACTCACCCAGCAGAAGGAAGCCCTGAGGCTGAGTGCCCTCAGGCCCCAAGAGGAGTGGTTCAAGCTATAGCCTCCCAGGCAAGTGAGAGTGGGAATGTCTGAAGACTTCCCCAGTCCCCAAACCCCCAGCCAAGGCTGGCTCTAAGGCCAAACTCTTGCCAACCTGTGGTCACTAGGCTTCCAACATCGGCCCCTAGCCGGTCCTGTTCCCAGCCGCTCACTCTAAGTCACCTGTACAGCATGTACCTGCAAGCCAGACACTGTGCCCCTTCCGTCCAGGGTACAAACACGTCTCCTGAGGCTCGATGGGGCTGGGTGGCTATAGGAAATTCCTGGTTTTCCAGAGATGAAAGGCCTAGCTGAGAGCCAGACCCACATGGCCACAATCTGCTAGACCTCCATTTGTGGGGCTCTGAAGTGCCGGAGGTTGGATTCTGAGTGCCACGGGAGGTCGGAGCTGAGAGCATCTCTCCTATCAGTAGGCAGGCAGGATGAGACAAGCGAGGAAGGATGAAGGAAGCATGGCCACACTGTGCAGCAGAGCTGGGAAGGCCTCCTGCTCCAGGGTCTTACGTAAAATACCAGGCCACTGCTCCAGGCCATCCTGTCCAGTGGGACAATGTCCCTAGAACACTTAGCCCTCGCTCCTGGAACTCTTCCGTCTGCATAGTATCCCTGATGGCTGGACGGCTGCTCCTTGGTAGCTGCTCTGTGCAGGGATTTTGGAGTTCTAAGGGTCCTAAGGAGGTAGCCTTGGCACTTCCCAGTGTCTGGCCTTTCTGTCAGTGGGGTCCTTCTGATAGCTCTCCCCAAAGGGACCCAGATGGACCCTGAGCTAAACTCATGGGGGTATGAGAAGGGCAGGTCTTGGTCAGAAACTAAGAGAACATGCCCATTATGACTTGAGCAGGTTGTTCTTCCTCTGGACCACAGCTGTCTCATCCATGCACTGGGGTTGATGACTGGCGGGGATTCCTTCCAGGCAGTTCCCAGCTTCTCACTCATAAATAAACTTTCTCTGTCACCAGCCTTCACTCCCCAAAAGTCACCCGCCTTCTCCACCTAGGCAAGTGCCAAGCTGGTGGAGAAAATATCATTTGTGCAAACCAAGTTCCCTCGAACTCCTACTCAGGTGTGCCCCCACCCCCCTCCCTGCAGCTGTTAAAGACCTAGGAAGTTTACAGGGTAGAGCCGAGCTAGGGGATTCAGCAAAATGGGTGGCTGGGGCAGTTGGTGAGAACCAGACCACCAGCATCTGCACAGCCAGGCAAGGACATATAGCCAAGTCCCTTGGAAGGAATAAGGACAGCACGGCCAGGACAGTTACAATGGACAGGGGCAGGCCACCAGATCTACCAGGAGGGGCAAGGGTGATTGCTAGGGCCTAGGGAGGCTATTTTTAACTCAGCTTAGTTCCTCTACCTGGAAAACAGCTCTTGTCAGTGGGGTAGCACTGTTCCCGGAAAGGCTCCATCCCCTAAGACAGGCTGGACTCGCTCAGGTTCCTAGGCAGGCCTCTCCATTACATATAGCCTGGCCTGTCCAGCTGGAGCCCAAGCCAGGGAAGGAGAGAAACCAGAGCCAGCAAGACAGCTCCCTGTGCTGGCCCTGCGAGGCTGCAGTGACCCTATCCATCCCTACCGTCCCTCTCTTTTCACACCCAGAAAGATCCTGTCTCCTGCTCCATTTAATTCTCCTATTATGCTTCCCAGACTCGGAGCCTCTGGTTCCCTATTGTCCTGGGCAGGCACTTTGCATTTGTGTGAAGATTAGACAGGTTAGAACCCTGCCCCACTGCCCCCGCCCCCCTGCCCCTGTCTTTCTCTTTTACTTCCTCAAATCCCAGCACTGTCTTGCCCCCAGCTTCCTGGTTCTCCCAAGCTCTCCTCCTGCTACCTGCCTTTATCTGCTGGTCTCCGCCCCACCTTGACCCGACCCCTTCTCCACTGACCTGCTCGCTCTTCTTTCTTCTGGCTCCCCACCCTCTACGCCCCCACACAAGTCCCTAGCCACATTCTCTCAGAGCCTAAGAGAATCGCTCACCTCATTCCAGAACTATTCTTCTAAGTTCTTATGGAGCTGCAGCGGAGAGGAGGGCAGTGAGCCCCTCATGGGAGTCTCGTCCAATCGGGGTTATGTCATGTGACAGCGAACCCTTACACACACACACACACACACACACACACACACACACACACACACACACACCCCTGCTCTCTGAGACTCCTTGTGGGCATTCTTGGAACTGACACCAGAAGAGAGCAGCTGCATCCTAGAGTGGCCATTAGAAGTGGTAAATAATGCCTGAGTACATCATAGGTGAAAGTGTGTTCTTGCTTCTTCTGTCCCAGCCTGGGACGGCTTTCACTCACTGCCCTTGCCTCAGCCTTCTTTTGCTCTGCCAGACTTCACCAGGCTCTCTCCCCCTTCTCTCTGTGTGTCTCTCTCTTTGTGTCTCTGTCTCTCTCTCTGTCTCTCTCTGTCTGTCTCTGTCTCTCTGTCTCTCTCTCTGTCTCTCTCTCTCTGTCTCTCTCTCTCTGTCTCTCTCTCTCTCTCTGTCTCTCTCTCTCTCTCTCTCTCTCTCTCTCTCTCTCTCTCTCTCTCTCTCCATCCTGGGAAGAGGCACTGTGACCTATACCTTTCCATCCCCTCTTCCCTCCTTATCCATTTTTTAATGAAGGAACTAAAAACTCTGCACAGACATGAAGAGATGCTGAATGGTCTGGGGTCCACAGTCCTGAGCCAGGTGAGTCCTCAGTCACTCTCTCTCCCTCTGAGTGCATTCACAGGGATCCTGTGATGTGCCCTATGTACAGGGAAGGCCACAGGCCATGCCTTCTGTAGGGTTCTGGACCTCAAGAATATAAGATAAATCTATCTGCTACCATGAGTCAGGCAGGCCTAGGAATTCCAGGAACCTGAGGGCCTTTCCCACGCACCTGCAGGCAGGCTCCCTGAAAGGATCTACTTGAGTGGACTCTGCCAGGCCAGGACAGGCACCTGTAGGCAGGCTCCCTGAAAGGATCTACTTGAGTGGGCTCTGCCAGGCCAGGACAGGCACAGAGTGGCTGCCAATGCTCTGAGTTGCTCCTTCTGTCCCTTCCCTTCCCCACAGTGTGTCTTTGCTTTTGCCTTTAACAAGACTTCTGAGTCAGCCTAGGGACCCGAAGCAGAACGCCAGGCCCTAGAGAGCCATTCCTCCTGCCTTGCCTTCTCTTCCTCCTCTTCCTCCTTCTCCATTTATGTATTATTATTGTGTGTGCATGTTTGTGTGCATGTATGTGTGCATGTATGTGTGATGTGCCTGTGTGGGTGCATGCGTGCTATGGCACAGGTGTGGAAGTCAGGGACAACTTGTAGGTGGCAGTTCTCTCCTTCTGCCTGATTGAGGCAAGGTCTCTCTTGTCCCTGCCATGTCTTAAACTCCAGGCAAGCTGACTCGCACATTTATAGACAATTTTCCCGTCTCCACCTCTCACCTCACCGTGGGAATGCTGAGATCACACATGCACACCATCACTGGGTTCCCGGGCTCAAACGCAGATAAACAGGCTCGTGTGGCAAACACTTTTACCCTCTGGGCCACCTTGCCAGCCTCCCTGCTTCTCTGGTTTTGCATAAAGTAGCCACTGAGGTGAGACAAGATATTCCGTTGTGTCCACAGTGGGAAACCCTCAGGACACCTTCTGTGGGCCCGTGGAGCATCCTCCTAGAAAGGACTGCGAAGTATCTTCTCTATCTCAAGGGCGAGTTTGAACTAAACAGGGTAAGGAGCCCCGTTTTGGTCTCGTTTTGCAAACAAGGAAACAGAGGCCCAGGAGGCTATTCCCTGGCCGTGGTTGCACAACTGAGTAGTTTCTGAAAGGACCAGAACTCCTACTCCAGGTTGCGGGGGAAGGAGTGTATAGGGGGGAGTGTGTGACAATATTTCTTGGGTAAGATGAGGATGAGGCAGCCCCAGGCTGTCAAAGGTCAGGCATGAGTTGTGCCCTTCACGAGGCCAGCGGTCCAAAGGGGGTTCTGACTCGCCCAAGGCCATGAAGCCTTGAGTGGGCCTTTCGCCTCCCACGCAGTGAAGGGCTATCTCAGCTTGCTTCACAATGGGCAGACAGGAAGGTGGCAGAATCCCTGTACAGAGCGAGGGCTTTGCTTGGAGAGTTCCACTCCAGACTTCCAGTTCTGGAGCGCCGCCGCGGGGAGAGCGGGGGAGGGGTTGGGAGCACTTGGGGGTAACTTCAGAACTCCAAGGGGCCTTGGGCCTGCAGAGAGCCTGGGGACTCCTGAAGGTGCTCCAGTACAGCACAGAGGGTGGAGCCCAGCCTTCCACCTCCCTCCCCCTCACCGGGAGGCCAGGGCGGGCCAGGCACCCAGGGAGGAGGCGGTGTCCCTGGCTCTCTGCCCAAGGTGCAGCAGCTAGGCGAGGCGGGGCTGGACCAGCAGGGGCGGGCGCCCTGCCTGGTATTAAAAGGGGCGGTCAGGGCACCTCGGCAATGAGCTCCCAGCTCGGCTTAGCAGCAGGACGCTGACGACAGGCGCTCCCCGCTCCCCTGGTCCAGCCAAGCACTCTGCCGCCGCTGCAATGGTCTCCACACCTGCCGCCTGGTGCTCCATCGCTCTGGCCCTGCTTTTGTCCCTGCATGAAGGTGAGCTGCCTTCACTCATTGGTTGCTGCTCCGGGGGTCTATCCTTTGGTATCTCCTCCAGGGGTATGGTGTTTCCCAAAGCCAGCCGGGGGCATAGAGCAGGGAGCCCCCAATAGGAGCTGCGTCTGCAGGGTGCAGGCACTGCATTGGTGGCTGGGACTTCCCCAGGCTAGCCAGAGTGGTTCCTGCGCATCAAGGGTGCCAACTTCCTTATTGTGCAAGAGGAGGAGCCCTGCGGGTCCCCATCCCAGGCAGGCCAGGTGCCCTGACCTCCTCTCCACCTTTCTCTCTCCCTCCCGTGTGCAGGGAAGGGCCAGGCAGCTGCCACTCTGGAGCAGCCAGCCCCAGCACCCAAGGGCCGCAGCCCCCACCTGCGTTTCCGCCGTTGCTCCTGCAACTCCTGGCTTGACAAGGAGTGTGTGTACTTCTGCCACCTGGACATCATCTGGGTGAACACTGCAGGGTGAGCATCCACCGGGGCTGCGGGAGCGGGTCGGGGTGAAGGCCTCCAGCAAACTCTGCAACTGCCTGGCTCACCATGGGGCTCAGATGGACACTGCGAGCGTGCCCATAGTTGCTAGTGATGAACCAACATGGGGGCCACCATAGTCAGGCAGAGAGCTGTGTATCCTTCAAATCCTCACAACGGCCTGTTAGGAAAGTGTGAGTTCCATTAGGGTACTGAGGCTCAGAGAGGTGAGGTGAGCTCTTCAGGATCACACAGGGAGAAGTGGCGGGTTCCTTCCCAAGTCTAAGGATGCTGGAGCTCAACCACACTTCCCCTGCAGAGAATCATCCCATGCATGACAGCAGCCATGCCCAGGCCATGCTCTGTGTGGAACACCACAAGTACAGTACCATCTGCTGAGCCCCCAGCCTCCCCACAAGGCAGGCACTGTGGCAGCTCCCCACAGGACAGACAAGAAGTCTGCCTGGGATACCCTGGCAGGAGCCAGAGCTGGGTTCTGCCTGCCCCGTGCTGCCTCCAGGCCCCTGCATACCTCAGGTTGAAGTTTTTGTGTATGTATGTATTTTTTTTTCCTTCTCCAAATTGCATAAGGCAAGAGAAGCTGAGCATATAAGCGTGTGTAGAGCTAATCCACATCCAAACCCTGGCTCAGGGCGGGAACCCTGCCAGTCCCTGCGTGTCGGGTCCACCCAGAATCACTACAGTTCCAACTGCCAGGCCACCTAAAATTAGCTGTTGACCAAAGGTGTTGGGTGGACAAGCCTCTGGGCCCCTGCTCTGCCTCCCTTAGCCAAACTGAATCAGAGATCAATCCAATTACACTTGTACACACACACACACACACACACACACACACACACACACACAAAGGCACATTTGTCACATTTCCCCCAACAAATGGGGACCAAATAGAGGCAAGTTGGCTGTGAGCTGGGGGCTTCACTCTGGGGGCTGAACTGGCCCTTCCTTCCTCACGGCCTAGACAGGGGGCTCCTTTGAGCACAGAAGACCAGTCCAGGCTTCCTAAGAACTGCAGACTCCACTCCTTACGTTCCCCAGCAGGAGCTCCTAGCAGATCAGTGTGCAGAGGCATTGGTAGGGGAGTCTGTGACTTTAGTGGCTAACTTAGTATGGGAAGGAGTGATGGGTGGTCACCTTTCATGGCCATCCTGGAGGTGTGACTGGCTGTTCAGTGTAGGCCGTCTCTGATGGCCAATGATGTGTTGTTTATCTAATCCCGTGTCTCTCCTCTCTTTTCCTCCTCTCTGCTTCCCCCCACCCCGTGTACACACTACCTTGCTGGCTTCCCGCCCACAGACAGACAGCTCCCTACGGCCTGGGAAGCCCGCCAAGGCGCCGGCGCCGCTCCCTGCCAAGGCGCTGTGAGTGCTCTGCTGCCGGGGACTCTGCCTGTGTCACCTTCTGCCATCAAAGACCCTGGTAGGTGGACTCCTAGCCTGCAGGGGTGGCGTGACTGCGAGCCGGGACCAGGCCTGGAAGCAGGGTATCTGGGAGACTAGTAGAGGGCAGAGGCCCAGGGGAGACAAGCACTGTCCTAGAGCCCATAAGTACACTGGGTCCGTGGCAGAGTCCCTTCCACAGAAATATCCAGAGTTCCTCCCTCTGCACAGCTCCACGGCTTAGGGGAACATACATGCCCACTCCTGGGCAGGAGGAGAACAGCCAGGTGACAGTCCAGGCTCAGAGAGGGGCAAGCCTTGGGTCAGGCCCACAAGGAACCAGGCCTGACTGGGCTTCAGGTTCTAACCCGAGGCTCTGGCACTTCATAAGTTTGTTTAGAAGAAAAATCACCTCTGTAGCTGGCAGTCTATGACAGGTACCAGCGTTGTCATTATTGTCAAGGAACTGGAGAATGGATGCCAGGTCTCCTTGGTTTTCCCATCTGTGAAGGGGAAGGCTACATTCCTCCCCTCCTCCTCCTGGACCATTGAGAAAGCAAGGACTGTGTGCTCCAGTTCCCATGACAGTTTACGAGAAACTCCTCCTCTAGAGCTGGGGCTCCACCCCTGCCTCAGTTTCCCCCTGCAACTGCAGGTGGCCAGATTCTGGGAAGGCCAGCCACCCATCTGCCCCTTTCTGAAGCTGAGAACACATTCCCAGTAGCTCAGTTTTCCTTGGTACCCACCCCGCCCGGGAGGGAAGGGTGCCAGGTGTGCGCAGTGTGGAAATGGATCTGCTCCAGAGGGCAGGGGTGGGGGCTGGGCTGGGCCTGAAGCCAGGTAGCTTCAGGGTTCTGGCCAGCCCCTCACTTGTTACCACTCTTCATTCAGGCCTGAAACTGTGATCACCCCAAGCAGCCGGGCTCCCGGAGCTGTGTTAAAGACTGGCATGAAGTGGGCCGCTGAGGGAGACCTCCTCCGAAAGCTAAGGTGAGGGTAATTGCATGCTTGGTCACTTTCTGTATGCTTTACGTGTTTGCCTTATTCTCTGTGGGAGGTAGGACTCGGTCTTCATTGTCTATCCTAGAAAACTAAGGCTCAGAGAGGCGACACCACTTGTTTAGAGTCACAGAGCACCCGTCACATCTGGATCTATTTTACATGCATGAGTGTTTTGCCTGCATGAATGTATGTGCATCACATGCATGAATGGGGTACCCTTACAGGTTAGGAGAGGGCATCATCTGCATGTAACTTATGTGCTCTAAGGTCATTGGATCCTCTGGAACTGGAATTATGGATTGCTGTGAGCTGCCATGTGGGTCTCTGCAAGAGCAGAAAGTGCTCTTAATGCTGAGCCATTTCTCCAGCCCCAAGCCTGTTTTCTTAACTACTACATTCTGTGACCATCAGGTCTGGATCAGGCCTTGAGGGCTTTGACTGGGAATAACCAGTTATTCATTCAAGCATCTTCCCTGTACGGGGGCTTGGAGTGACTGACTCCCTGTGTCCCTTGCTCCTTCTATGCTCCCTAAGGGATCTCCCCAACTTGGTGGCCACAGGTGGCTCAGCACAAGGACCACAAAATGTTTGTCCAAGCAAGCCAGCTTGAGGACAGAAACCTCACCTTGGGCCGTTAGCAAAGGGACCCAGGGGCAACTGGTGAGACAGAGACTACTGGCCGAGAAGCCCACTTCAGCCCCAGACAGGCTTTGTGAGCTCTGGCTCGGGGCTGGGTTTCTCTGTGCTGCAGAGTTTGAAGCAGGGAGTTTGTAATGTCTATCCTGCAGGGTTTTCACGAGATTGTGTGTGCTAATATGTACGAAGCATGTCCCTGAGAATAAGGGAGGCTTTGCAAATACACATCACTTCACAGTGTGTAGACAGCACAGCACTTCACAGTGTGCAGAGAGATTGCTTCACTACCCGAGCATTCATCCTGCTGGCAATTCGGGTTGTTTTGTTGTTACTGTTGTTTTTTGCTATTGTTTTGGTTTGGTGTGGTTTGGTTTGAGACAGGATCTCACTCTATGTAGCCCAGGCAGGCCTTGAGCTCAGGGCTATCCCACTGTCTCAGTTCCTCAAGTACTGGGTCTAGTTGGTGTCTTAAAAGTAGAGAAAGGGCCTCAAAGAGGGTGAGCCCTGCCCACCCAGGTGTCCACAGCCTGGTCCTGAGACCCGCTTTCTCACTCCCAGATATAACTCTTAGGGTCAGAAAGTAGATGGTAGAAAGTTCCCAGAACTGTGGCAGTGACCTCAGCCAAGCTCAAAGGGCCATGAGGACCCTGCTGTGTGGACAAAGCCACCTTGCAGCAGACGGTAAACTGCAGACAGATTAGAATGTCGCAGTTTAGGACAGAGGAAGATGGGCACTAGGAAGGAAAGGCATTCACACGGTGTGGGAAAAGGAAAGCACACCATGGGCAGTGCCCAGGCTGTCCTTGGCAGACCCCATCATCCTTGCAACATCTGATACTGAGTATAAGCACTATGAGTGGCCCCATGAGCAGAGAAGCTCAGACCTGGACCCAGACCTTGACATGCAGACCTTGCTTGGGGCTGCGGCCACACTCTGGGGTCGCTGTTACCTGAGATCTAGGCAGAGGCTCTAGGCCCAACTACCTGTCTTCCAAGGGAGCCCTGGATGGCCTGTGTCTCCTGAGATGCTAACTGATCCTTCTCCGCTTCCAGGGACATTTCTGCCACCAAGCTCCGCTTTGCCAGGCTACAGCCAGAGGTGACAAGAGAGTCCAGTCCTGCACACTCTAGACGGAGGAAGAGATAACCCTGTGAGCTGCAGAGCTATGGAGAAGGAAGCCCACGTGGAGACGGGGGGAAATGGGCAGCTATGTGGGAGACCCTGTGCCTGCCTTCTGGACCGAGACCTCAGCCCGGGCTGGCCAGACCCATCCGATGGGTTCAGCACAAGCTCTGGCCTCTCTTACACTGCCAGGGCCGCCCTCAACACCTCAGCAGCAATACAGCCTCCCAGGGCTGGCTGCTGGGTACAGTCCTGCTTGAAGGAGCTATGTGAGGCCAAATGAACACGCTAACTGCGTCCTGAGGAGTGTCCTGTTGGCTGGGCAGCCATCCAGGAGCAACCCACAGCAGGATACAATTATACCATACCTGGAAACTGGACGGACGGGCCATCCTGATGACTGACATCCAGGCTGGCCCCTATGGTCCTCTCTGAATCCCCCTCCCTAGAGGCCTTGCAATTTTGTTCTCTTGGGACACTTTTGGGGGGAGGGGGCAGGGCCTGCTCTGCTTCACTCATCTGTATATAAGTTATTTGCTCCAAGAACTTTGAAGTTCTTCTTATTTATTTTAATGTATTTTTTTAGAGCCTCGACTGTTTACTTATGAACTCATGTTTGTAATAAAGGATGAAATGGACTTCTAGGAGTTTTGTCTTAGCCAAGTAGAGGTGAGAGGTTCCTCCCCAGGAGGGATCATTCGGGAGTTAAAAGGACACAGGGAGAAGAGGAAAGTTCAACAACGTGGGTAGCTGGGACCCAGGTTCCCCCTGTCCCTTGCTGGGTTTCTCTGGTTACTAACGTGCCTTCTCTGGGCTTTTGCCTGTCATGACTTAGACAGCCATCTGCAGCTGTGACATCTGGAGTCACAGCAGACAACACAATGGCCAGGCCCTTCTCAAGAGCGTATTTGGATGAAGTTAGATCCATGAGAGAGCAGAGACCATCTTCAGCTCCAGAAAGCTTGTTCAGCCAGGGCCTGACTGGGAGGCCACAGCACATCTGTCCTGTAACAAGTGGAACCAGATGGATACATGTCTGTATGCAACCTGGTGGTCGGTGATGGGCACTGAAACCTAGCCTCAACCTGGCCCTGGCCCTGACTCTTACTCTGGGCCTCAGAAGGTCCAGGAATGAAATTTGACACTTCTCTGACAGGTTGAGGCCAGGGCTGGAGCCAAGCAGCACCCTCTCTGGGCCCAGGGACAGCCTGTGGTCTGGAACATTCCCACAGGCAGCTGCCTGGACTCTTGGTCAGCTGAATCTCCCACAAGCAAATTGTGTCCTATTCCCAGGGCTGGGAATGGCTGGCTCACACTGGGAGTGGCAGGCTGTGACCTGAGCCAGCTGTCAGGAAATATTTATGGAGCAGGCAATAATCATTTACATACCTGCTATAACCCTGCCTTCTTCACAAAGCCAGTCCCAACCTCCTGGGAGAATAACACACGAGTACGTTTTGAGCTCCCACTCTACACCGGCATGCTTCATACTTTGTCAGATTAACCCATTTTGTCTTCACAACACTGGGATGCAGACTTCCACAGCTCAAGCCTTCCAGATGAGGAGAGAGATGCACAGAGAAGAGCAGAGACTTCCCTTTGGAGGCACAACAAGTGAATAAAAACATCAGGATGGGGATTCATAATCTGTAGTATATATGTGTGTGTAATAAAAGTGTGTTGGTTGAATTTGTGGATCTATACTGCAGTTTAACATTGAACTTTCTCCTTCTGAGCCTCGGTTGTCTCATCGAGAGAATGGAAAGTGATAATTCTCACTCCCAGGACTGTCAGAACAAGAAGTGGAAAGCTCTGGCCCCGGGGCCTGGGAAGCAGAGTGAGCTTCTCGGGCTGTGTGGTGACTATATGTGGGATGGGGACAGAGCCAAGGGACTATGTCGGGGTAGATTGGGAACGGCTGAGGTGGAGGTGGAGCAGGAGAAAGGATCCCATAGGAAAGTGTAGCTCCTTTGTTGCCCTCAAAGATGAGCAAGAGGCCAGTGAGGTGGTTCAGTGAGTAGCAGTACCTGCTGCCAAGACTCACAGCCTGAGTTCGATCCCTGGGACCCATGGGGTGGAAGGAGGGAACTGACTCCTGGAAATTGTCTGCTCACCTCTACATATGCACTGTAGCATGTGTACCGACCCCTACACACAAAATAATAATAATAATAATAATAATAATAATAATAATAATAATAATAAATATAAAATAACATTTAAAAAAAAAAAGATAAGCAAGACTGGAAGAGAAAGAAACCAGAATCAGGACAGGTGTGAGCAGGGAGGGAAGGCAAGGTGAGTGTGGAGTGACAGAGGAGTCCTCCAGAGAAGCCCTGTGGCCAAGCAGACAAGGGAAACATCCCCAAGAGTCTCCAAGGGTAAGTCAGAAGAGAAGCTTTTTCCTGCAGCCCCAGGGAGCCCTGAGCAGTCTTAGTAAATAGCAAGGACAAAGGTCAGGGGCAGGCTCCAGAACACTGTCCTCAGGGGGCTAGTCAGGGCTGAGAGTGAATGGGGGAAGAAGCGGCAGGGAAGTAAGGTCACATTCTGCCCCGGAAGTGCTGAGACCTCCTGGACACGAGGCCAGGGGCACAGCCTTGCCACTTGCTGCCCAGCATCCCGGGCCAGAGCGCCCTGTCACACTCCACCTGGGCTGGCATGGGAAGCTCCCATTCCAGGCACAGCAGCCTTCCATTCAGACTGGTCCTGCCCCCTCGGAAGCCCCAATCCACAGCCAGTGGCCAGGGCTGACAGCCCCAGGGCCACCCTGGAAAGAGACATGAGTGTCCTGGTGAGGAGTGTGGCAGCCACAGAGGAGGGTGCTCACTGCTTTCACCTCAGGCCTGGGACCCTGGTCAAAGTCTAGAGATGGACAGAGTGGCAAATACTGGCCGAAGTGACACCCATTCTCTTAGATCCTTGGTTGTAGAAAGAAAGAGATATCTGGCTTGTGCTCTTTCCTCAGGAGACCCTGTCCTGTCCCACCTCTCTGTACTGGAGCAGCAGAGGGCAGAACCAAGGGGCCATATGTACCCAGAGTCTTTCCCACAGCCTCCAGGTGGCAGAGACCCAGCAATGTGTATGTGTGGGGTGAGGGGGGCGGTGGCCTGCAGTTTGGGAAGAACAGAAAAGCTGGAAGAACCTGGAAAGAACCACATTAGGAAGTCTGGATTTGGGGAACAAAAATCTCCTTTTTCTGCCTTTTCAAGAAACAATAAATCTTTTCCAAGTTTTAACTTCTTTTTACATTCATTTGGAAGAAATTATGCTACGCGCATGCCATAGCAAGCAGCAGGGTGGGGTGGGGGTGCTGTAGGGGTCAAATACAACTTGAAAAAGTCCGTTCTCTTCCACCACATGGGTCCTGGGATCAAAGCCAGTTGTCACCAAGCTTTGCAGCAAGCACTTTTTATCTACTAAGCCATCTCACTAACCTGTTTTCCAAGCCTCTTTAAAGCAAAATCATGGTCTGTCAGCTGGAATCCTAGACAGAGAGAAGCTAGAAATGGAGATGACCCCAGTTTTCCTGGGGTACATTCGTAGGGGAAAGGGAGTTGCAGAGCAGGTAGAGGACTACATAGGAACTACATATGGATCAGGTACAGGCCAGGCCAGGAGGCTGCTTCCTGGACCATGGCTGCTCCCAGACATGCCTCATCCACAAGCCCAGGGAACTCAACACACACAAACACACGCACATGCCCACACACACCCCACCCTAGCCACCGCCTCCAATAGAGTCCAGGGTCAGTTCAGATAAACCATTTGCCTCAGAGCAATAAACACCTGGACTGTGGCCATCCATTCATTAAGTGGCGATAAATAATCATTGTGGAGACGCTGGTGAGCTGTGCTGACAGAGGTAGCCTCTGCCTGGAGGGCCAGAGAGCTGCCCGACACAGAGATACACACAGGGCCTGAAGCATCCTGCAAGCTGATTGGCTCTTCACAGCAGCCTTGTGCAGAAGATTCTAGAATTATTACTCCCATTGCATGGATGAGGTAAGTTGGGCGTGGTGACCTGCACCTAGGAGATTGCTTGAGTCTAGGAATTTGGGCTAGCTGGGCAAGATAGTGAGACCTTATCTCTTTAAAAACAAGGAAGCGGAAGAAGAGAGGGAATGAGAGGAAAGAGAAAAGAAGGGCCCACTATAGTGGCACCCGCCTTAAATCCCAGCACACGGGAGGCAGGGGCAGGCAGATCTCTGAGGGTTTGAAGCCAGCCTGGTCTACAGAATGAGTTCCAGGACAGCCAGAGCTACATAGTGAGACCCTGTTTTAAAAAACAGAAGGGGGAGGGGGGGACAGTGAGACCCCATAGCTTCATTTGTATTATTGTGGCATGTTTTTGTTTTGAGTCAGGATCTCACGTAGCCCAGGCTGGCCTCAAATTCAATATATCCCCAAAGATGACCTTGAACTTCTGATCTTCCTGTCTCTGTGTTTTGGGATTATATGAAGTGCTGGGGATTAAACTCAGGACTTCATGTGTGCCAGGCAAACACTTTACCAACTATCTTGAGAGTCCATCTCCAGCTTGGTGGTAGCTAAACTGGCATAAGCCCCCAGCCTCTTAAATCTCATGCTCTCCTGACTCTGACACTGAGATGGAACCTTGGAGAAGGGAGTCCAGGGTGGCTTCCTGGAGGAGGTGACCTGAAGGAACAAATATCACTCGAATAGGATGGGGAAGAAGGTCCTAGACCGGAAGCACAACATTAGAGAAAGCTCCTTTCCTCAAGGATGAAAGCTGTACTCGGCTTCTCCCAGGGTATCCAAGAAGGGAGGGGCCTGGAAAAGTCTGGTAGGGTCTGCAGGAATGAGCCATGATGTCCTGAGTGCCATATCCAACCCTGGCATGGGGTGGTGTTATAGGTGGGGGACACTAGCAGCAAATGTCTCACACACGCACACACACACATGCACACGCACACATGCACACGCACACCTACGGCACAGAAGGGTCCAGGTGGGGAGAGGCAGCTGGCCTGAGTGGCAGGAGCCAGGTAGAGAGGAACATTCAGTGCCAGGAATTTGAACTCCAGTGATGGAGAGCTGGTGAAGGTTGCTAAGCAAAAGAGCCAGGACAGGAGCTGGCCTTGGGCTTCTGGGTAATCAGCAGCCCTTCCTGGGCCAGCGCTTTTAGCCTACAGAGGCCCTCCCAGCACCTCTTACAGAGAGTGGGTCTCGCCTTGGCCTGCCAGGGATCAGTGCCAAGAGCCCTCGGCAGCTCAGGAGGGGGCTGCTGGAGCCCTGGAGGAGGAATGCAGCCTAATTAATTCTCTGAAGCTCCCAGGCCTCGCCTTGTGGGAGCAGCTGCCAGGACAGGCCTGCCAGGGCCCCACCGGCCCAGCTGTCAATCATTCAGAGGTAAAGCCAAGGGAGGATGCAGGCTGGGAGCTGGGGGACAGGGACTGGGGCCAGCCCCTCGCCTTCAGGCACACACGTGTCCTCAGTCCCTTCAGAGGGAGCACGACAGCAGCAGCCTTAAGGTACCACTGACACTCTAGGTGCCATTTCTCGTTTAATCCTTACAAGGGCCAGAAGCAGGCTACAGTTAATGTCTCCACTGGGCCAGGAAGGGAATGAGAAATGGAGACATGAACTTCTCTCCTAGTGTCATGTGATCAGAAAGCTAAAGTGGGAAGCTGGGATTGGGCCCAAACATTGTGGGTCCTGACATTATGTGCATCAGAACCATAGTGCTGGGAACACTGAGGGAAACTGAGGCCCGCAGAGGCGTGGTGCCTTTCCCGGAGACAGTCAGATGAAAAAGAGCCTGGGATATAGGAGAGAATAAGAGCTACCAGAGCAAGGGTCTTGTCACCGAGGGTCCCCACCTACTTGGTTCCAGCTGCTTGGGTCTATTCTAGCAGCACAGTGACAGACCCATCAGCTGCTCTGCTACAGACTGCACATTCTCAGAGCATCCTTTGACTGTGTGCCCACACACGGGGGACACAGACAGTGGTTCAGAGGTGCTAGCCCCACTGCAGAAAACCATTGCAAAGAGGAAACAAGAGCTGGAAAGGGCAGGCCACTCACCCAACACCAACACTCTGCCATGGCCAGACAGCAGAATATAACCAGATCCCATCCCCGAGCCTTGGCTTCTGCAGCTTCAATGAGATGCCTGCCTTTACAGAGTTGCTCTGGTGTTCATTAGCAATGGCATTATCCAAAAAGGCACTTAATATATGTCAGACACAATCCTGAGTGTTTACTTAAGGAAAAATAATTTGCAAACAAGAGTCTATTCATGGCTGCATAATATACCATTATAAATTTGTTCCATAATGCATTGCTGCATATTTACATTTATACAGTTTCTCACAGTTTCTTACCGGTAGGGAGTAGAAGATGCTCCTGCCCCAAACACCCCTTTCACATTGAGATGATTTCAGGTTAAAGGCAATGGGGGAGGAGGAAGAGGAGGAGAAAAGGAAGGGGAAGAGGAGGCAAAGGAAAGGTAGAGAAAGAGAGGAGGAAAGGGAGGGGAGAGGAAGGGGAAGGAGAAAAGGAGGGGGATGAGGGGAGAGGAAGGGAGGGAGAGGTAGAAAGGAGGGAGGGGTGTGAGGTAAGGGGGGGAATTGGGGGAGGAAGCTTGTCCTAGTTATAGCTTCTATTGTAAAACGCCACAACCAAAAGTTACTTGGGGAGGAAAGGGTTTATTTCAGCTTACACTTCCACTAACCATTCATCACTGAGGGAAGTCAGTGCATAAACTCAAGGCAGGAATCAGAGGCAGGAATTGAACCAGAGGCCATGGAGGAGTGCTGCCTACTGACTTACTCCTTATGGCTTGCTCAGCCAGCTTTCTTGTAGCAGTCAGAACCACCAGCCACAGTGAGATGGACCCCCCACATCAATCATCAATCAAGACAGTGCACCACAGGCTAGCCCACAAGCCAGTCTGGTGGGAGCATTTTCTCAATTGAGGTCCCCTCTTCTGAAATGACTCCAGCTTGTGTAAAGTCGACATAAAAACTAGCCAACACACAGCACTTACCAGAAGAACTCTCTGTCATCACCCATCTGCTGAAAAGTAAGACCTACATCTCCCATTATGGTGCTGTTTTCTCTGCAGGGTTAGTTAGCACAAGCCTTTAATCCCAGCACTGGAGGAACAGAAGCTATCTGAGTTCAAGGCCAACCTGGTCTACATAGTAACTTCCAGGCCAGCCACAGCTAAATAATGAGATCCCGTCAAAAAGCCAAACCACAATTAAGAGACATAGGCTTTACACACACATCTTCCTGAAATCACTCCATTAAGTTCCTACATGGTCACCTTCCCTCAGTATCCCTTGAAACCAAAACTTTTTCCCTCTCTTGGCGCTTCTCTAGGGACGCACCCTCCTGATGACAGGAAGCCCCTGGGTCTTCTCTTCTTCCTACGAAGGCCTCTGTTCATGTAAAAACTAAAGCACTAACTAGATCAAATGTGTGGGGTTTTTTCACCCATGAACTGACTTTTGTCAGTTTCATTGGCAAGCCAGAGTTGTGGAACTGAGAAGCATGCCCTCCAACCCCCACATCACCATAAAGGGACACTGTGTGGTATGGCAGCGTTATGCCCAGATTATTGGTTTTAATGTGGTGGTGCTGTGTTATTCATTAAGTGGCGCTGTTACTGTGTGAGAAGAACCACCAGGCACAACAAAACCCAGTATCAGAGCTTTATTAGGAGAAGGGAGGTACAAAAGAGAGCGTGACCAGTCCTTTGGAAGGCACACGCAGAGGGGGGGGGGGAGGAGAAGAGAGAGAGGGGAGGAGTCTGCAACCCAATTCTCATGGGTTCCCCTGCACATGCGCATATGGGCTTACAGAGCTATGTGCATAGATTGCTTGATCACATGCGCAAATTATGCGATCACGCAGTGCATGAATTACATAGGGCGTAAGGTCCCTTTCTTGGCTACTGAACTGCGCATGTATGGTCATATAGCTGGGGAAATGGCCAGGAATTCCAACACAGATGGCTGGGACCCCCAAAAGACCACCACAGAGACCGAATCCCATATGTAAAAGCAAAGAGCCCTTATTTTCAAGCCCCGAGCTTGGTCTCTCTGTCTGTCTGATGCAGCAGTGAGAGCAGAGAGCCCTGAGCTCAGGCGGGGTAGAGTTTTTATCATAGCAGAGGTTGGGGTGAGGGCATTTCCAGGGTTCAGGACCCTGATTGGCTGACATTTGTCTAGGGGTATTTGTAAAACAGAAATAGGTGTATGCTAGACTCAGGTTCATCTGACCATCTTATCTAACCTTATCTAATGGTTGGAATGTTTGGGATGTCAAGTACTTCCCCTTAGATGTAGGCCCTCCCTGGGTGGTGTCAGCTTATGGCTTTTTCTGGGTCTGGGTGTTGCCTGCCAGTAAGCCTGTCACAGAAGCTGTGTCTGGGCCTCTAGGCTTGTCATGGCAGCTGTGTGGTCAAGCTGTTTTGGGCCCCCGCAAAACAGAGTGTAGGCTTTCATATTCCTGTGGTTTAAAAGAAAATGGCCCC
Organism: Peromyscus eremicus; assembly: GCF_949786415.1. Classification (NCBI taxonomy): domain Eukaryota; kingdom Metazoa; phylum Chordata; class Mammalia; order Rodentia; family Cricetidae; genus Peromyscus; species Peromyscus eremicus. The sequence goes on from NC_081417.1 coordinate 132,729,145, forward strand.
TAAAGGGAGTGGCACTACTGGGAAATGTGGCCTTGCTGGAGTAGGTGTGGTCATGTTGGAGGAAGTGTGTCACTGTGGAGGCAGGCTTTGATGTTTTGTATATGCTCAAGCCACACCCAGTGAGACAGATCATTTCCTGTTGCCTGTGCAAAAAGTAGAACTCTCAGCTACCTCTCCGGCACCATGTCTGCCTGCATACCACCATGTCTTACCATGATGATAATGGACTAAACCTCTGAAAATCTAAGCCATCCAATTAAATGTTTTCCTTTATAAGAGTCACTGTGGTCATGGTGACTCTTCACAGCAATAGAAACCCTAACTAAGACAAAAGTTGGTGGGGGGGGGCGGGTATTGCTGTGATAAGCCTGACTGTGTTTCTGTTTGGAGGAATTTGGACTTTGGTACTTTAGGTTAGGAAAACAGTGGAATGCTTTAAGCACTGCTTAATGGGCCATACTAGTAGGAGCATGGAAGACAATGGTGCTGAGAATGATTTGAACTATGGGGGGGGGGCTGGCTCAAGAGGTTCAAAGGAGAAGAACTTTAGTATGTTGCCTAGAGATCATTCTTGTGATATTTTGATGAAGAAAGTGGCTGCTTTTTGCCCTTTTCTGAAGAGTCTGCCTGAGGCCAAAGTGAAGAGTTTTGGATTAGTTCTGTTGGCAGGGGAAATCTCAAAACAGCCTAGTACAGACTCTATTGTGTAGTTAGCAGTGTTTATAAAGTTATAAAGATTTATAATGAAAAGGGGCAAGCTGAGGAGAAAAGGAGCACCAGGAAATGGAATGGAACTAAGTCCTGTGTTCAAGGAGATAAACAGATTAAGAAATGGTATAAAGGGAGTGGTGACCTCAGAGCAAGATCCCACCAGCTAAGTTTCCAACTTGTGAAAAATAATTAAAGAAAAGTTTAGAGCCAGGCATGGCAGTGCATGCCTTTAATCCCAGTACTCAGAAGGCAGAGGCTGGCAGATCTCTAAGTATGAGGCCAGCCTAGTCTACAGAACAAGTCCACAAACAGTTAAGCTTAGGCAGTGAAGAAAACCACGGAAAAAAGAAAGCTTGGTATGTTGTTGTTTGTTTTTGCTCTTTTCAGGAGCCCACTACCAAGCTCCCCCAAAAAAAATCACACATGGGGGCTTATTCTTAATTATAAATGCCGAGCCTTAGCTTGGCTTGTTTCTTGCCAGCTTTCCTTAACTTAAATTATTCCATCTACCTTTTGCCTCTGGGCTTTTCCCGTTTTCTGACTTCAGTAAATCTTACTCTTACTCCATGACTTGCTGTGTAGCTGGGTGGCTGGCCCCTGATGTTCTTTCTCCTCCTTTTCTCACTCCTTCTCCTTTTCCTCCTGGATTTCTCCTATTGCTCCTCTCTGCCTGACAGGCCCACCTATTTCTCTCTCCTGCCTCACTATTGGCTGTTCAGCTCTTTATTAGACCATCAGGTGTTTTAGACAGGCAAAGTAACACAACTTCACAGAGTTAAACAAATACAACATAAAAAAAAGTAACACACCTTAAAATAATATTCTACAACACTGGTGAAGATGTAATTGAACAAGGGGCCATGTTCCAGTCCCAGCAAGTGGGAGAACTTGGCATCTTCAGCCACATGGATCTGGCTTCAGAGTTAAGGATAGAAGAAAGGGTCTATGGAATTTGCCTCCCCAACTAATGAAAGCCACTGAGGTCAGGCATATGTCAGGGGTGTCCCTGAATGGAGGTCTAGAGAGGCCATTGCATGAAACTGTGAAGTTGCAGCCTGGATTGCCTTGGAGACCTCAAGATGTTAGAGATGCCAGAGCTGTGGGATGCCTATTGAGAAAAGCTGCTAACAGGGAGTAGAACCAGCCCAAGAGTATGTTGCAGTCAAAAATGCTGAAAGGAGTTGGAGATCTGAAGAGTATTTTGATATCAGACATGGAGATAGAGTTTGGGGTTTGCCCAGCTGGTTTTCAGTCTTGTTTTGGTCCAGTATTTCCTCTGTGTTTTCTTTCCTACATTTCAGAATGGTAATGTATATCCTGTGCTATTATATATTGGAAGTATGTGTTTTGCTTTTTTATTTTGTTTTACAGGGGATTACAGTTAAGAGATTGAATGAATCTTAGAAGAGACTTTGAACTTTATACTTTTAAATAAGTTTGAAACTGTTGTAGATGATGGAGACTTTTGAAGTTGGACTAAATGTATTTTGCATTATGGTATTGTTACAAGCTTATGGGGGCCAGAGGATGGAATGTGGTGGTTTGAAAGAAAAAGAGAGTAACACTGTTAGGAGATGTGGCCTTGTTGTAGTAGGTGTGGTCTTATTGGAGGAAGTGTGCCACTGTGGAGGCAGGCTTTGAGGTCTCATATATGCTCAAGTCACACCCAGTGAGACAGTTCACTTCCTGTTGCCTATGCAAGATGTAGGATCTCAGCTACCACTCCAGCACCGTGTCTGCCTGCATACTAGTGTGTCCCACCATGATAATGGACTAAACCTCTGAAAATGTAAGCCATCAAATTAAATGTTTTCTTTATAAGAGTTGCCATGGTCATGGTACCTCTTCACAGCAATAGAAACCCTAACTAAGACAATATTCATTCAAATGTATTTTTGCTCTATCTTTTTCCTGAGCTATAATTCACACACTAGACACTCCTCTCCTCCTCTTTTAAAGTATATAAGGAAAGTGAAATTTGTAGATTCTCCTGTTGGGGTCCATGATCTCAGGTGTGAGTTCTGTCCTACTGAGCAGGTCTTAAGTCCAATTAGGCAACTGTTGGTTACCCCCAAGATGTAAGTGCCACCAGTGAACCCTTGGGAATAGCTTGCTGGGCTGGTCATTGTTTTGGTAGGCTTTACAGTTGGAGAGGACTATTGGTTGCTTTTCTCCCACAGCAACTATTATGAGATGCTATGAGATCTGGTCCTCAGAGAGGAGGCTTCCAGGTCAGAACAAACTTGATTCTTCCCAGTTCTTTGTGTAGTGTCTTCAGCAGTTGGGCCTTACCTTCAAGTACTGGGGGCAACCAAGGGCAGTGGCAATAGCCTATATCATTTGTGACCAACTTCATTCTAAATACTTATTCTTATAACCACCGATAATTGTAGCTCTTGTCTCTCATTAAAGAATCTTCTTTTTGAAGCAGACATTATAGAAATCCACAACTGGCCAAAATGCAGAGAACAGCAGAGCATGGTCTGCCTACCTCCAGTTGATATATCTACAACACAACCTCGATACTCAAGGCTCAGGGACCATCAAAGAAAAGGAGCAGAAGGATAATAGCCAGAGGCCCAGGACATCTGCTGTGAGATAGTGGCTGATATGAGATGGTCTTTCTGTATGCTGTGAATATATGTTGCTACCATTGGTTAATAAAGAAGCTGCTCTGGCCTATGGCAAGTCAGGTTATAGCCAGGCAGGAAATCCAAGAGAGACAGAGGGAGAAGAGGGTGGAATCAGGGCAGATGCCATCCAGCCGCCCAAAGAACAACATGCCAAAATATAGATTAACAGAATTGGGTTAATGTAAGATGTAATAGCTAGCAATAAGCCTGAGCCATAGACCAAATGAGTGATAATTTTATAAGCTGCTGCGGGACCAAGCGGGACACAGAAAAGCTTCCCGTTACAGGTGTCTTCTATATATGGCAGGAATGCTGCACCCATAAAATTTCAACAATATGGTTGCCTAAACAAGACCTGCATAACAACAACAAAAGTTGATATGCCAGTGCAGAAGGGGGAAATCTCACAAGGCTGGACCCCTGGATAAAGAGCTATAGGCAATTAATGACTGCTGAGACGGGGAGAATCAGTCTTCTCCAGGGACGATCAGCAGTGTGTGTGTGTGTATAACTGTAATAATTAAAGAAAGGGTCATGGTCATGAATCTGAAAGGAAGTGGAGAACAGAGGATGAATTGGTAGATGGAGATGGAGGGTTAGACATGATAGATAGTGCTCATGCATGAAATTCTCAAAAAAAAAAAGCATAAAGCAGAGGTTTTTAGATTTGCAAAATTTTCTAGTCTTCAATGCTAGGATTCTAGAACTTTCTCAGTACCTCCTAAGAAAATCCCTACCTGTTGGTAGCCACTAGTCATCTAACACCATAAATCATTTTACCTACTTCCGACTTTAGGGACAGAATGTTGCCCTTTGTGTCTGTCTTCCTTCACTTAATACATTGTATCACTTACTTGCCTTGTTGCCTTGATAAAAACTGTCAAGGGCAACTTAAGGAAGGAAGGGAATTTTGGCTCACAGCTCTGGGATACAGTCCAACACTTTGGGGCAGTCACTGCAGCAGGAGCTTGGGACAGCTGGTCACATCGTGTTCACAGTCAAGAAGCAGAGAGAGATGACTGCTTAGTGCTCAGCCGGTTCTCTCTCTCTCTCTCTCTCTCTCTCTCTCTCTCTCTCTCTCTCTCTCTCTCTCTCTCTCTTTTGCTGCAGTTGCAGATTCAAGCCTAGGGAACGGCACCGCCCACTTTTAGGGTGGGTCTTTCCACTTCAATTAACCCAATCAAGATAATCTCTCACAAGCATCCTCAGAGGCTAACCTAATCTAAGTAATCTCCCACTGGCGTGCCTGAAGGCATTTCTCCTTTCAGAACCTGTCGGGTTGGCTATCCATATTAACCACCACACGTGGTCAAGCTTCCTCTATGCTATGACATCTCAGGACTTTGTTTCTTTTCGCAGCTGAATGGTTTTCCTCTCTGGGGCTGTGTTAGATTTTGCATTTACTCATTGATGGATCTGGCTTTCTCATACTGGTCTACGTACTTTATTTAAACCCTTGGTGCTCCTTAATGTGGTGTTGCTATTAGCACCATCATCCAGACAAAGAGACCGAGGTCCAGAGAGGTTAGGTGAGCCATCAAAGATCACACAACACCAATGGCAGGCTTCATCTTAGGAGGTGGTTCTGGAGGGGATGGCCCTAACCATTGTGCAGCCCAGCCCCTCAGTCAAAGCAGTTGGTGTAGGTCAGCTCACCTGGCAAACTGCCCCAAAGGAACACACAGAGGGCTGGGCAAAAGGAGGCCATTCTGGGCGGCAGCTTGTTTGTTTTGAAACAATTTCACTCTGTAGTCAAGCCTATCCAAGAACACACAATGTCACTCACCCTGGCTGCAGAGTTAGGCTTCAGAGTCACAGTAATCCCCCTGCTTCTGCCTCTCAAGTGCTGGATTATAGGCTTGAGCCAAGAAGCCTATTTCTTAGCAGTATTTTTGAAAGGGACAGAGCCAGGGCTATTAGGCAGGGCTGAAGCCAGGGCTGGACGTCAGGATACCCAGTGCTGAGATGTAGCTTCTTAGAACATGGACATCTCCCAGGAAGGGTACATAGCTTCAAACCCAAGGCAGGCCTGCTCCCAATATAGAGGATCATCTTACAGCCTATAATGTACAGCTATCACCCCTCTGTCCACACCTGAGAAGCCACCACTGGACAGCAGAGAAAATATCCCTGGGTGGTATCAAAGTTTGAGATTCAGTCTTGGCCAGCACTATTCAGCATGTAGCCTTGGGCACACCTCTACATTCCATGGAATGCAGGGCAGGAGAGGTGACTCAGCTGTTAAGAGCACTTGCTGCTCTTACAAAGGACCCAGGTTTGGTTCCCAGGACCCATACAGTGGCTCACAACCATCTGTAACTGCAGTTTCAGGGATCTGATCTCCTTGGGCACTAGGCACAAATGTGGAGCACAGACACACATGTAGACAACACATTTATACATTTAAGGTAGAACTAATAAAATATAATTTAAAATGAAAGAAAGAAAAGAATTGGGATGAGGAGCTAATAAGATGCTCAGCAGGTAAAGGCTCTGGTCCCCAAGCCCAAAGAACCCACACAGTAGAAAGAGAAAACTGACTCCCTCATGCTGTTCACTAGTCTCCACACACAAGCTATAGCATGCATGGGCATATATATACATATATATGCAAATAAATAAATAAATGTAAAAAAACTGATTTAAAGAAGTGAGATAAGAAACCTTAATTAGCTGGGCAGTGGTGTTATATGCCTTTAATCCCAGCACTCCGCAGGAAAAGGCAGGCAGATCTCTGTGAGTTCAAGGCCAGACTGGACTACAGAGTGAGTTCTGGGACAGCCAGGACTGTTATATAGAGAAACTTTGTCTCAGAAAACCAAAAGAAAAAAAAAAGAAAGATGTTGTTCAAATCTTAGATGGTCTTTTAATAAAAAATGCAGAGCCAGATATCAGAGTGAAAGCTGAAAGATAAGAGAAGCAGGACAGCCAGTTACTAGTTCTTACCTCTACGAAATCCTCAGCCTAAAGAGAGAGAGAGTTCCTGTTTCCTCATGCTTTATATACTTTTCTCTGCCCTGCCATATTATTTCCGGGATTAAAGGCGTGTGTGCTTCCCAAGCAAAGGCTTGAGATCTCAAGTGCTGGGGTTAAAGGTGTGTTCTACTGCCTGACCTCTATGTCTAATCTAGTGGCTGGCTCTTGTAGTGGGTAGCCATTCCAGCTTTGATCTGGAAGTTCCAACCCCCATTGAGACTTCGGCAACTGTCACGCCTACAAGGCGGGGCCAAGGGAAGTGCCTGGAGACCTGAGATCTGGATGGGCGGCGCACTCACTCGGTGGTGGGACCTTGGACGGTGAAGGTGGGCCAAGCAGAGCTCCAGAGAACACCGCTGGACTGCGATACACCTTCCCCAGACCCCGCGACCTACCTATCCCTTAACTTGTAAGTTATGCCATTAAATAAATCTCCTTTTAACTACGTGGAGTGGCCATAATAATTTCACCAATAGGCTCTGTCCTCTGATCCTCAAGCAAGTTTATCAGGGTACACAGTATATCACCACAGAAAGATATTATCTGTTTCATTACAAAGGTAATATAGAGTGTGCTGGGCGATAGTGGCACACGCCTTTAATCCCAGCACTCAGGAGGCAGAGCCAGGCAGATCTCTGTGAGTTGGAGGCCAGCCTGGTATACAGAGCGAGATCCAGGACAGGCACCAAAACTACACAGAGAAACCCTGTCTCGAAAAAAAAAAAAACAACAAAACTGAGTGTGAACAAAGATGGTGGTTAAAACCACACACAGTAGGGAGTTGGTCACCAGGACTCACCTCTCCACAGAGGAGTGTTAGCCTTGCATAGATTGTTATACAGTTTGTTTCTGTAAAAGGTTGTGCTGCTTTGAGTCTCCTGTTTCCCAGGCTGCCCTTGAACTTCCGGTCCTTTTGCATCCACCTCCTAAATGCTGAGATTATAGGTGTGTATCTATAATCTCGGTTTAATATAACCACCACGTCCAGTTTTATGTAGTGCTGGAGACCGAACTCAGGGCTTCCTTCATGCTAGGCAAGCACTCTACCAACTGAGTCATCCCCAGCAGCAGTTCTCAACCTATGGGTCATAACCCCTTCAGGGGTTGCTGATCAGATATCCTGCATATCAGATATTTACATTATGATTCATAACAGTAGAAAAACTACAGTTATAAAGTATCTATGAAGTAATTTTATGATTGGGGGTCCCCACAACATGAGGAACTGTATTAAGGGGTCTGCAGCATTAGGAACCACTGGCCTAGAGGCTTCTGTACCACTCTGATTCCACACAGTGAACTTTGGACACAGGAGTCCCACCTGGCTAAAATGAGACAGAATGTGTGCACTTGTAAGTCACTCATACATGAGTGCATGTACATGAGAGTGTAGGAGGAAACACGCTCTCGGTCATGGGACTAGGAATCTTTCTGCATGTGTAGTCTATAGACACTGGGTTTGAGTCTCACATGACGGTATCCAAACAGCCTGCACATGCGTGTGCTCCTGTGATTTGTATGTATGTGTTCCTACATACACATGCCTGTGTGGCTGTGAGTGCTCCCAGTGTGTCCTTCCCTGTTTGACTGCATAGGTTGTGTGCACATGTATGTACATGTTTGAGGTTGTATCTCCTCCTGTAGGTTGTGCCTGATAAACCAGGACTGTGGGTGTGGGGATTCATATGAGTGGCATGAGCACACATGTATGTAGGAAGTCTATATACATGTAAGAACACACCCAGGAAGAGAATGGAAGTGCAGGCACAGTGAACACACATGTGAAAGTCTGCGTATGTGTAAGAACATGTGTTTGGAAGAGTCCTTTCTAGAAGCCCCTCCTACTGTTGGGATTTTATTTTTTACTTAAATCTCTGGTCAAAAAAAGAAAGCATGCATGATGTGAGTGCAGGTTCAGATTGAAGTGTGTACACATATGGGGGGGGCTACATATATGTGAGAATATATGCGTGAAGTGATTGGAATTACAGGTTGGGGTAAGGATACATGTGGTGGCCTACATATATCTGAGGACATATGCATAAGGTGACTGGGGTGCACACACTTGCACATGAACCTCTGAGCACCAGTGTGACTGCAGGTGTGAACTCACAAGTATGCATTTGTGGATGAGGTGTGCGATGGCCCTGGACACACAGCCCTGGTTCTGAGGGCCATGGCATTTCCTCCCAGTCCCACCTATGCCATCCCTGGCCCTCTGGTCTCTACTCCTGGTAAGGCAGCAGTTCTCATCCTGTGGGTGGAGACTCCTCTGGGGGTCAAATGACCCTTTCACAGGGGTCGCATATCAGATATCCTGCACATCAGATATTTACATTAGGATTCATAACAGCAGAAAAATTACAGTTATGAAGTAGCAATGAAAATAATTTTATGGTTGGGGGTCATCACAATATGAGGAACTGTATTAAAGGGTCCGCAGCATTAGGAAAGTTGAGAATCACTGCACTAAGGGGTAATGCCATTGTGTAACCTTTGAGCAGCTTGTTTTATTTACATGTAGATTAATTATTTTGGTAATTAGCTAGTCATTATAAACCTCATTTAGTTTAAAAACAAACATGATTATATCACAGATACAGAATTCAGATGGAATTGAACAGGGCAGGAAAGAGTGGAGGAGACTTCTGCCCCCAGCCAGCGAGAATCAAGACAGGAGACAGGAGCCAGAGCTGAGGGCTCTTCCTGCCTCAGTTTCTTGGGTTGTCAGCTCTGAGCTCCATCTCTTCTCCCTGTGGTGGAGGTAGAGTGGATCGAGTGTAGGCAGCCCCACCAGAGGCCCCAGCTGCAAGCCAGCCCCTGCTCTGGCGGTACCAGTAGAGACATATGCTTTTGGCTCCCACTGCCTTGTGGGAAGCGTATACTGTGTCTTCTGGGAGAAGACTCCCAACAGGAGCTCTGACCCCTGCCCACCTTATTTTTGTACATTCCTTCCTGCCATGAACAATCTCTACCCTATTCCCTCAACCTGGGCTACCTCTGTGCCTCCTAAGCAGTCAAAGGTCCACAGCTGTCTACCCAGCTGGACTTTGGACTCCCTATACCAAAGACCAGCTCATGGCTTTCTCAAGTCCCCATAACCCACCCTGGCCTGGTATGACGCAATATCCGTCAACATTTGATGTTAAAAATACAGATAAAGAAAGAAGGGGAAAGTCTTGTGAACAGCAATGTTTGGCCCAAACACTGTCACTGGGTGCCTGCAGATCAGGTGAGTCAGCCTGCTCCTTACCCAGAGGCAGGAGGAGAAAGCCTCCACCCCAGACACATTTGAGCCTTATCACCTCAGAGCCTCACCAGGTACCTGCAGATAAGCTTCACCTACTGCAGGAAGAGATGACAGGAAGCTAGGCTGGGCCAACCTGAGGCCACCCCCAGGACTCCAGACTCTCCATCTCCTTACCCTCCCCCTCGGCACTCAGCCAGATTCTAAGAGTCAGTCTCGGGACTCCTGAAAGAATTCAGAGTCCACACCTTTGAGAGCAGTCCTGGGTGATAGGTGGATCCATCCAGGCTGGTGGCCTGGCATCTCCATTCCTTTGGGGATACCCTCCAGGATTGCCCCTTTGTCATTTCCCAGTCCCCACTGGTGGCTGACTATTTCTCCTGTGTTGATTTCTTTCCCTATCACACGTCTCACCACCCAGAACAGGTCACAAACATACATGCACTTTACCTTCAAATCCTTTTGCTGGTCTCTTTCTGGGACCTCCCACCAGATATAAAGACGGCAGGTATAGAGGTTACATGTCAAACCTTGCTCCAATGGGTCCCTTTCTATCATAGGAGACAGAGGCCGTGGGCAGGCTCAGAAGCATATATATGGAGACCGGAACAAATGGAAGAGCCATTGGGGTGGGCTAGGCAGAGGATGAGGTTGCAGATACAGTGGGAGGTGACAGGGTGACAGCTGCAGAGGCCTCCGGACCGGAGCCACACCCACACCTCCCCTCCTTCTTCAGAAGTGCTTACTAGATAACCTCTGCCCCTGACCCAAGGGAGCTAGAGGCTGCGCTTACTGGCCCTGGCCAGGAGTCTGAACACCTCAGGGCCTGTCTCCTGGCTCCTGTTTCTGGTCCATGACATGGAAGAGGCCCTGGGTGGAAGCATGAAGTCTCAGCATCCTACGGGTCTCCTCTCTAGGTTTGCCTGGCAAGCCTTACACCAAGAGCCTCAGGGTGGATCTTAACCACTGGCTCTACCTGATTCTGAAAGAGGTCATTCTGATCCAGAAGAAAAGATCAGGTAGAAGAACATGGCTGAGCCCTGTGGGCTGGCTTTCCCTCCTCTCAGGCTGAACTGTGTCAGCCCCAGGGAAGTCAGGTACAAGAAGCCAGAATAGCATCATCTTCAGAGCCAAGGGACTCAGTTTCAAATGCTGTATGACCTGAAGAGGCTCATTCATCTCACTGAGCTTCAGCTTTGGTGGTGAGATAGGTGAGCAGGACTCCATGGCCCCACAAACTTCCAAAATGTTCCATAGCTTTCAATCAGGAGGAAAAGTAGCTGATTCCTCAGGGCAGAGGAGGCAACGGAGGCCCGGGAAGATCAGGCAGGTGCCACAGAAGCCAGACCATTCAGGTCGGAACAGCGGGGAACCCTGGCCCCTCAGTCCAGCCAGTGCCACCCAGCCTGGGTGGTGCCCTGCCCTTCCGACCTCTCCTCTGCTGGCCTGGCCCTGACCTGAGACTCACCCACTGGCCCTTTTTCTGGATCTGACCTTGGGCAGTTAAGAATAGGGCTGGGTGTTTGCCCTGCCTGGGATACCTTTGGCCTCAGGCAGGTGGAGACCTGAGCCAGGCTTTTAAAGGAACCATACCACAGATGGATCCTACTCCTTTTACCAACTCCCACACCCCTGAAGCACCCAGGGTAAGAATGAAGGCCAGGCCTGGGGCAAGTTGGCCTGCTGATTTCATCTGGAACCAGAGGCATCTTGGGTGATGCTTGGGGGAGGGCAAATCAGAGAGGTAAGGGCTGGAAGACACAGAAGGGGACCAAATGAATTAAAGCCAACAAGGGCCAGAGACTCCACTTGTGGGTGTTTATTCAAAGAGATGCCTAGTTGTGTGCATAGCCAGATGGTAATGACCTCCCCATGCCATTCATAGCTTTACCACAGGCACCACTAAGCCATGGTGTTGTTGGGCCATAGGTTCTACCTAGCATCAGCTTTGCTAAAGATTGGGAAATTAGTTCTGCAAATTATTCTGTCCATTCACACATCCATCAGCTGCACACGACAGCTTTGAGCCTGGGTGGGAAATAAAGATCCAGAGGCTAAGATTCCCAGAGTACCAGGTATGCTTTCTGCTAGACTCCTGTGAGGTGGGGGAGGGAGTCCAAGGCTGACCCCCCCAAGGTCTTTCGGAAAAAAGACCTCCAGCTAAGGAGCAGCTAACATACTGGACAAGAGCCACTTTGGATGCCAGCCTCCACCTGAAGTCAGATGGCACCTCTCCCCCAGGCCGGTTCAGAAAACAGAAGCTCATTTGCCCTAACCACAGAGCCTGCAGCATGAAAGCTGAGTGAAGGGTCAGAGAAAGGCTGGCCGGTGTGTGGGCCTTCACGGACAGCCCGCCCCTCCCTCCCCCAGCACGGTGGTAGCCTGCAGCCGGGAAGCCGGAACTCAGGGCAGGTCTAGGCAGGGTCTGGCTGCTCGCTGCTCGGGATGTTTGGAATCTAGCCATCACAGCTCCCCAGCCAAATATCCAGAACCTTCTCCCCAAATAGGGAAAGCCAAACAGGGCCTGACAGGGATAGGCATCTGTGTGTAACATCCATCCTTCACCATGCAGGCCAGAGTGGCTCAGGTAGGGTAACCTCCCCACACAGGAGCCCGGAGCCCGTTGTTACTCAAGAGCACATAGGAGTCTTCCTTGATATTTTTTGCTTTGAGAATCTTTGATGAGACTGAAGTGTGAGATAAGTTCCAGGGGCTGGTAAACATCTCACACCAAATTAAGAAAACCTGACCAGAAAGAAAGTCGAGACCAGATGGGTCCATCTGACAAGGGGAGATGTATCTGCCTACGTCACTAAATACCTGGATACAGCCATGTCTGAAACTACTCAAGCTTCCTGTTTATGTGAGTCACTGGCATCGGGTGGGGGATGGAGAGAGAAGGGGGAAAGGAGGGAGAGAGGGAAAGAGAGAAGAGAGGTGGGAAGAGGATGGAGAGAAAGGAGAAATGACAGACAGGCAGAGCAAGGAGCAAGAAATGAGAGAGAGAGAGAGAGGGAGAGAGAGAGAGAGAGAGAGAGAGAGAGAGAGAGAGAGAGAGAGAGAGAGAGAGAGGAGAGAAACAGGAAACAGGAAAGGGGCGAGAAAAGAGACGGACAGGAGAACACAGGAGCGCATGTTTCCAGGAGCTTCACTTTTATAGCAACCCAATTCCATGGCAACCAGCCCATCCACATAACAATGACACTGACCCATTAATGAGGGTGGAACCCTCATGACCTAATCATTTAATTACCTCTCCAGACAATCCTAGTGGCAATTGAATTCCAGTGTCGGTCCTGAAGGGACCATTCACTCTGTGGCAGGTGCCCTCACGGCATCCTAAACAAGCCTCCCAGGCTTTGTCACCACTGTCCAAGCAAGCACCTCCTCCTGCAGCTCTCTGCGTGGTCTTGTCATCTGTGTGGCAGGTAGAAGCTGGAGTTTTTCCTGACCTGGGGAAACTGACTAGGAAACATTCCACAGGAGCTGGCAAGAAGGAAGGGCAGATTCCCTGAGGTCATTCTGCAACCTCAGAGCCCTTGCACCCCTGTCCAGGGTCCTGATTAGCAAGAGGCTCATGGGAACTCTCAGGGGTCTTTCTCTTTTTGTCTAGGCCCTGGAGGCATCCTCCTGCACCAGACAGGAGGTGAGCATTTCCAGGCCTGTGTCCTTGGTCCTCTCTCTACTGAAGTTGTTGAATATTAGTCCCTCCCAAAATATGCACATCATGAATCTTGAACCTAGAAATGTTACTTGGAAAAAGAGTCTTAGAGGCAATTAAGTTACAGATCTCAAGATGCAGTTATCTTGGATGTTCCCAATTGGTTCTGAGTCTGGTGACAGGTGCTCCTGTCAGAGATTGTCAGGGGAGCCTGGACCTCGAGATGACTCAGCAGAGGAGAAGGCCATGGGAAGAGTGAGATGGCCAGAAGCAATGTCAAAAGCCACCAGGTATGGAAGAAGTAAGGAACAGATTACTTCCTAGGACCTTCAGAGGGAACACAGCCCTCCAAACACTGCATTTTGGACCAAAGAAGCAGTGGTTGTCACAACCTCTGGACACTCAGCCACAGCCTTCGACAAGACCCCACTGTCCTTGTTCCTCTGCTAGGGTGTGGTCGAGCATCCATCCATGCAGCAGCTACAGTCTCAGCATTCTCATGGTGAGCAGAAGCCCCGCCTGGGGCTGATCTTCCCACCCCCTCGTGCTAGGGCTCAGGGGGAAGGACAGAACACCAGGTCCCCGGGGTAGCTGCTTCACCTCACTGCAACTTTATAAACGTCTATTTCTCCAACTCCTTGGTCTCCTCTGAGAAGTGGAAAAGTTCTCTATTTCCTCCCATGTGGCCTAGGACCTCTCTCTATAGCACGCCTTAAATTCTGTGTTAGGGTAACACTTCGGGGTATTCTATGAGATTGCTTTTGATATCTATAGGAAATCTCCAGAACACAGAGAAATCCACTTTCTGTTACTTTGAGGGGATAGGAGGCCTGACTCTCTAGCACCCTCAACTTCTGTTTCTTTTCTTGAATGTACCCATTTTTAGTCTAGAATCCACTCTCCCCTCACAGCATTTCAGAGGAAGCTGAATCCAATTGCAGTTCTGGGGAAGAGTTCCAACCTCTGCCGTGGAATCCCACCCTGCCCTCCATAGTGATCACTCTTAAGCCTGAGTCCCAACATAGCATGCACTCCTGGACACAGGAACAGGCCCGAGACCCAAGTCAGTATGTGAGGTGGGAGCGAAACTTGCTGGGAGCTTAAGAAAAAGCATTATCTTTGAGGTGTGTAGCCTCATTATTAGCAGTTCAGAGGGAAGCCAGCTTAAGGATGGGACCTCAGACAATAAGGGGGCTGCTGGAGTAAGGGCGCCCACCCATAATTTTAGCACTTGAGAGGCCGAGGGAGGAAGTTCTAAGTCAACCCAGGCTACAGAGCAGTCTCAAGGCCAGCTAGCATCAGAACACACACACACACACACACACACACACACACACACACACACACACACATACTGAGAGAGGGGGCGGGCAAGGGAATTATAGATGGGCAGAGTTGCTGGATTCATCTAGCTCCGGAGGTCATCCTATCCTCACAGTCTGGTTAAGCAGGTCTGGCTGTCACTAGGTTTTGTTTGTTTTGTGCATTTGTTTGGGGGGAGGGTGCATGGGTGTGCTATGGCACAAGTGTGGCAATCAGAGGACCACCTGTAAGAGGAGGTTCTGTCCTTCTACTATGTGAGTCCAGGGATCTAATTCAGGTTGCCAGACTTGGTGGCAAGTTCCTTTACCCACTGAGCTATAATGGGTAAAGATATTGCTAGCAATCCATGGAGTCTGCTTAAAGAACAAAGGAATTTATTAGAGAAAAAAAAAAAAAAACTCGTGATACATAACAGAGGAATTATTGCAGGCTCCTGAAAGGCTGAGGCACAGTTCCATGCTGTTCTTTCGCCTGGTCTGTCTCCAGCATCCAAAACCACGAGGGAGCAAAGAGAGAGCCTCGCACATGCATCCCAGGGGCATGTACTTCAAGGTCATAGGCAGGTGTAACAGTTACCCGCTACCTCACTAGGGGCAGTGTGTCAAGGTCATAGCTAGAACAGCTACCCACTACAGAGCTGTCATGCTGGTCCCTGTTGTTTTGAGGCAGGATCTTGCTATGTAGCTCTGGCTGGCCTTGAATTTGTGTAGCAATCTCCCTGCTTCTGCTGCCCAAATGCTGGGATTACAGATGTGAGACACCCCAGCAGGTCATCACTGTTTAAGACAGCGAGTGTTGGATTTACCTCTCATTACCGCAAAGCTTCCTGCCCAATATGCTTCTCAACAAAGCCTGGTTCCCTAACACTCTTGCTATGGGTTTTGAGGCCATTTTAAACTTAGAATCATTTTCCATTCCTCTCTCTATTTATCTGGATCCTCTCTGAGGCCAATGATACCTCTATTACTAGGAAGACAATTCCTTACACCAACTGGGAGGAAAACAGGCATTGCTATGTTTCAGATAGTTGTTGGCAGTAGATGACGTCTATACAGAAATCCAGAAAAAGATCCTCTAATACTGTCAACGAGGCTATCTCTAGGGAAGGGAATTTGGGGGAAAGGGTCTCCTCTAGAGGTTATATATCATGATACCATTTGAATTTTTAGTATAAAGTGCATTTGACATTTAAAATCCTCTGGATTAAAAAGTGATACAAGACAAACAGAGTCCCCTTGGTGCTTACTCTCCGGGCAGTTTATCCGCTAAAGGAAGAACTGGCTCAAAGCCAGGCATGGTGCAGACAACTATCATTTCAGTACTGGGAAGGCTAAGGCAGAATTGCTGTTCAAGACCAGCCTGGTCTACATGAGCTCCAGGCTGCCCAGTGCTACTCAGCGAGTCCCTGTCTCAAAAAGAAAGTCAAACGAAAATAGAAGCTGGGTGTGGTGGCACACACCAGCAATTCCAGCACCTGAGACACAAAGACAGGAAGACGGAGAGTTCAAAGCCACCCTAGGCTACAGAGCAAGTTTAAAGCCAACCTGTGCTGCATGAGACCCTGTTTCAACAGCAACAACAAAGAAACAGAGATGAGGATGAGGATGATAAGAACAAAGAGAAGGAAGAAGGGGAGAGAGAAAATGAGAATAAAAAAGTAACAATGTGACTGGGCGGTGGTGGCGCAGGCCTTTAATCCCAGCACTTGGGAGGCAGAGGCAGGCAGATCTTTGTGAGTTCGAGGCCAGCCTGGTCTGCAGAGCGAGATCCAGGAAAGGCGCAAAGCTACACAGAGAAACTCTGTCTCAAAAAACCAAAAAAAAAAAAAAAAAAAAAAAAAAAAAAGTAACAATGTTTCTTTAAAATTTGGGTGGAGGGTTTCTCAAGAACTCCTAAACGTCCTAATCTTTGCTGGTCCAAAAGAATGAACATTCCCTGAAACAGGGAAACCTTAACAAAGGCTGGATGCAGCTCAGTGATAGAGCGTTTGCCTAGTATGGCAAAGCCCTGGGTTCCCAATCCAGCACTTTAAAATGCCAAAGACAAAACAAAATGTAACCAAAGCTTTAAGGAATGACAGTTGACACCTAAACTGTGATAACCTGGAAGTCAAGAGAGCGGCTGCAGCTCGCCCTCCCAAGGCCTGCCCCTCCCTCCCTCCCTCTCTCCCTCCCTCCCTCCTTCCCTCCTATCCCAGTCTGGGCAGAAGACTCTAGGGAATGTCCATGGAGTCCTCTTAAGACCCAGCTCCTTCTCACACCCCTTCAGGGGCTGGGATGAACACTCTGGAGCCCTGCACCCTCCTAGACAAAGCTGAAGACCCTCAGCATCTCCAGAGGGGTTCGTAGGCTCTGAGGACTAGAGTCCACAGCCCAAGACACCAGGGCTCTGAGTACCTGCTCTGCTACCAGCATTCTCTCTGGCCTTAAGTTCGGGGTCCTTTTCAGCTTAGCCCGGGGAGCTACACGCATGCTGCTCTGGCATCCCACAAGGGAAGTGTCAGAGCTCTGCACCCCACACACGTAAGCCTGGAGAGGCTCTCAGCTCAGAGCTAGAGCCAGAAGAGCTGAGTCTCGATCCATCACTGCAGCAGTGCTTGGGCTGGGCTAGATGGATGGGCCTGAGGGGCTGGCTGACTGTTTTACCTGGTCTTCTATTCTCCCCTGCTGACAGACTCCTCCCCCATTAGGATCCAGAACCCTCTGTGACCCCTGAGCCTCCTCATCCCACGCACCTGCCTAAATGGGTGGCAACTGATGACATGTATGGTACTGTGGGCCCCATATTGCTTCTGCACCTTACCCTAGGCCACAGGTACCGACCTTGTGCTAAATACAGCCATGGAAAGGCTGTCCTAGGTCCAAGTCGCAGGTAGCTTCACAGAACAGACAGACAGACATTCAGACAAGAGCTATTGGCCACCCTGGGCCACACAGTGGCACTCGTACGGTGCTCGGCACTGGCTGAATTGCATCAGACCTTGTACCCACCAAGTGATGTTCCCACAAGGGAGCTGCTTAGACGCTTTGATGAGCTACGGCATTTCTCAGCATTGCCTGCTGGAGGAAGCCCTCCAGGAGAAGCTACTCTATACACCAGCCCCTGCTCCCAGGCTCAGTAAAGCACTTAAAGCCATCTCACAGTGCAGAGATACTTGTGTCCCCAGCTGCCTGCCAACCAGGCCCATGAGCTCTTAGGAGAAGCAGCTTTGTCTATGTTCTCAGGCATCCCCAGCCACCAGAACACTGTGAAGCCTAGAACAGACGTCTGGATTCAGTGTCTCTCAATGAAAGGAGGCCACTGATGGCAGCTGGTACCCCTCCTTCCTTCTATCATCCAGCCAAGCAGCCCCCAAGTGGTGGAGACACTGCCTCTGTCCCAGTTCAGACTCCGTTCATTCTCTCTGTCCCCATGAAGCCCTTGCTTGGTGTCTGTCTCCTAGTTTCTCATGCCTGGTTCACCCAACCTCAAGTATCCCTTTCTCTGTGAGGCCTACTCACATCCCTCTGTGGTCACATGGCCTATTCCTCCATCACAGCGCCAACAATTTGGCTGCAGTTATTTGCTGATATGTCTGTGTCCCCCCCCACTTCCCTTTCTAGCCCACCCCTCCCCCACTCTTAAAGAGAAAGTCTTTAGAGACGGCCAGGAACAGTTTTTCTCTGAGTCCCAAGGGTTCCTACAGAGGGTAAGACTATCCACACGTTCAAAGCTTAAGATGGTCAGAATGGACAGAAGAGTGAGTGGGGCAGTGAAGAAATGAGGGAGTGAATGAATGAATGAGTCTATTATTGAATGGCGTAAAGTAGCATACAGATGTATGAATGAGCAAGAAGTTGCTGAGTGAATGAGTCATTACCCAACAGAGGAGGGGGGAGCAAAGGAGGCTTCCCAGCTTTCTCCAGCAGCCCTGGCATCAGCAAGCCCGCCACCCGCAGCCCTAAGCCTGAGCTGTGTGCCAACCAGCCTGTGATGCCTCCTGCCTGAGCCAGCTCCCATCACTGCTGTTCAGCACATGCTCTCTGATGCTGGCCAGACCCTGAGCCGGGCAATGAATCAGACAGGCCCCTGCCCTGGGGCTCCTGGGATGGGGGCAGACAGTCAGCCTCATAAATAAACTGAATGCCATGCTGGGCAGACATGTGCTCCAGCATGATGGTGAGCTCAGGGTTGGTCCAGAGCCTGCAGCAGGGCAGAGCTGTGCTGCTGTGGAGAGCTGGGAGCACTACAGGAGGGGGTTGGGAGAGAGGGGGAGGGTAGAGAAAAGGCACGGGGCAGCGGGGAGCAAAGGCCAGCTGCTGCAGACAAAGTGCTCTGCTCTTGCATGGGAGGCATGGGAGATGATGTGTCAGGGGATGGGGGCTGCCACTAGATGCTGGGTGCGGGAGTTGGAGTTGGTTGAATTAGACAGGAACCATAGCGTGGATACACAAGGACAGTGGCTGTGGTCCTGTGTGGGGGAGGAAGACCAAGGCTCTAAGGAAATGTTACAGGGACCAGTTCAAACAGCTGCTAGGGTGCACAGGGCTGGGTCCTGTCCCACATCTGTCCTTGAAGAAGTCACGACCCTCCTCTTCCTGGTGCCTACTGCTAGCTCCCCAAGTTACTTGGGGCTCCAGCCTAGAGCTGTTTAGAGGCACTTAGAGTAGGATGCTTATAGCTGAGTCTGACTGTGGGGAATCTAGGGTTCCTAAAGCAAATCAGAGACTTCAAAGTTTGACAAGAAACCTCCAGGTTAGGGAGGTTGGTGCCAGCAAGGCTGACAAATGCCCGGCAAACACAGTTGGCTTGCTCCTGTCCCAAGGATCAGCAGCACTGTGCTGAGTAGCCTTGACCAGAGATGATCAGACTGGGAATCCCAATTAAAAAAAAAAAAAAAAAAAAAAAAAAAAAAGTGTCCCGACATAATACAGATGTGCTTCAATGGGTCTGGAGCTGGGCTGAATGCTCCCCACCCGTGTGCTCATGGGATCTGTACCTGCTCCACAGATGAGGAAACTGAGGATGATGGACAGACTTGCCTAGCATCCCACAGCTGGGTAGGAGAAGGGCTTCCAACCCAGGCAGGCAGGCTTTTGGTTGTACCATCCATGGCCTCCTACAGCGTCTATAGTTCGGGCAGTCCTGGAACATGGACTGGGGACTCTACCCTGAAGGGCAAAAGACTCTTCCCTCTCCACTTATGTAGGGTTTTGGGGCTCCTTGGTTGCAAAATAGGCACTTGGCAGCCAGAGAGCTCAGTTTGTAAGCGATGTGGTGGGCAGGCAGGAAGCAGATCCTAGGGACAGAGGGCCTTTGTCTGCCTGCAGATGGGCAGGCAGGCCTGGGCTGTGTGGCCAAGCCCAGGGGCCAGCCGGGTGCAAACTCATTAGCCAGCTACTGGAGCTGCCAAGGAGACAGAGCAATTAGAGGGCCCAGTCTGAGCCAGGAAGTGAAGCCACCCTGCAAGAACTACTGCTCTCCTGCTCTCACTATAGGGGCCTGGAGGAGGAGTAAGCAGCTCCCTCCCAGCTGACTGACCCTACCATGCGCTGGTGGACACAACCCATGTCTCATTTCTGCAACATTCTTCGGAGTAGGAATCACGAACTCAGTTGTATTTACATTAATCATCCCACCCATCCATTAAGTGCACAGGTTCTTATTAAGTACCTGCTACACTGAGTACTGAAATAGATCCTGGGAATACTGAGGGAGAAAAGCAGATAAATTCCTGCTTAGGAAGCACTGAAGGGGGAAACAGAACAGAACAGGCACAAACAAGATCAAGGGTACTGGGGAGCAGGAAGGGGGCTTAGAAAGCTGTAACAGTTCAGAGCAGGGATTGGGGTTCAGAGTAGGGAACTGACTTGTCCAAGGTCACACAGCTGGTAACCGAAGGAGCTGGACTTTGGTCTGGGATCTGCCAGACTTCAGACATCACCCCCATTCGTCTCCTGGAGACCTCTCTGTGCTGGGGCCCATTGTACCTGTTGTAACATTATGATAGTGTCACTAACTCCTACTTGTAGGGTCCTCAAGATGTAGGTGGGCTAGTCATCTCCATTTTCTAAGTGAGGGAACTGAAGCTAAGAAGAAAAGCCGGGATAAGCCGATGGTCCCAGAAAGGCGGGCTAGAGTGGACCTGAACCAGAGATAGGCTTGGTTTGGTTTTGTTTTCTCGTTCCCAAGTCTATTTCTTCTGCCTCACCTGGACCTTCCTGACTCAGCATGAGGAGGTCTTGGTAGACATTTACGGGAGGACTATTGATCAGTCATGTTTCCTTGGTCAAGGTTTCTTTCCTTTGTGTTTTCCCTTCCTATTAGGGAAAAAAAAAATGTAACTGCCAGGCCAGCTCCAGAATCCCCCAAGTTCCTTCTACTTAATCAGTGTTCCCTAAGGCACGCCGTGACCTCAGGAGACAGATAAAGGAGACTCCACCTCATCTCAGCTCAGTGAGTAAGAAAGTCATCTAACTTAAGGCAGATTGGTTAGGGAGAGCATTATAGCGCACACAATAGAAATAAATGCGTGAACGGGAAAGGCGAAGGGCCTGCCCGACATCACTCAGGATGCGGAGAGCCCCAGGGGGCTTTTTGAGATAGGTTCTCATTTGGCTTTTGTTTTGAAATGGGGTCTTATGTAGCCAAGACTAGCCTCAAACCTCTATATAGCCAAAGATGACCTTAACTTCTGGTCCCGGCCTCTACCTACGCCAGATTGCTGGTATATGTCACTACATCCATTTCTCTGTGTGTCTCTGTCTCTCTGTATGTCTCTGCCCCCCCTCCTTTTGAAACATATTCTTATTATGTAATGTAAGCTGGCCTTGAACTCTCTACACAGCCCAGGTTGGAATCAGACTCACATCCTCCTGCTTCCCTGTCTAAGAGTTCAGATGACAGGTACAGGCCACAATGCACACCTGGAACGCTACTAGGATCCCCCATCCCTCCACTTACTTCCAACTTCTGCTACCTGGAGACCTTGTGCCATAGTGGTTCTGTCCCTTCCAGCTCTCAGGTTCTAGTTGGGCCTCCCAGAAGAGAAGCTGGAGCAGGCCCAACTCTATCTGGGCCACCAATAAAGGCTGTGTGACCTTGACATGCAGCTCCTCCCCTCACTCAGCCTGGATTTCCCTATTGATTAACCGGGGAAGCTGGATCAGAGCAAGCCGGAGCCATAATAAAAGGTAGATTTTACGAGCACTTTCTTCATGAGCGGCAACAATCCCCTGAGACAGGCAATGACATTATCCTTGATGGACAGATAAGCACCATAGGCTTAAAGAGGTGGAGTCCTTACCCAAGGCCACATAATAGAATTGGCCGGGTAGGGGCCACACCCAGGACTACTTGACTGTGCTCCAAAAAAAAAAAAAAAAAAGCTGCTGACTTGCATATACAGCCAATGCCCTTTGACCTGCACAGCAATCACTGTGGGACTTTATCTGTAGGAAATAATCCAGATGTTCACGGCAGCCATATTTACAACATGACAG
Organism: Peromyscus eremicus; assembly: GCF_949786415.1. NCBI lineage: Eukaryota > Metazoa > Chordata > Mammalia > Rodentia > Cricetidae > Peromyscus > Peromyscus eremicus. The sequence goes on from NC_081417.1 coordinate 132,751,177, forward strand.
ATAACCAAGGGCCCAGCCCCAGGGCCCTCCTTGTTTTCTTTAGAAGTCCGGCAGCTTCAGGTAAACCGTGCTTTATTGAGTACCTGCTTCGCTTGCACACTTCTATAAGCCCTAGCCAACCCTATGAATCAAGAGCCATTTCCCCATTCCTAGACCAAGCGAAAACTTCAAGATTCAGAGAGCTGAGGGCACACAGCTTATGACAGGTAAGTCCTCATCCCCTGCTATTCCCAAGATAGGAATGGGGACTCTGTTACACAGAAGGCAAGAGACATTGGTGTCCCCCACCCCACCTTCAGGCTGATAAATGAGAGAACTGGGGCTTGATCTCACGTCTGTAACCCCAAAACACTGCTTCTGACTGAGAAACGCTCCTAGACTCGGTTTTACGTCTATGAAATGGGGATGCTCCCTTTATCTTAACCGTGGTGGTTAAGGGTAGGGTTAAGTGGGAGGCTGGATGCTGTGATTGAATGTTGGTCCACAGTGTCGGGGGCGGGGCCTGGGCAGAAGTCTTCTGAATGGAGTGATGCTTGTCTCTCTGATGGATTTGTTATTGTGAGACCATGGCCTTCTTTTCTCTCTTCTGCACCCCTCCCTTGCCCCTATCTGTTTTCTCCCATGATTGACAGAGCGTAAAACTGCCACTGGAAAGTTAGGAAGTTGCCTGTATCTTGAACTTGAACTTCTCAACCTCTAGAACTGTGGGCAAAAAATAAGCCTCTTTCTTTTATAAATTTGCCAGCCCGAGGCATACTGTTCTAGCAACAGAAAACAGACAGAGACATCAGCCAGCGGCACCAGATAAGCAGAAAACGCCCCCCTAGTCTAACACATGGAAAGAGACTTTAGAGAAAATGGGTTGGGAAAGAGCTAGGGAAGTGGGTGTGGTGGGGTGGCAATCTCCAAGGTTGGCCAGCGATGCCATTGGCTATCTTCTGGGCTCCTGGGTGCTGTCTCTGTGACTATGTATGTTGACTGGACCCTACACGGATCTGTGGTCCAGCCCTTCATCTGGTTAAACCAGTCACAGTAAAACACACACACACACACACACACACACACACACACACACACACACACACACATTCACAGACACAGGTTGACCACCCAGGAAGGGTCAGGGGTGTTTGCTGTGTGAGGATCCATTCAGTCTTTCAGAAGCTGAGCTGAGGAGCTGGTGATGATCATGGAGTCTCCTGTCCCACTCCAAGTGGGCTGGATGGACTTGTCAGGGTCACCCAGAGAGTGATATCAGGAACAAACCTGGGATGCTGTGTCCTGTCTCTAGGATTCAGAACACAGTCAGCAATGAGGCCTGGGTTCAGGGGCTCATGACCCCTGGCTGGCCCCATGGCATGAGGCCAACCTCACAAGGCTAAGATCATTAACTTAGTAGGTGTTACCATGCCTGGGAAGAAACCAGTGGGGGGCTGGAGAGATGGCTCAGCCGTGAAGAGCACTGACTGCTCTTTGCAGAGGGCCAGATATCAGTTCCTAGTACCCATGCCAGGTAGTTCACAACCACCTGTAACTCCAGCTCCAGAAGAGCTGATGCCCTCTTCTGGATTCCTTGTGCAACTGATGCACAGGAGGTGTTAGTGTAGCCGCTCAGTTACACACACCCACACATTTAAAAAAAAAAAATAAGTAAATATTTAAAAATAAATAGAAATGAAAAGAACCCATTGTAAATGTGGGGTGAGAGTAGGCTCTGGGGAGCTGTGGGAAATAGTAGGTCCTGGGGAGGTGGAGGCCAGTGCAAACTTCCGCTGGGCTCCAAGTAGCCCAGAGTCTGGAGAACATGTGTCAGGGAGACAAGTATTTCCTTGAAGCAGACGTAGGGGCAACCAGGTGACCCATTGACCTACCTTAGCAGAGAAAGACGGAACCCCAGGCCCAGAGAAGCCAAGACAGCTGCAGGCCGAGGCTTTCGCAAGCTCCCAGCTGCAGCCAAGACAGATCAGTTAGTGAACAGAGAGACAGCAAAATCCTAGAGACAACCCCCCCACAGACATGTCCCAGCCCATCACTCCAATGGGTGCGAAGCTGAGCCTGCCAGATCTCCTGCCCCTTCCCAAGGACGGAGGCAACTGAAGCCTCAGACTTGGAGAGGCCAGTGGCTCCCTCAGGCCAGTCCTCGTCCTTCCCACAGGTAAACATACCAACAAACTCTCTCAGCTTTCATTTCTCAATCTCCTTCCTTGCTGAACTCCAGCCTTACCTGGGTACTGGCTGGTTTTGTGTGTCAACTTGACACAAGCTAGAGTCATCAGAGAGGAAGGAGCCTCAGTTGAGGAAATGCCTCCATGACACCCATCTATAAGGCATTTTCTCACTTAGTGACTGTTGGGGAGGGCCCAGCGCATGGTGGGTGGTGTCATCCCTGACCTGGTGGTCCTGGGTTCCATAGGAAAGTGGGCTGAGCCAGCCAGGGGCAGCAAGCCAGTAAGCATCCTCCTCCGTGGCCTCTGCATCAGCTCCTGCCTCCAGGATCCTTCCCTGTTTGAGTTCCTGTCCTGATTTCCTTCAGTGATGAACAGAAATGTGGAAGTGTAAGCCAAATAAACCCTTTCCTCCCCAACTTGCTTTTTGGTCATGGTGTTTTGTCAAACCAATACAAACCCTGACTAGGATACCCGACATGTCTGGAATAGATCCTGATGTCAGATTGCTGACCCTTCCTCTCAAACTTTCCATGGCTCCTCATGTCCACAGGGTCCAGACCCCTTGACTTGACATCAAGCACCCCCATGATTTTTGTCTTGGACCTTCTATCCCCTCTCCACCCACTCTGTCCGAGAGTGACCCTCTACCTCAGGACACCCTTCCCCTTGCACCCTCACCTCAATCTGGGTTTGGTGCAATGGACCCAGTTTGGCCTTTGCCTGTGCACAGAGCTGTGGTCTAAGCCAGTGGACCTGCCTCTTCAGAGGACAGGTGCCTGTCTGTCCACCAGAGGAAGCGTGGTGGCCCCCTACCTCCCGACAAAGCAAGTTTGATAGAGTATTCGCTCCTTACTTGTAAAAGTCAGGGGTGACGCCCTCTCCCAGGAGTCACTGTTGGGGTGCCCTTTACCCCCATGCCTTCACTTATGTCTCTGTCTCTTTGCACGGCCATGAAGCAAGCATGCTTTCTAAGTGCTGGCCACTACTGGCAGCATGGTGGCCAAGCCACAGCTTCCCAGGACAAGACAGTGGAGAGATTCCAGCCCAGCTTAACATGGCAAACAGATGCAGGCTCCAGTCTGTTAACCACCACCACCACCACCACCACCACCACCACCACCACCACCACCACAACACCATGCTAGGTCAGAGGTCAGGACCTCCCGTCAGTTATGCTTAATTCCCACCTCCAGACCTAGGAACTCCAAATGCCTCTGGAGAGCACACGTCCCTCCTCTTGGCCAGAGCTCTTGCCCAGCTTTTCCTCTCTGCCTTCAGCCCCTCCATCCCTGAGAGGCCTTGCTCAGACCTTCCCTGAGGAAGCCAAAGGGCAATGGCTGACTTGCCTTCCCCTGACTTGGCTAAAGAGCCCAATTCCTTGCCTCCAGGAGTGCTACAGATTGTCTGATTCTTGGCCTCAAGGGCTGACTTTGTGAAGGCAAGGCCACCCTCCCTTCAGCCAGCCTCTCCATGTCCTTCCACCTGCCCTGATCCTCTTGTGCTGGCTGGGCCTTCTACAGTCTAGCTCTCCCCCCACCCCACCCCACCCCACCCCGCCTCTCTCTCTCTCTCTCTCTCTCTCTCTCTCTCTCTCTCTCTCTCTCTCTCTCTCTCTCTCTCATGATTATTATTATTTATTATTATTATTTTGGTTTGGATACAAAGCAATGGGTTTCACTATGCCATTTTTATGCACATAAGTCGGTTTACTTTTTTGTTTTGTTTAGTTTTTTGTTTTTTGAGACAGGGTTTCTCTGTATAACAGCCCTGGCTGTGCTGGAACTCACTCTGCACACCAGGCTGACCTCGAACTCACAGAGATCTGCCTGCCTCTGCCTCCCAAGTGAGTTTACCTCATTCTTATTCAGAGCACTCTTTGATTGCCCTTTAACTAGGCATCTGGGCCCCTTCTCCCTCCATCAGCCTCATTCCCTGGCAGTGACCTCTCATCTTCAGGTTCTCTTCCCAGACCCACAAGGCCATGCTGGCCTCCCTGCCCTGCCCCCATCCCCATCCAAACTGTTCCTGCTGAGGAACTCTGGAAATTCCATTTTCAGGACCACTCTGTATCTCCAGTCTGCCTCTGCCCCCACAGACCACTTCTGTGGCTTCTACTGTTCTGCCTGCAGCTCCTCCTTCGGGACCATTGCTGAGTGTCCTCTGCCCACCCACCCCCACCCCTACCCTGCCATGGCTTATATTTCTAATTCCAGCCAGCGATTCCTAGACCCTTATGTCTACACAGACGTGCCTTCTAATCCCCAAGGCTGGGAACTCGGAACCTGTAAGCCCCCATCTGGGTAGATATCTCTCAGGCTACTCACACCTAGTAGGTAAGTCTAGAAGTGAAGAACTGACTCCATCCAAGCCTGCTCCCCACCCACCAGCTCAGTTCTGCAAACAGCGCCACCCACCACCCACCCTGGTATATCACCAGAGGGGCCATTTTATTGGAATTTGAGAGGCAAACAGCAGGGCGGGCCAGTCAAACCTCAGCAGCCACTAGGGGAAGGAAGGTGGCTAAGAGGAAGTGAGAAAGCTGTGTCTTTTGGGTTAGAGATCAAGAAATAAGCAGGCTTAGTGATGCAAGCAAGCCTTCCAGAAGCTATGAGGGAGGCGGTGTGGGGACAGGCATTCAGAGAGAGAGAGAGAGAGAGAGAGAGAGAGAGAGAGAGAGAGAGAGAGAGAGAGAGAGAGAGAGAAAGAAAGAATGCCCAGAGTGTGAGGGCAAGCAAGCAGGCTGAGGATTTGGGCAGGAATGAAAAACAAACAAAACCCAGAAGTAGAAAGGGAAGAGAAAAAGCTACATACGCTTTCTAAAGCAGTTTTCTGAGTTCTGACTCAGAAAGTGTGCCGGCATAGTGAGGTCTGTAAGCAACCACATCAAGGGAGGGACTTCCAGGGTCTATAAGCGCATCTCATTGGGGGATAATTATTCCTCCCATCTTCTTAACCTGTCTTCATGTTTCTTGAAGTTACAGCTTTTTGAATGGGGCTGGAGAGATGGTTCAGTGATTAAAAGCACTTGCTGCACAATCATGAGGGACCAGACTTCAGTTCTCAGCACCTGTATAACAAGGAGGGTGTCTCACATATGCCTGTAAGTCCAGCTCCAGGGAATCCTGACACTCTCTTCTGGCCTCTGTGAGTACACACACACACACACACACACACACACACACACACACACACACAGACAGAGAGACAGAGAGAGACAGAGACAGGGAGAATAAGCAGGCTCATCAATGCATGCACATACATACATAAATAAAATAAATCCCTTTAAAGCAGAATTAAATAAAATAAAAAATAAATAAACCTATAAAATTGCCATACCTTGCCAGGAAACAGCCTCGGCAAAGCCCTGTGATCTCCAGCTTCCTCCTGTCACAGTGTTTAAAACCCTGTGAAGACACAATGGTGGGGTTTTCCTACCTTTCACATGGAATTTCAAAATCTAAGGAGGGCCAATCATGAGTCTTTCCTTCAAAATTAGTGTGTTGTGAGGGATGCAAGGAGGGGGTCTCAAGCTGACTATGGCTCAGAGGATCCATTCCCAGTAACCCACAAGTCTGCGGCGAATGTCCATCTGGTCAGCTTCTCAGCACTGGGGGCCCCCTGTCCCAAGTACCCAAGTCAGTCATCAAGTTGATTTGTGCAGTCTCTCAGTGCCCCTGATTCACAGGCAGGGCCTCACCCCACCCCTCCCCACCCCACCCCTGCTTCCTAACAGCTTCTCAACATGTCTCTCCGGGACATGCTTATCCTTCATTCCACTCTCCTTACAGTAGTCAGAGGGATCTTTCTAGAACACAGATCTTTTCATATCACCTGCCTGCCTTGAGTTTCTCACCATTCAAAGCTCTCACACCTCACATCTTGGGCACCTCCCCCACACTACTGGCCTTCCCCACACTGGGCATCTGGGGTTGTCGTGACCTAGCTTTCAGCCCTCCGGCTCTCCCTCCAGCTTCAGGCTGTGTTCTTGCTGATCCCTCTGGAGTGTTTCTCCTTCGTCTCTAGCCATCCCCTCAGATATCAGGCCCAGGGCTGCACCCCACATTTCCTTGGGGAACCTTCGTTCATTTTTTCCCTTGACTGTTGGCAGCACCCATGGGTGCCTATGGTTACTTGATTCATCTCTGTCTCGGCTCCTGGACTGCAGTTTCCGTAAAGGCCACGGCCATGTCTGTCTTGGTCCCTCTCCAGCAACACTGCGGCCCCAGGACCCCATGACTGGGCCATACCCACTTTCCCCACATTCTCTGGTGTTAGCCTTCTCCATGTGCCTTCCTCCACCCAGCCTCAGGAAGCTGCCTCCTGCTCCCACCACAACCCTCCTCTTCTCTCTCCAGAAATACTCACCCAACAGAAGCCATCTCACGTGACCTGTCCTTCATGATGACTCTGGTCCCTAGCCTTATGTGGCTATCTTGCTGGAGAGGGCACCTGCTGACCACCTCTCAGGCATCATCCTTTACTGTCCCGATGAGTCATACTTCCGGTCACAATTTAGCCACATTCACCCCCTTGCAGAACCCTGCTGCTGCCCACACAACCGATACCTCTCTGACATATTCTGCTCTGCACACCTGTGACCCCTTCTGTCCAGACATGCCCTGCACAGGTAGTCCTAGGTCCCCCAGTCCTGGAGCAAGGATCACCCTGACTTGGCGATTTCCTCCAGCCCTCCTCAGCCCTGGCGGAGGTCCACCCTCTCTGGAGTTTGCACAGGAAGGCTCAGCCAGGATTTGTGTCCTGGGTCAGCCTCAGATGACCTGCAGGATCTTAGATAAGTCAGGAACCTCTGCTGCGCCTCGGTTTCCTCACACAAAGTACTGGAGCAGCAATGGCTGGTACTGCTAGGATTGGGGACAATTAAATAAGGAAACCCGCAGGAGGCCTGGAGACCAGCACTGGGTGCCTGCTGTGCACCACCCAGTCTCTGAGCATCTGGTGTGCTGTGTGCCCCTCCCTCACCCCGACCTTGTGTTGAAGCTCATGCCTTGCATCTGGGTCCCTTTGCCTAGTCCAGTGTCTGGTTCCCAGAAGGCCCAATACATGCTTATTAATGAGTTCCTAGACCACACACTTGGCACCACCCATGCCATTGTCTCCTCGCTTTCAGTGCAAACTTTATCTCTCCTAACAGGATCTGGGCTCCTGGGGCTGGGGGCGGAGCCAGAGAGGGAGAGCAGGAGGTGTCTTCATGTCAGGGCATTGAGACCTGGAAAGGAGCTCTGTATTACCCACCATCGCTCTACCCCCCACAGTGCCCAGCCCAAGGAGGAGTCAGGGGGACTTGCTGACAGATGGCCCCGCCATCTTCCCCCATGAAGGAGTCAAGTCTCCCTACAAGCTACTGCCCTAATTACGCCTGTCCCTCCCTCCACACACACACATCTGCCTTCCCAGGCAAGAGCCTGCTTGACATTCTCTCACAGAGTTCTCTTGGCTGGTGGTTCCCAGCCAGCTTGGCCAGTTTCTTCAAGAAACTGCAGCAGAAAGAGAGGCAAAGTTTTCTTAAAGCTACAGAGACCAAACCCAGAACCAAGTACATCCACGCTCCTTGGCACACCTGCCTGGGAGGGGCCCTATCAGAAGCAGATGGAGCAGTAGTGTCCAAGGGGTGGACTCTACCCAGACAGTCCTGGGTCTATCACCAACTAGCAGGGATCTGGGACAATTGTCTTTTCTGAACTATAGTCTCTAAAAGGAAATCACACCCATGCTAGCTTAAGAGGATTTGATGAATGCTCACAAAGTGAGCTGTTACTATGGTACCACAGAAGGTTGGAGCCCAAAAGAACCCCCAAGGAACCTTTAAAAGCAAGAACGCCGCAGCCAGCAGAGGTGGCCCAAATTCATTACACCATACGGCAAAACCGGTGCACTTCGTCCGCCTAACTGTTGTTGTTAAGGGCATTTTTCAGAGAGTGAAAGGCATGTACTTTCTCAGGGTCATTCACCTCAACTGAAAGAGCTCAGATTTGAAAGCCGACATGGGACAGCATTATTCAGTGGCCATTTGCTCATGAGTGGGCCCCTTCCAGCTGAGGGTGGCACCACCCACCAAAAGTGTTATGAGTGCAGGCTAGCCCACAGCCTCCACCTGTGGAGGCAGAAGGCGGGGACTGTGGCACAGCTCACTATATTCAGAGCCGGACCTTGCAGGGATGAAGACTTGGTGCCAGGAAGATGGGATGTGACTCGGTGCGGTGCCCTTTTCCAGCTGGATTCAGCTCTCTGGCTTCCCTTCTGCTGGCCCAGAGGCTCCACCTGCCCACCTGACTGCCAGATGGATGCCTGCTTCTCTTTCTTCCCTCTTTCCCAGCCCAGGTGTTGCCTGCTGCCTTTCCTCTTCCCGGGACTGGTGGGACCATCTGGAAAGCCTAGAGCTAGCACTGGTGACCGAGGGCTAAAGGGTGGATACGGACTGGGCTTCTGACCTACAGCTCAGATAGACAGGTGCCTGTCCATCCCTCAGATTGGGCAAGGAGCTGGATTGAGTCAGGAAAGCAGGGCACAGACAATCTTTCAGCAAGGGGCCTGAGAGGTATTTTCAATGTGGGAGGAGAAGCTGAGCTGTGCTGGAGTCTAATAAGCGTGGCAGCACCTGTCATTCACTGGGCAGCCCGACCTTCTTAGTACAAGCCACACTCATTCCACCCCTCCCCACCCTTACCCCCTTGCAGCAGCTCCTTCTTCCCAGGAAGAAGGAAGAAATAGGAGGGTACACCTATACCAGAGCACTTCCAGAGGAGGACATCCGCTCAGGTTGCGGGCACTGCCAAGGCTGCCAGGTATCTCTGCAGAAGAGCCCGTGAGGCACTTGGAGGAGAACTGACCAGGGAAGTGTCACTTGGCCCCAGGGTGGAGGGAACATGTCCTCTTCAGCTCTGCAAGCACAGAGTCAGAGGCTCCTGTGGTCCTGTGATGTGACAGGACTTGCTGTAGACCTTCTCTAGGTATGCAATGCCAGTCTCAAGATGGGCGGGCAAATCTGTCCTGGTTTCCAGGAAGCCATGACAATGTTCAGTGTCATTCCCTTAGTTAATCAGTCTTGTGTCCATGTGACAAAATACCCAAGCAGTCACCTCAGAGAGAAGAGGGTGTGTTTTGGCTCACAGCATGGAATATTTCAGTCCTTGATTGGCTAGGTCTGTTGCTTTAGAGCTGTGGTAAGGAAGGAAGGGCATGGTGTGGGCAAGTGTGGCCAAGGAGGCCACCTGTCTCATGGCAACTGAGAAGCAAAGAGAGGGAGGGACTAGAGTCCCTCAGTCCTCCTTGAAAGCATGTCCTCCAAACCCCCTGTGAGTCTGAAATGTTCCTGTCACCTTCTGTGTTTGTTACTATTTTCGTTGCTGTAACAAAATGCCTGACCAGAGCAACTTGAGGAAAGAATCGATTGTGGCTCAGAGTTTGAGGATCTTCATCGTGGCAGGGAAGTCAGTGATGGGCTTGAGGCAGCTGCTCACCTTGCGTCTGCAATCAGGAAGCAAAGAGAGATAAATGGTGATGTCAGGTACCCTCATCCTTTTTACTCAGCCCGGGACCCTCCTCCATGGGATGGTGCCACCCACAGTTAGGGTGGGACTCCCACCTTGAGTAGCATGGTCTAGAAACTCCCTCTCAGGTATGCTGAAGCTTGTCTCGTGGGTGAGTCTAGATCCTGTCCAGCTGGTAATGAATATTAGATATCACACTTGCCAATAATGTCAAGCTGGGACTTTAACACATGGGCTCTGGATGGAAATTCAAGACCCAAACTTGGCATCTTCTTTTAACTGAAGTAATCCATGGTCCAGGAAAGACACTGAGTACCTGACCCCTGTGTCCGTGCATGGAAGGAGCGTCCGAAAGGACACCTGGCTACCGTAGGTTCTGGTTGGTGGTAGGAGAGCTGGTCCAGCTTCACCCCATGGCTCAGACTGGTAACCCTTCTTAACACAGCGTGGTACTTTGTTCTGGGGTCAATGACAAGTGTACGAATGGGAGCTTGAGGAATCTGTCACCTTGAAGTCAACCTGTGATGATCACAGACATGCAGACTCCCCTACAACAGAAGACAAGGCCCACAAGGCTGCACAAGATGTGTCTTCAACACCACCATGTGCGGGAGCTACAGTAACAGTGACCCTGATGGGCTGATGAGAACTATAATTTTCTCTTCCTGTCTTGGGAGGCAAGAGTCTCTGCTCTGGACAGGTAGCTCTCTGAGCTCATTTGGACAAAGCAAGGGCTTTGATCCGGAGACCTTGGACACCCATTAAACACACAGGTGGGTATTTGAGTAGTCAGATCTTGGGTACCCATGTACCCAAGCTAGTGAGACAGGTGACAGATGACCCTGTGAGAAGCTTGGCTGTCTCATGCCCCCCTATCCATGGTCCTTCAGTTGGCACAATTATTATTATTATTATTATTATTATTATTATTATTATTATTATTATTAATTATTTTGAGACAAGGTTTCTCTGTGTAGCTTTGTGCCTTTCCTGGAACTCACTCTGTAGACCAGGCTGGCCTTGAACTCACAGAGATCTGCCTGTCTCTGCCTCCCAAGTTCTGGGATTAAAGGCATGCGCCACCACCGCCCGGCCCAATTGGCACAATTATATCTGCACACATAGGAGGATTCCAAGGCTCCAGGGGGTGAGAAAACATAAGCAAGTTCACATACTAGCTGAGGGTTGGACCTGGCCTGACCATTCTCCTTTTGCAGACCCCCAAAGTTTACTCAGCAGCCTGAGGTCAAGCAAGTCTCAGCTTCACCAGGTACTGACGCACCGGACCAGAGGCTGCCTTGCAGAAGTCATTACGGAAGTTCAGGCTACTGGCGTGGCGGGGAGGCCCTTCCATCTGGGTCAGAGATGGGGAAGGAGTGGCTTATGGTGGGACAAAGTTTAAGTGACAAGCGGGAAGGAAGGGAAATGCCCAGACTGTTTCTTGCCTTGGAACTTTTACAGTGCCAGACATACTTGGTCCTTTCTCTTCTCCTAGTGGCTCTTTTCTCATTTCTCAGATCCTAACTCAAATTTCTCCTCTTCCATAGGCCGCCTGATTGGGGTGCATTGGTGTGGGCCTGTACTCTCAGAACTTGGGAGGTAGAGGCAGGAGGATTAGGAGTTCAAGGCTACGTATGTATGAAGTTGAGGCCAGCCTGGGCTACAAGAGACAGTCTCAAAACAACAACCAAGAGAGACCTCTGAGCTACAGGAACCCATGTTTTCCCTCCAGGATGCTGTCTGCCCAGGTCATGATTCTTTTCCTCCTCAGAGTGGATCACATCTTGTGCTTGCCTGATTAAGACTCTCTGCCTCTCTCGGGAGAAGAGGCCCTGGAGGGTAAGGGCATACATGTCTGCTCACCACTGTGGCCTGAGGCTCAGCACAGTGCTGAGTGCATCAACCCAGTACTAGGAACTTAAAACAATGTCCTTGGATGGGCTGAAGGATGTGGAGAGGGTCGCAGTGGGGTTAGAAGATTCAGGGAAAAAAATGTTCCTATCTCTGAATCCTGAATCCTGAATCTTTGGGCCATAAAGAGCCCAAAGAAGAAACACTTGTCAAAAGTGGGACTATGGGTGTTTGAGTGGCCTGTGCTCCTGGAAGTGGCTGGGGTCCAGCCTTGTAACCACTGAAGGCCTTGACCACACTCTGCAGAGAGCCCTTTAGTAGTGTAGGACACCTGTCAGGACTGGGTGGAGACTGCCAAGGAAATCTGAGGCTGGAGTGGGGGTTCCTAAGAAGAGGAGGAGAAGGAGAAGCAGGAGGAGGAGGAAGAGGAGGCGGCTATGGTGGCTGTGGGTTTCCCAGGGGATTATCAGGAGAAGGGATCTTTAGGCAGAGACCTAGGACTGTCTGCCAAAACTTGCTCAGAACGGCTTCCTGGCTTCCAGGCCAGATAATTGTAAACAAAATCTAAGGGAGCCCGGGCAGAACCTCCAACCCCTTTGTGGAGTGAGGGGCCCAGGATGGGGCACGCAGGAGCAGACACCACAGCCCTGAGTCATGGAGGGTGCCAGGCTGGTTCCGTGGCTGAGACTAGGAGCTCCAGACCTTTCTCAGCCTCACCAGGCCAGGCCCCTGGCTTCCACTGTGTCTGTGGTCTGAGATCCTGCCCAGCATGTGGAGAGAGCAGACTCTGGCCCTGTGACTGAGAAGGAGGACACACTGCGGGGACAGTGCCAAGCATCACAGGCTAGAGCAGGCGAGCACGGCAGGAGGCTGGCAGAGGGGCCAAGTTCCCGGGTCACCCTCTACAGCAGGTCAGGAGGCAGTAAAGAGTGCCTGCCCGATACACTCCATGGAGGGCTGGTTCCTGTCGGAAGTGTGTGCTTGGTAGGTGTGTGTGTAGGGCTGGTTCCTGTTGCAAGCATGTGCTTGCTCTGTGTGTGTGTGTGTGTGTGTGTGTGTGTGTGTGTGTGTGTACATGTGCTTGTGCACATGACCCTACACCTACTTGTGTGTTTCTAGTTAGGATTAAGGACATGCCACATGTCTGCGTGTACACCTTGTGTGTGTTTCTCTGAATATGAGATTCCTGTTGAAGGTCAGAATCGGTGGTCCCCGGCCAAGTCCCAATCCCCTTCTCTGACTGTTCACTCGGTGGCAAGAGGAGCTGGAAGGACCAGCCAGGCCCTCTGTGCTTCCAGTTCAAGATCAGTGACCTCCTATGCCCTGGTAGAAGTTATCCATGCTTGGAAATTTACTTACTTCTAAATTCCAACCTTTGGGAGTGGGTACTAGGTGAATCATGAGGGCATCAGAGTGAGAAAGACCCTCACTGGCATCCACAGAGCAGTCCCCTGTCTTGTCCCCCTGTTTAGAGACCCAGGGTTGTCCAGAGCTTTTGGTGAGTGTGGTTTTAGATCCTAGATAGGATTGTGGTGCTGGGTCTACTCAGCATCTATTCACACATCTCTTCTTTGTGAATACGTGTGCCTATCCACGTGTGTGCGGGTATGCATGCATCTGTCTGCACATGTGTGTGAAGGTCAGAGGGCAACTTTAAGTGTTGCTCCTCAGGCACTGTCTGTCTATTTATTTTGAGACAAGGTCTCTCATATGCCTGGCACTTACCAAATAAACTAGGCTGGCTGGCTACTGAGCCTCAGGGATCTGCCTGTCTTTGCCTGCACAGTTCTGGGATGACATGTGCCATCATGCCTGGATTTTTTGTTCCTGTTGTTTTTGACATGGGTTCTTGGGATTGAACTCAGGTCCCCATGCTTGTCAGGTGTCTTATTTAGGGTCCCTATTGCCATGATGAAAAGCCATGAGCAAAGTAACTTGGGGAGGACAGGGTTTATTTGGCTTACATATCCACATGGTAGTCCACTACTGCAGAAAAGTCAGGACAATAATTCAAGCAGAGCTGGAACCAGGAGCTGATGCAGAGGCCATGGAGGGGAGCTGCTTACTGGCTTGCTCTTCAATGGCTTTGTTCAGCCTGCTTTCTTATAGAACCCAGGACCACAGGCCAAGAGTGGCCCTAATCGCAATGGTCTAGGCCATCCCCCATCAATCACTGATTAAGAAAATGTCCGATAGCTGGATCTTATGAAGTCACTTTCTCAACTGAGGCTCCCTCCTTTCAGATAACTCTAGCTTGTGTCAAGTTGACATAAAACTAGCCAGGACGTAAGGCAAGTATTTTACCAACTGAGCTCTTTCCCAGATGCCACGCCCCCGCTCCCCCCCCACTCCGCCCCCGCCCCTGCCCTCAGACCAGAGCTCTCTTTCACACACAGGCCTCTCTCTCCCTCATGCCTCCTTTCCACTGCTCCTTCAGTCTTATCTCTTCCGGTGCCTAACCAGCTGGCCAAATCAGGAGCCACTAACCACGAACCACTGTGGACCTAGGTGATGGCTGAGATGAACCACTAGAGCATCACCCAAAGGAATGTTTTCCACCTGCTTCGGGGCCGCTCTGGCGGGGCTTCACGACCCCAGCGTCCTCCTCCCAGCTGGGGCCAGCAGACCACCCAGGGCCAGTCTCACAAGTTGTTCTTTCCAGTGAGTGGGTCATTCAGAAATTTTATAAGCACACAAGCACTGGCTGAGGAAGGTAGAGAAGGCAACGCCCTTGTCCTTCCCGGCCCTGCTGGGGTCCAGGATGGTTCGTCCTCTCTCCCTCTGGTGAAAGGGCTTTGTCAGGCATGCTCGTGTGACGTTCTCGGTAGGACAGACAATATGGAGGGTGTCTTGGATTCACCGATTGTCTCGTAGTACATGGTCAGGTGTTTAGCCTCTAATATCGCCAAGGGGATAAGCCAGGCACTGATTCTCAAAAGGCAAATTAATTACAAAAGAAGGGCTTGGCCTCGCTCCCAGGTACCAAGCTTCTGCCACGTAATCCTCCCACCTCATCTCACCAAAGGCTCCACTCCACATTGCAGTCTGCCACGATGGCCCAAGCACGGTGGAGCCGAATGCTGAGTAAGAAAGAACTCGCCTCAGAGTCCTAACCAGTTCTGACCCCATTTGAGACCAGCAGCTTTTTGCTACTGTGGAAAACAGTGGGAGGGGTTGCCCGTGAATGGGGCTGTGTTAAGTCTGACTAGCCCAAGAGACAAACTGCATTCTTAGTGGTCAAGTATGCAAAGCTTAAAGCCTTCCAGCTAAGACAGAGTGAGATAACCTGCATTTGGCTTTCAAGGGGATAAGTTGGGAGCTTATCTTGGCAGCTAATCTTGGGTGTCAACTTGATTGGGTTTGAAATCAACTAAGAGATGTGCCTCTCGGTTAGTCTGTGAGCATCTTTCTTGGAAGACTTGACAGGAGGAAGGAGACACCCTGCCAGAGTGGAGAGCGCCTTCCAGAGATGGCCCAGTTATAAGGAGGTCTGAGGAGAAAGTAATGCTGCTTTGCCTGCCTGTTTTTGCTCTTAGCTGGTGAGTGCATCCACTCCGCTGCTGCTGGCATCCTTTGCTGATATTAGAACTTCAGACTTCCAACGCAGACAGAAGACCAGCCTGCATCATGTAAGCCAATCTAATAAATCCCCTTGTGATGTTTATTTATCCTGGGTCCCTTTCTTCTAGAAAGCCCTGACGAATACATAGCATTTCCCCAGAAATTTACGTAGGACTCTGTATTTTTATAGACACCAGCTCTGGTCCCCTGAAACACTGGTATTTCAAAGGACCTGCCATTGTCTGTCCACTAGGTCCCCTGAGCATGGCAGTGCCACAGGACTAGAGCAGTGTGGTGCCCTGTGGAATGACAAGATGGACAGGTCCCAGGAACTAACTTGTACAAAATCCAGCGAGAGACAGCCCTGAGGCAAGATGGATATGCTGCTGCCCTGAACAACAGACCTAATGTTTCTAGTTTTCTCTGGTGAGCAGGAGAGAGGAGGAGATTTTCATGTAGGTGCCACATCTGTGTTGATCAATGGCTCCTCACCAGGAGTCTGCATGTGAGGCTTGATCAATTGCAATGATCCATTTTCATTTCCCAAGACTGCCGGGATCAAAATCCAAAACATTCTCCACAGGCTCTTCTTTTGAGCGCTGGTTCTCTTGCTGGTGGCATTGCTTCTGAGAGTGTGGAAGCCTGAGGGAGCAGGGGGAGCAGGCCTTTCATGGTTATGCCCAGACCCCAAGTCCTGCCTCATTCTCTGTCCGCTGTGATGTGAGCAGGTACCACCACACTCTCCAGCCACCGCCAATCCAGCTGCTCTGCCCTCCCTGCAGAATTGACATCTCAGAAACCATCAGTCCAAATAAATCTTCCCCCTTACCTCGTTTCTGCCGGGTACAGCGGTCACAGTGATGAGGTCACAACTAATACAAAGATGCATTTCCTCAAACACTGGCCGGACTAGAAAGCTAAACGGGATGTCTGGCCCTGTATCTGTCTTGCACAGTACCTTCAGCCTTCAATGGCCCATCTTAGACATGGTAATTACTCTTGACTTAAAACTTTGACACGACAGCCTGGTGAGACGGTCGGCAGTCAAGAGTAGAAACTGTTCCTCCAGAGGACCCAAGTTCAGTTCCCAGCATCCATGGTGGGTGTCTCAGAGCTGCCTGTAACTCCAGCTATAGGGGGTTCCAGGGCCTCTGGCTTCTGTGAGCACCTGTACTTATATGCACATACCCACACAGACATATACACATAACTAAAAATTAAAAATCTTTTTAAAAAACTACGAGACTGGCCATGGTGGCCCACACCTTTAATCACAGCACTCAGGAGACAGAGGCAGGAAGATCTCTGTGAGTTTGAGGCCAGCCTGGTCTACAGAGTGAGTTCCAGGACAGGCTCCAAAGCTACACAGGGAAATCCTGCCTTGAAAAACAAACAAAAAAATTAAAAATAGGAGGCTAGAGAGATGGCTCAGAGGGTAAGAGCACTGGCTGCTCTTTCAGAGGTCCTAAGTTCAATTCCCAGCAACCACATGGTGGCATACAACCATCTATAGTGGGATCTGATGCCCTCTTCTGGAATAATGATGTACATGCAGATATAAATAAGTAAAAATTTTGACATGTTGTGAGGATCCACAGCGGCTGTCCCTTTGGGGTAAACCTCCCAGTGCTGAGCCTGTCCTTGATCTGCACTGAGAAGCTGGGAAATACCTGAGACATGATTACTGCCTGCCACGGAGCAGTGCAGACCAGACCCCTGCCAGTGATCAGGATTTCTGGGAACTAGCATTGTTGGGGGCTAATGCTCAGTAATTCTTCAAAGACCTGAGATCACCCATGCACTTTTAATCCCAGCACTGGGGCAGCAGAGGCAGGTGGGTCTATCTGAGTTCAAGGGCAACCTGGTCTACAGAGTGGTCTTCTACTTTAGGGGAAGAAGGATTTCTTTGGGCTCCTGATTTCAGTATACCGTCAGCTGGACCTACTGCTTTAGGCCTGAGGCTGGGCAGAAGATCCTGGTGGGTAAGGCATGTAACAGGGACTGTTCAAGTCATGGTGATCAGGAAGCAGAAGGGAACAGGAAGAGGCTAAGGGAAGGGTTATAGATTATAGAATTTTGTTTGTTTGTTTTTTATGTGTGTGTGTGTGTGTGTGTGTGTGTGTGTGTGTGTGTGTGTATGTGTGTATGTGTGTTCACAGCATATGTATGGAGGTCAGAGGACAACTTATGGGAGCTGATTCTCTCCTTCCACCATTTGGGTCCAAGGGGCTAACAGCTTGTCAGACTTGGTGGCAAGTGCCTTTACCCATTGAACCATCTCACCTTCCCTGGTGTGTGGTTTTCAGCATCTCTTGTATCCTAGGCTGATCTGGGACTCTCTGTATAGACATGGTTGATCTTGAACTCCTGATCCTCCAGCTTGTACTTGCCAATTCCAGGTGTGTGCACCATCATATGAAACT
This sequence comes from Peromyscus eremicus, assembly GCF_949786415.1. Taxonomy (NCBI): domain Eukaryota; kingdom Metazoa; phylum Chordata; class Mammalia; order Rodentia; family Cricetidae; genus Peromyscus; species Peromyscus eremicus. The sequence goes on from NC_081417.1 coordinate 132,768,688, forward strand.
TGACAAGGACTGTCTTCCAGGGCACACCTCCAGTGCCCATTTCCTCCAATAAGGCTCTATCTCCAGCTTTGTATCACCTCCTAATTGTCATTAATCCATTGGTTAAGTCAGAACTCTCAGGATCCAATCACTTCCTCAAAGCCCACCTCCTGGTCAACCCCATACATGAGCCTGTGGGGGATATTTCATTTGCCAACCCTAACAGTGACAATGTATATTCATTTTCTGTTGCTATAATAAAATCCACAAGAATGGTAATCTGTTTATTTTTTATTACTATTATTTTAATGCCGAATGCCATTTATTGAAGGAGGGAGGAGGTCTTAAATACAGGCTTACAGCACAATGGGAGAACCCCGGTGGGCAGAAGTTCGCTACTGATGTTTCACAATCTTGCATCTAAGCTGTTAATGCCCAATATGCAGGATACACAGACAAGGAACTTCCCTTAAGCATTCAGGAGGGTGGAACCCGGCAGGGAATTAGCATAGGGAGGATATCAAGGTCAAGATCAGCAAGCAAGGCAACAGTTACCCAAAACGAGGGCCAGGGCCCTACAGGTCCCCCCTTTTACTAAAAAATGACCTTCTGACTTAGGTTGCGTGGGACGTCAGCAGGTCACCTTACCTGTCATGGAGACACCTGCCCAGGTCACACAGGCGCTCTGTCTTAGGTTGGTCTGTTTATTTATTTATTTTTATTACTTTATGTGTGGGAGTGTTTTTCTGGCTTGTATGTCTGTGCACTACCTTCATACCTGGCACCTGAAGAGGCCAGAAGAGGGCATCTGATCCTCTAGAACTAGAGTTACAGACAGTTGTAAGCTGCCTTGTAGGTGCTGGGAATCAAACCTGGCTCATCTGGAAGAGCAGCCAGTGCTCTTAACTGCTGAGCCATCTCTCCACATTCACCTCGACATTTTAAAAGAAGTTTGTTTAACTCTAAGCTTTGAGTTTTGAGACTAGGTGCCCAGGACACCCACAGCATCAAAACCTCATGGTAAATAATTGGGATTGAATCAGATGTGCACCACAATGCCAATGCCCAGCTCATTTTGTTTTTTGGGGGGCACAGGGCCTCGGGTATCCCAGTCTGGTCTTGAACTTGCTATGCAGTATGGGTGACCTTGAACTTCTGATCCTCCTGCCTCTAATTTCAAGCACTAGGGCTATAGGGGTACCCCATCAGGTCTGGCTCCTCTAAATTTAATCTTTCTTCCTTTGAGACTTCCTTTGAGTCTTTCTGTGTAGCCCTGGCTATCCTGGAACTTGCTATGTAGAGCAGGCTAGCCTCGAACTCACAGAGATCCATGCCTGAGTGCTCAGATTAAAGGCATGTGTCACCATGCCCAGCCTCTTCTGAATTTCTTATACCAACAAATCTCTCTCAGCTCCTCAAACCAGAACATTGACCCCAAAGCTCATAGGAGTCAGATCTGAAGAGCCATTTCTCCTGAGACTCTGCCCATGTGAAGACTCCAGATTTGTACTAAGATAAGTCAGCGTGCAGCCCTGTCACTGAGCTAGCTGCTCCTCCAAGGTTTGACTTCATAATTGGTCCCTGGGTACATGCTGGAGTCAGATCCTCCAGCAGCTCAGGGAGACGGGGAGACCGGGGGGGGGGGGGCTGGTTTCCCTGGTGAATATACACCCTCACCCAAGAGGCTCTTCACCAAAGGCAGGCTCAGGCCCAGTGGTGTGGGGAGCAGGCTCAGGCCCAGTGGTGTGGGGAGCAGTCTGGCCAGTGGGAGGGGCCCCACAGGGTGTAGGAATCTGGACCCATGAGTCTACCATCCCCGCTGCCTGCTCTTGCTCTGATTTTCAATTCTCCCTGTTTCTTACATTTCTTACATTTTTATAAAAGGCCATGAATTCAACACCCGTCAGATCAAACCAAGTGCCTGGGTCCTGGTCACTTCATTCTGGCCTCCATACAAGGTGACAGCCTTTCCCCAGAGTATCAGAGGTCCCTGAGGCCTGGTCCATGCCTTGGCCTAAGGATGGAGAGCTGTTTGTTCTTTGTCTTCTCTCTGTAAGCTGTCAGGAGCCATTAAAAGCAGACGTCGCAACCCTCAGTCCCCAAACATCCCAGCTCTGCCCTCTAGACTCTTCCTTGAATGGAAACTGCGGTTAGCAGAGCACAAGGGACACAGAAAGCAGCTGTCCCGTCCCTGGAGTACTCTGAGCTGCCAGGTCACATTCCCAAACACAAGTTATCATTCCCTGTCCTCAGCCCTCACAGAGAAGTGACCAGCCCCGGATCCACGGGTCTTGCTGCACCCTAACCATGCCGCCAGTTTCTGCCGCAGTCAGAGTTTGTGTTTGCAAACACCAGAGACAAGTGAGCTGACTTATCCTGGAAGCAAACATATCATCTGGGTGTCAGAGTCTGCAGTCTGTGCAAGCTGAATTCAGGCAGGGCCAGGGCAACCCAGACAGCACTTCAGTTTAGGAACAAGGGACTGGGGCCCGGCCCTCTCCGCTGGCCTCTCTGATTACCAAGGATAGTCCCTCTCTGACCCTGGACCTTGGGTTGCTCTTTCTGACATGCAGTGTGTGTGTGTGTGTGTGTGTGTGTGTGTGTGTGTGTGTGTGTGTGTAAGAGAGAGAGAGAGAGAGAGAGAGAGAGAGAGAGAGAGAGAGAGAGGCAGAGGTGTGCATGTGTATGTGTGCTGTTCACTACAGGCTCTGTAGGTGTCTAGACAAAACACAGCTCTCACCTCAAAGTGAGTAAGAGTTTATTTCTGAGCCTTGTAGGAGTGACCATGTCCTGGGAACCTGGCTTCAGCTTGCCTCAAATACCATGTTCTGACATGGAAACAGTTTTATAGCTATAGAATAAAAGAAAGCCATAAATTGAGGTGTGTTTCAAATACTCTGGTGGGACCCTTGGGTAGGAGGGTCACTGCAGTGCAGGGGAACCTCTGCTCCCGGCCTCCATGCTTGCTGGTAATATTCTTGGCCTTTGAACTGGTGGAAGCTGGGAGCCTGTTCGTTCATTTCAGGACTTACAAAATGATCATGAAGATGGTCTACCACATAGAAGTGGGAGATGGGAACTATAGAGACTTCTCAGTCGTTAGAGCACTGGCTGCTCTTCCAGGGGATCTGGGTTCAGTGGTGGCTCACAAGCATCCATAACTTTAGTTCCAGGAGATCCAGCACCCTCTTCTGACCTCCATAGGCACAAGGCAAACACCAACCATCAACCTGCTCCTGTGGTGGACTGTGGGCTCTGCAGGACCAGGGGCTTATCCGTCTGCTCAGCTCTGTCTCCCCAGAGCAGGAGAGTGTGCTAGGGGCCCAGTAAATATTTGTCCAATGTGAAACCTACTGAGGCCAGGGGAGGGGAGTGCAGGGCAAGCTGTAAAGGCTGTGCACACAGAAGCACTGGGGCTTTGGAGTCAGAAGGGCCCCCGATTCCTCACGATGTAGAGCTGGTCTGGGCCTTGGTTTCTGCGCCTATGAGACAAAGGCCGCAGTTGGCTTCCAGGAGAGCTTATATGAAGGGTCCAGCCTGGGCGGATACGGGTGGGACCGCACCAGTCCGAGGCCCCAGCCTGGCTCCAGCTCTGCCTTCTTCCCTTTGGCCAGTGACCTGAGGGCTCCCCAAATTCAGACACTTGGGTTCTCTCAGCTGCCACTGCTGAGAATCCTATGAGAACTGGACACTATGTCTGCGGGACTACCAATAGACAGACAGACAGATGGCCTTGCAAGAGCCTAACCCTCTGGAAGACTGTGGCCCTGGAGAAGCCTACCCTTTCTTTGAGCAGACCATAGTCTTGACTTTAGGACAAAATTTGGGTGGGGCAGGGGACAGGGTGTGTGCTAGGGGTTACTGAGTACAGACTATAGATTTAGCCTGAGGCACACACAGTCCCTGCCCTCGGGGAACGTACAGCCTGGAGCAGGAGGCTGTGAGAGAAAGAGACAGGTGAGGACAGGGGGTGTACGTACAGGGATGGGGGGGGGGGATCCAAGTGACTCAGTGAGAGCTGCTGGGGTGGCCAGAACAGACGCTGAGGAAGGGATATCTGAGTGACGCCTGAGATGTGGAGATGGGGGAGAAGAGGCCGCCAGACACAGCACTCCCTCTGCAAAGGCCCTGGGGCAGAACCAAATCTGAAGCCATAGCAGAAAGGTCAGATGGTGGGATCACAGGAGGAAGGAGAAGAGTTGGGAGGTGAGAGAGCAGATGCCCTCCACCCTTACTGCACAGCTCAGAACTCCCCTCATTCAGGCTTCGGCTTGGCCCTTCTCTGCTGGGATCCTGGACCAGCTGAGGGCTAAGGCAGAGAAGCCACTTCCTGTTTCTCCAGGAGCCACCTTTTCAGGGACCCTGGTTCCCTCTGTTCCTGCCTGCCCCAAGCCAAGCCCTACAATCCAAGCCTGTCGTAGCACCCGGCCCCCAGCCATCCCCGCCATCATCTACCACCACCACCACCACCACCCCACTCCCTCACCCCTACTCCTGCTCCAGCCTCTCCTTAAGAACAAGCTTCCTGCAGGACTCGGAGGGACTCTAGACAATCCTTACAGCCTTCTAACCCGAACCCAGCCTTCAGCCCTAAGCCCCCCGGGGATCCAGCTGTGGGGCATGGTGTTTGGGGTTGTGTATGGCAGAGAGCAGCACAGGGCAGGAGATGGCAGAGCCAGACACGAGATTTCAGACTAGATAAGCTTCTAGGAATGGGAAGGGGGCCCGACGCGTTCCTGGCTGGTGATGCTACTCCCCCTCTTGCTAAGGGTGGCAAGCAATATCCTCTGACTCCCCCAGAGGGTGAGGGGGCTGTCAGCTGTGGGAAGACAGGGCTTTTACAGGATGGCTCCAAGGAGCCAGAAATTGGCCCACCATGCCAGAGGCAGGAGGGGCTGGGCTCGAGAGTAATTAGGGGCCCTGTAATTATGGCATTTTGGGGTTGGTTCAGCCATTCCTGGGGATAGGGTAGGCACAGAGGACTTTGGGAGGAGTTTGGTCTCTGCTCCCCCTCATCCCTCTTTTGCTACGTTTGTGCCCACTCCTAGACTGTGTTCTCAGGCTGGGTTCACACCCACCTTGGCTCATGGGGTACCACACCTGACATTGCTTTCACTCTACCCTGCCCTGCCCCCAAGACCCCGTTTAAGCCACGTCTTTCTTAGACACAAGGTTTTCTTGGGCTAACCCTACCAGAGTGACCACCCCTTCATGCTACGCAAGAACCCAGAAGAGAGGAAGAGCAATCTGCTGGGCACACAGCAGAACCAGAACCAGGACCCAAGACTTCTGACTTTCCCACTGGAGTTCTCTCCCCAATCCTGAGAGCCACAAACCGTGAACCTGAACGTCTTGTGGGAAGTCCAGGAAACAGATCAAGGGCCACCAAAGGTTCAGGAAGGGCGGGCTTCATTAGCCAGCGTCTTTCATTCCAGATTCTAGAGCGGGGATCCGAGTGTGAACAATGATGAGCACAGGTGATGACACACCCTGTCTCCGGGACAGAGCACGTGGAGATGACCTCCTCAGCCATGGTCCCACCTCCACTCCAGCCTCCTCCCAAGAATGGGCTTCTGGAATGGCTCACCTTCCAAGACTTACATAACAGCGAACCAGTAAAGTTCCAAAGAAGAGGTCCTAGGCGGGCACTCTGTCAGTCACCTTTCAGTCACTGTGACAAGGCACCCGAGACATCCACTTAAAAGGGGGGAAAGCTTGCTTGGGCCCATGGTTTCAGTCCATGTGACCTACCATCCTCCCAAGAGGCCCTTTCTCCTTCCCTCTACCTGTGTCCCTCCCTCCTTCCCACTCTCTTTTCTTCTCTCTCCCTATCTTTCCAGGGAGGGGTTTTGTGGGTAGGGTCTCACCTTGAATCCCAAGCTGGTCTTGATTTCATAGCTGTCCTCCTACCTCAGTCCCTTATGTGCTGGGATTTCCAGCGAGTCACCACACCCAGCTAGGCCTTACTCTTAAAGTTCCTCCTCCCAGCAACACCATGTTTAGTGCCCAAGCCTTTCAGGGACACTTCCTAAGCATAGCTCTGCAGAGTGGGCAGGCAGCGACAGGTGATGTGGTGGGTGGAGAACGTTGCAGACCGAGGGTAAAGCCAGGGAAGGAAGCTCAGGAGTCATGGCTTTGAGGCGGGGGTTGGGGGGGGGACTTCATTAGACCTGGGGGTGAGGTCCCAGGGCTGAGGGGATGCAGGCCTCCCGTGCAAACAGTAACTCTTACCCTGAAAGCCTAGGAAAAGTGCTACAAGATTTGGAGATGGGAAAGTGTGTGGGTACATATGTGCACATGTATGTGCCTGGCAAAGATCTGTGCCTGCCATCCTGGGAGAGGGCTGGAAGAGAGGCAGATGTCTTCATGACCTGTCTAGAGGTTCTCTTCTCTCACAACCCCCTCCTCAGTCTAGCAGGCAGTCAAGGAAGGAGAAGTAAATGGCTGAGCTGTGCGGAGTCTGTAGGGTCTGCTGGGGCTGGGGTCAGGGACTCAGAAGGGTCAGGCAGGAGAAGGGGTCAGGAAGGGTGTAGGCTCCTGTGCCTGTAGACTGGATGCATCTTCTCAGATGGGGTGTGGTGGGTGGGTGGCTGGCTGCTGAGGTGAGGTGTGATGGGTGGGTGGCTGAGGTAGGTGGGTGGCTATGGAGATGGGGTGTGATGGGTGGGTGGCTGGCTGCTGAGACGGGGTGTGATGGGTGGGTGGCTGGGGTAGGTAGGTGGCTGCTGAAATGGTGTGATAGGTAGGTGGCTGGGGTAGTTGGGTGGCTACTGAGACGGGGTGTGGCAGCTGGGTGGCTGGGCAGGACGGGCAGGTAGCTCTTGAAATGGTGTGGTATGTGACTGCTGAGTGGCTGGGACCCAGAATCCTCACTCCCCTCTCCAGAGCTGCAGAGGTGCTGGGCACAGCAGGGGCTTCAGGGTGCTGGCTGAGAGAAAGGGGGAAGGACAAGAGAGAATGGGCAGAAATGTTCTAGAAGACTTCGCTGCCGCCTGAGGGTCTCTGTCTGTGTGTTGTCTTCCTTTCTACCTGCCCAGTGCCCAAGACAACATCCTGTGCCCCAAAGGCTCCATACTGCTTTAGTGGTTGAGCCCAGCCCTATCGATCTCCATCTGAAGTGCCCCAGCCAGGGCTGGGCCCAGCAGGTAGAGAGAACTCAACTCAGATGAAGTGGGTGAGAGGCCAAGCTGGGGATAAGATGGACCCAGTCCTGCTTTCCCTTGACCTTGAGGGGACAGTGACAAGGTCAGACTGTTCAGAAGCAGGGAGGGGCCTGCACACCCTGAAAGGTAGTCAAGCAAGGCATGAAGAGCTAGATGGAGAGAGGAGGGTGGGAGCTTTAAGGGTGCATGAACAATGCAGATGTCTCGGCCAGCAGGGGGCGCTGGTGCTGAAGAAATCTAGCCCAGTGGCCACCAGGTAGTCCGAGATGGGCATGGAGTCAGAAGTCTAGGCCTCAGGAGCTGGAGCAGGGATGAGTCAGGTAGTACTGGGGATAAATGAGCTGGGCAGACCACAAGACACACTTGGGCTTGGATGCTGGCTGCTGCTTTCTGTGGCCTTGGATAAGTCATGATTTGCCAGGATAACACGGTGTGTGGTGGCGGGGAAGGCGTGGCCGTGAGAGTGGCTTGTGGTTGGAGTAGCTGAGTGACTGGATCAGTCGCATCACAGTGGCAGTTGGGAAGCAGAGACCTCAGGCAGGAACTAGCTAGATACGACCATCTAGCCCCACCCCCACAGCTCTACCTCTGTCAAGTAGGCCCCAGTGCCAAAAGGTCCCACAACCTCCCCAAACAATGCCAACAGCTAGGTTCCAAGTATTCAAATGCATGAGCCTGCGGGGGACGTTCTCATTCAGACCACAACATGCCCATACCGTCTCAAGGGTTCATCCTCACTTGCCATCCCAATTGTAGGCTGGCACCTTGAGCCTGTGAATTTCCCGCTGAGGGGCACAATTGGCTTACCAAAGCAAGTCCTCCACCTTGCGTTCCAGTTTCCATCTCTCTAAAAGGAAGCTGCTCACAGCACCGCCCCCATGAGGTGTGGTGAGGCACTGCACCCATCGCGTGATGAGCAACCACGAGAAGTGGGTGCTGTCTTCCACAAGAACAAGACAGAAGGTGAGACCCAGAGGCTAGCTCAGTAGACATCCCCACCCCAGCCACTGGCTTCCCACACAGGTCAGGGCAGGCACACTGCTCAGGGCAGAGCAAAGCCCACAGCGCAGGATGAGGCTGCCCACTATGGGAAGGAGGGGCTGGAACCTCGGCCACCTGCCCAGTTTGCTTGTTCACTTCTGAGTCTCAGTCTGTGCCAGGGAGAAGACTGTCTTACCCTATCATCTAGACGCCAACAGGATACCTCCTGCAGGCCACACAGACAGGTGGGATGAGTACCACCTGCTGCCAGCTACTGCTTGTTGAAGGGACCCTTAGGTCCAGTGCTTGGCCTCACAGAGCCCCCAAATCACCATCTAGAAGGTTATCAGATCAGGCTCGTCAAGGGTGAAGGCCAAGATCATGGAGTGGGCAGGTTGTCAATGTTGGATTGGCTCCCACTGCCGAGAGAGAGAGAGAGAGAGAGAGAGAGAGAGAGAGAGAGAGAGAGAGAGAGAGAGAGGGAGAGGGAGAGAGAGGGAGAGAGAGAGAGAGAATGATTTTTCCTATAGATTTAATTTTTTTTTAATTTTATATGTATAGGTATTTTGCCTCCGTGTATGTCTGTGCACTACATTCTTGCTGGTGCTCACAGAGGTCAGAAAAGGGCATCCGACACCCTGAAACTGGAGTTACAAACAGTTGTGGGTGCTGGGATTAGAACCCGGGTCCTCTGGAAGCTCCTGCCCTTTTACTTCTATTTCTAATTTTTCTCTGTATTACATTTTTATTTACTTCATGAATATGTGCATGTGCACTTTGTGCGTGCACATGTGTGCATGTGTGTGTGTTCTTGCCCAGGATCGAGCATGCTGGAGTGCCAGGACACAAATGTGGAGGTCAGAGGACAGCTTTCAGGGGTCGGTTCTCTTCTTACACCATGTGGGTTCTGGGGACAGAACTCAAGTCATTAGGCTCGGTGGCAGGCGTTCTTACCCACTGAGTCACTTTGCCCACCCAATTAAAAAGTCTTAATGTATTTATTTATTATTATGGGGGAAGGGCACGTGCACGCCACACCCAGATAACTATGGAGTGGGTCTCTCCTTCTGCGTTACATGGCTTCTGGGGACCTCAGGCTGTCAGGTGTGTGAAGTGCTTCTAATGGCGAAATCTTCTCACTGGCCCACACACACACAAAAAAAAAAAACCCAATTTCTTAAATGTCTATAATAATATATTAATTCACAAACTATCAAAACTATGGTCTGGATTTTTCCTCTCTGGGTGTATAACAAAGTGTCATGGTTTTGCTGAACATGTTTCCTTTCGAATCTGATCTCTACTCTGAGCAGGTTCTCACCGGGTTTCTCCAGTCAGGACGACAGTCCTTGGAAGCTAATGCCTTGTTTGTTCACTCATGTTTATATACATTTCATCTCCACTCTGAGACACTTAATATTTTTCTAGTGGTTCATTTTAATCAACATATTACCTAAAGAAGAATCTTGATTTTTTTTTTTTTAAAATGAATCCCAATAGGTTTGATTTAACTGTTTGTGGATAATAGCATACTGGCATGGTGCTGGAAAACTAATTCCCAACTCCAGGAAAATATTGACTTTTAAAGGACACCCAAGATGGAATGTGGTTATAAATGGTGAAACCAGGAAAGGGAGTGACCACATGAGCAGTTTCATCAATGGACACTCAGAAGTTTGCTTTAGAAACTTGGAATCAATTGTCATCTTTGAGTTTCACACATTCTGATCAACTTGATCTCTTTAAAATTTTTTTATTTTTAGCTTCTTCAATATCGCCTTGAATGGCTGACAGACACGACTATAATGAATCTCAATTCTTGGTGCAGATTTCTAAGTCTTCTTTGAAGGCATGCACCATGAGAGTTCCCACTGGCGTCTTTGTATCCTTTGAAAAATGACTTTTATTATTACTCTCTGAGTGTGAGTGTGGCCCCATCCACTGTCTGATGTGTAGAGAAGTCAGAGGGCAGCTCTATGGGGTCATGCCTCTCCCTGTACCTTTATGTAGGTTTTAGGGATCAAACTCATGTGGCCAGGCTTGAGCAGCAAATGCTTCTACCTGCTGAGCCATCTTGCCTGCCCAAGTTTTTCATATTCTTGAAGTAAGGGGTCCCACCCTATCTATGCTCACCACCAGCTTGTGGGCTTCTGGCACCGAGCCAAATGTTATAAGTGCCAGGGGGCACATCGGCTGGACAACTGTTCAGTACTCGTTCCGGGAAAGTCCTCGTGAGGTCCAGCTGGCAAAGCCTTATACCACTTGCTCTCTGGAGAAGTGTGGCTGAATACAGCCTGTGACTGGCCAATGCCTCCAGCAGAGCCACTTTAGGGGAGGTGCTCAGACCCCCAGACCAGCCAGGAGACACAGGCAACAACCGTTCTGTCGGTCAGCACAGATGACATTCCACAGTGAGTCTCTCACACTGCTGACCCGACAGTCTGTCAGATGACTCAGGGGTGTCTCCACAACAATTTTTTGTTTGTTTGTTTATTGTTTTTTCGAGACAGGATTTCTCTGTGTAACAGCCCTGGTTGTCCTGGAACTCTCCCTGTAGACCAGGCTGGCCTCCAACTCACAGAGATCCTCCTGTCTCTGCGTCCATAACAAACAATTTCTGTGAGTTCTCAAACAGTCTCTCTCTTTCCCTCCTTTTGTTTTTTAACCCTGTGATGTTGCTATTGGTGCCAAGCTACAGAAATGGCCCAGAGAGGTTGAGTGACCATCCCAAATAAAACAGTAACAATCAGGTCTAACCTTACCAGCATCCTCACACTGCACCAGGGGCCTGAGGACATCCCTTCTCCTTAGGGACTTCTCCTGACACTGGATCCCTAACTATACACACAACTTTAATCCCAGCACTCGGGAGGCAGAGCCAGGAGGATCTCTGTGAGTTCGAGGCCAGCCTGGTCTGCAGATCCAGGACAGGCCCCAAAACTACACGGAGAAACCCTGTCTCGAAAAACCAAAACCAAAAATAATAATAATAGTAATAATAATAATAACGTTCGGATGCTCCAGACTGAAGCAAAATTAATGATCTTATTCAATATCTAGCCAGAGAGTTATATAGGAAGAGAATGATACATGCCTCCTAGGATGTGAGTTTGGGCTTCTCAAGAGAGAGTGCACTAGGTGTCTTTATGGTGGCTGTGTATATGATCCTGTGGCCTTCTGAGTCCCATTTCTCCAATTAATTTAAACAAGGCTAAATTTTTAAGTTTGTAAAAATAAAAATTTTCTCCTTTCTCTTATTTAAAGTTTAAAAGTTTAAAAGTTATAAACACGTGAGCAAGGAGCTGGAGATGGCTCAGAGGGAATAGCACCGGCTTCTCTTGCAGAGGATTGGTCTTGACTCCCAGGACCTGGCCGCTCACAACCATCTGCAACTTCAGTTTCAGGGGATCTGACACACTCTTCTGGCCTCTCCAGACACCAAGCAGTCATGTGGTGCATATGCACACATGCAGACAAAACACCAGTACACACAATAATAATAATAATAATAATAATAATAATAATAATAATAATAATACATGATCAAACTGGGCATGGTAGTACATGTATGTAATCTGAGCTCTCAGGAGGTTGAAGGTTCAAATTCATCCTCAGCTACTTAATGAGCTCAAGAGAGACCCTAGCTAGCTAGCGTGTGTGTGTGTGTGTGTGTGTGTGTGTGTGTGTGTGTGTGTATGTGTGTGTGTGTGTGGTTTTCCCTCCTGTCCACTGACATTAGCTTAACACAGAGAACTTGATAGTGATGTGGCGGTGGACTGGCCAGCAGAGGTGATGTGAAGATGGGTTCCTGGCCCTTCCCACTTGGCTTCCAGGTACCTCATCTGTTGAATGGGAGCGTACCCCAGTTTTTCATACATCTTGAGCACAGTTGGCTGCAGGAAACACTGGCTTGGAGCTTTTACTGCTAGTAAAAATTCCTAGGGATGTTGACAGTGCAACTCAGATATCCCTGTCCCCCAGAGCAGAGAGCAGAAGGGAAGGCTTGAAGGATCTGGGGTCACCACCATGTGGTCTCTATCCCTTGACCTGATATGGGAGACTACCACCACCACCCTCACCCCATCATGCCCCGGAGAACTGTGGAGTAGGCTCTAGGGTGTGAGACAGGTGATAATATGGTGAGCCCCCAGTGTGCAGAAGATGTCCAGTCCAGGAGACTTGTATTCAGTGGCATTTCTGGAGCTGCTGGATACCAGGGTGGAGGCTGGGGGCTGGCACTGATCACTGCTTTGCAGCCAAGTGCTCACTAATCCACCCTGCACATCTGCTTGAAAATAACTTAATTAGCCTGGAAGAGCAATTGGCAACCTGCCAAGGACGGGCCCTGAAGGAGGGACCCACAGAGCCCCTGCCGGGAGACCCCACACCACAGGTGAACCCTGAGAGGAGGACAGAAGCCCTTCACTCTCAGAGAAGTGTACCCATTGGCCACCATAAACCCATCCTAGATCTTCCATGTGGAGGCCATCCAACTCGATTGGACCTGTGAGAAAACTGGGGCTCCAAGGGTCATAGAGTCAGACAGGATGTGCCTGGGCATGGTCATGATGTGGGGTCTCTTCACAGGCTTAGAAGACAAGGTACCAGCTGGGGACTGGAGACCTCAGTTCTCTAAAAAGCTGATGAGGTCCATTTGACTTTCTCCCCAGCAGTGGGGAGGGACCTAGGAGAGAGACATGAGGCTGTGGGCAGGGGCTGCACACTCAATGCTGGAAGGAGAAAGTGTGTATCCTAAGGACACATTTGGGGAGGGCATCATGCCTGGTGTTCATCTGGTGTTCCTCAGGGAGCCTGGACAGAAAGGGGTCTCTGATGGGATGGGGCCTAGCATGATTTCTGTCTCCTAGAGACACCATGAGCCCAGGCCTGAAGGTGGCCCAGGACTTGTGACTTAGGGGCCTGGGTAGGGCTTGGGCAGGGCAGCATGCATCCTAGCACACTGAGCTTTCTGTCATCAGCTGAGCTGGATGCTGGCCAGGCACCCCGGGGGAAGCTGGGTGTGTTTGCTTATGCGTGTGTGTGTGTGTGTGTGTGTGTGTGTGTGTGTCACTCAGAGTGAGCGACATAGAACACCCCAATGAGGAGCAGCTCTGTCTGTGCCATCAGGTCCAGGGCAGAACTCCCTGGCCTCCCTGGCAGCTCTTCTCCCCCACCTTAGAGACCATGGCCTATGCCAGGTCCACCACCTTGTTCCTATGCCAGACACATGCTGCCTCCCGTTCACCCTACACCCGCTCTGCACCACCACTCTATGCCTTGGCCAGACTCTGAGCCCATTACTTCTCAACTAAGAGCCCTCTGAGGCCAGAATATCACCACCATCCCTCAGGACCACTGCTGAGTCCTTGTTACCAGTCTCCGGGACTGGGATATCCCCTGCCTCCATCAGCCACATCACAAATACACAAATACATACATGTATATATATACACCATGCACACATACACACCAAAAGTCCACATACACATGTACATATGTCCATAAATACATGAAATAACACATGCACACACCATATGCTGCATACACAGGCACACATATAGTACACAGCTAAACATAAACACATGCTTTACCTATGGTCAAGGGTAACTTTCCAGAACCCCAAACTAGTCAAATTGAACCCCTGCTTGCCCTCTGTAAACTGGCCTCAAAGCTACAGGGCCTTGGCTTACTCATTTTACTGAGACCAAAGAATAGAGAGATTTGAAATGAGGGCATCCGGGCCTGGATCTAAATTCTGATGGGTCATTTGGCTACTGTGTGGCTGTGTCTGAGTCCCACACCTCTCTGGGCTCTTGCCTCCTTTGAGACACAGTGTGGCTCGTGACCCTCAGGAGGCTGACGGCACTTCAGGGCCTACACCACTTGCTTCTTGCTTGGCCTGCCAGTCTCTTCATAGTGTTCAACAGCCATTTGGATGCCACAAGCCTCTGATGACATACTGCTGGTTCTTATGGGCTCCGGTGATGCCCTTGGCACCCACTCTACATCTTTCTGTGTTCTGGTGGTCCTCTGGTGACCATCTCATTAACAGGACGGATGCTAATTATGTTTGATGAATGAGTGGATGAAGTGTGAGCCCCTGCGGAAGGGCAGACAAGGATGTGGTTACATGAAGTACACACACACACACACACACACACACACACACACACACACACACGGCCCTCTGAGGCCACACAGACTGAATCAGAAAGGGAACCCCCGGCAGGCAGGCAGGGCTACCTTCACAGAGACCGTTCCTTTGCAGCTTCTTGACACAGCAGTCTTTGCCTGAATCTAAGAAGAAAGGGTAGGACCCGGATTCCTGGGTCACCAGGAGGGAGGTTGTGTGAGTCTCAGAAGCCCAGGTATGAGCCTGCAGGGGGTAACCTCTAGGCTTGACACTGGCCACCTGGGTGGCAGAGTTGCCAGTTGCCAGCCGGCATCTGGCATCCCAGCCGAGTCTGAGCCTGGCAGTGCCACCAAACGCCCACTCACACCAGCCGCTTATTTCCAGGGCCTACCCATGAGCTCTGGGCAAGCTGGGTCCAAGGAGACCCCGAGGTGCCCTGCCGGGAAGAAAAGCCTCAGGGAGGATGCCCTGAGGAGAGGGGAGAGGAGGAATAAACACACAGCCTCCATTTCCCATCCCCCCAGGTGTGGCCTGCCTTAGCCTTGATGTCTCTTCTGCACTAGTAAGGGTCAGGAGTGGACAAGAGGTCAGTGCTTCCTTGCTCCCCTCCACCACCCTCCCCCTTCCCCGCTCTCCCTCCCCGCTCCACACACACACACCAGGGGACTGTAATCCCCCCCAAGGAAGTGTGTGAGGACAGATATGGCCACAAGAGGGCGATCAAGCTTCACCCCTCAAGGAGCAAAGCTACCAGGCCCTGCCCCTGGTACTGGACTTGGGGTCAAAGGAGGCAGGGCCAGAGTTGAATCTTGGGGATGGGTGCAGACTACACGTGCCTGTTCCCAGGCGAAGCCTGAGCCTCTCCATCAGGTGGCAACATTGCCTGACTTCAGCAACAGACGCATCTGAACCAAGGAACTATCCCTATTATGTACTTTACAGGTAAAGAGAGTAGTAACTCAGAGAGGTCCAGGGGTTTGCCTTGGTCATACAGCTAGCAGGAATTCAGTGGATTATCCCTCCATTCTGGCATTGGTGCAGAAACCAAGGCTGGGGCCTGGCCAGCACTCAGAAGCTGAGAAGGGACAAAAACCTTTATCTGGCTCTTTCAGGCCCCTCTGGGCGGCTCAGGGTAGGAATAACCATCATAAGAAGCAGCCCTATGCCTATCCTCCACAGACTCCCTCACCCTTCCATAGCACCTCAGCCCCAGCCTGGCCCAGACCTCACTCATCTGCCTCATCCCAGAAGTCTCCACAGCCCCACAATTCCCCAGCGTCTGCACTCTGCCCTGACATACCTTCGCAGTACTCATCCCACCTTGCCCTCTAACTGCTGACTTCTGTTCTGCCCTCAGGAAACTGGCCTTTAACTTTGGCACACGTCAGAGCACTTCCTTCCTGTCCAGCCAGGAGGCCCAGGAGCCTCTCTGCAGCCAGAGTTTGGGCACCCACCTTGGCTCCCCAAAGTTTTCCACTCACTTCTCCAAAGACTCAAGCATAGGACAGACCAGCCAGCCCACTTCTGTGGAACCTACATGCCTCCCTAGCCTGGAGTCCATGCTTCCCTCCCCCCTCTTCCCTTCATCTCACCCCGTCAGTAAGTACACTCCCCTCCATAGATAACTTAAAAACCCTCCCTCAGCTACTCCAGCTCCAGCCAGACTCATCCTTTCTGCCCGCTCTGACTCCACCCTACCCTCTTGTGCCTGGACATTCTACCTTGAACTTGCTGTGACCAAACGGGGCTTACCAGCTCCTCACCAACTTATCCCAGAGTGCCCAAGACACACTTAGAGCTCTGGGTGTAGTAACTCTGAGGCCCAGGGGCTCATTGTCACCCTTTCCTGGTCTCTAAGGTGGGAGTGCTGGGGAGCCTTCTTATGCATCGCCAGAGAAGTGCCAATTATCACCCTGTGTGTTTGGCACAGAAACACTTCCAGAAAGCCGGGCGGTGGTGGTGCACACCTTTAATCCCAGGACTCAGGAGGCAGAGCCAAGTGGATCTCTGTGAGTTCGAGGCCAGCCTGGTCCACAGAGCGAGATCCAGGACAGGCACCAAACAATACAGAAAAACCCTGTCTTGAAAAACCAAAAAAAAAAAAAAAAAGAAAAAAAAAGAAAGAAAGAAAGAAAAGAAAAGAAAAAGAAAAGAAACATTTGCAGAAGCTGAAGGCACAGAGGTCTACAAGATGCCTGAAGGTCAGCTATGGTAAGTCAGTGCCACTCAGACACACTGGCAATCCGTGAAAGCTCCTCCTTCCAAGGCTAAGGAAGGCCTCAGCTGGTAGTGAGGATCGGCTGGCCCCGCCCTGGCCCCGCCCTGGCCCCGCCCTGGCCCTTGGGGAGGGACAGGATTCCTGGCTTCCTGCACCCCTGCTTCAGCCACCTCTGCTGTGTTATTCAAGCAAGCTCCAGGCCCAGCCCCGCTGAGTACTTCCTTCTGGTGTGAGGTTGTTGTGCCTTATTCAAACAGGTAAATTCAGGTCTCTGTGTGGAGACTCAAGATTGTGAGCTCTCCTCGACATCTTGTCATCCCTTGGCATAGAGCCCAGGGTGGGTAAAAGCCGCTGCAGGGGGAGTGGGGGACCAACACAGGCTGTATGGAACATCTCTGTAAGTCCTTCACGATCCACCTCAGCCACACAGCCCCATCCTTTTGTCTTCAAATGCATGTGTGGAGGGGAGGAGGGCACTGGAAGCCCTGCCTGCCACTGTGCCTCTAACAAATCCCTACTTCTCACCTGCTTGGCTGACTCCAAGATCTGGGATCATCACTTCTGTCCACACATGGCCCCAATGGGCCTTGGCACCCTCCCTGCTCAGGGAAGGCACACTCCTGCCTGTGGCTCTGTCTCCTTCCTCAGTGCCCTGGACTTGGCAGAGAACGATGATCTTGCAGCCAGCAAGCCCAGCTTTGCTCTTTTTCAGCCTCAGTTTCCCTACCTGTGCTGTAAGGATGAGGTGGTTGTTGGCCCCAGCAGTTAACACAGTACCTCACAGAAAACACGGACCTAGAGCAGGGCTTCATCAAGTTTGAATGGTTCAGAAGGCATTTTCTATTAGCCCTATGTTTCTGTAAGTAAACTGAGACTCAGATATCTAGCAACTAAGGTCCAAGAGATATCAGGTCACAGACCCAGGGAGCAGATTGAAACACATAGGAGCTGGGGTTATGGCTCAGACCAATTCTGCAGACCCCAAAGGGATCCACATAGAAGTGGGATACATCAGGTTAGAGTCCTAGGGCATGAAGGAAGAGGGGAAGGGAAGGGATGGGAAGGGATGGGAAGGGAAGGGAAGGGGAGGGGAGGAGAGGGGAGGGGAGGGGAGGGGCAGAGCTGCAGGCAGAGAAGGCCAGGGCAGAGGTGAGAACCAGCAGAGGGGAGGGCCAGTGGTGCTGGGGTCAGCAGGAACAGTATGCGCTGCTGGCTAGTGTGGGTGCCCTGACATTCCCGCTGCTCTCAGTGACCTTGCCCGTCAGTCCGCACAGCTCCTGGCATCCTAATGCGACATTGCCGGCAAGGGTTTGGGCGGTGCTCAGCAGAGCCTCTGGCTACTGGGGCCAGAGCCAGGTTCTGCTTCCCCCCCTGCAGGCCAGCAAGGACCTGCATGAGCTCATCTTGGAGTCACAGAGGCAGAAGACAGCATCCCACAGTCTTAGACAGCCTCCAGTCAACCCCAGAAACCCTGGACACAGCAGAGTGGGTGGTTTCCTGCAGGGCCTGCAAGCCTTGCCCACCACTCCCAGGCCTCAGCAGCTGGGAATTCCTCCGGCATGACAATGTCATCCAGTAAGGGGTTGGAAACCTGGCTCTGTGCTTCTGGTCACAGCCTGGCTGCAAGCTAAGCTGTGAGGCCATGGCATGTCATTTCCCTTGCCTGGGCCTCAGCTTCCCCTCCATGGTAGGCAAGCTGAGAAGACTTTCCAGCCCAGGGACTCCTGATTTGGAAGAGCTTTGGGCTATGGCTTCCTAACTGATCTGCAGCAGACTGGTCAGTACCGCAGGGACTCCAAGGTGACAAGGTAGATCTGGGGCTTCTGGTTCATCCTGGGGGCCTGGGTACCAGCATATTGAATGAGTGCAGAGATCCTCAAGGGCTTCCTGCCACTCCTCCTGTCTATGAGAGATGCCCAGGGCTCCCAAGCCTTCCAGATCTTTGCAGCTTCATCCACCCTGATTTTCCTCAGCCCCTGGTCCTAACCTTGGCTCCCATCAATAAATCCTCCATAGAACTCTCTTCTGGCCACTCTAGTCTCCCCCAGCTCCTGGACATTACAGCTTCACTCCCTCCCTGCCTCTACTCTAGACAGGAGACTGGCTTAGTTTCCATCTTTTAGATAGAAGTGAAATTTGCATGCAGTGGAATGCAGGCATCCTATGTGAACAATTCCTCATGAGCCTACCTGGATATCCTGTACACATCTCCCACCCAGAATGAGCTCTAGAACATTCCCTTCACCACAAAGTGTTGCCAGGGGACACCCCCTGCCTCCTCTCTCTAGTGTTCTGGCCTCTGTCATCCTGCAACAATGTGAGAGACTAATTTCTGGGGGGATCTTTTATGTTTTGCAGCCTCCACGGGAATGTCAGCTTGGCTGCCCTGTCTTCTGGCATGGCATGGCACACACTGGT